>NW_024870749.1:505000-1105000 GCF_019054845.1 Dipodomys spectabilis
ACTATTAAGTAAATTAATGTGTCCTGAAATTATTGCATTCCTGTAATATTATTCTTTTAATGATTCATAAATATTAAATGAAATCAGTCTCCTGAAATGATGCTGTCTAATTTTATACGAGCATCATTCATAATCAACTCATTCAACCATGACATTGATAATATTCCATTGTTATTCCTATGGATGGGAACTAGTCTCTTAGTATCTCCTGCCTTTGGTTGGTGCCAGCACGGGGATTTGAAATCAGGACCTACCTTGCCATGTGGGCTTATGGCTTCCCCAATAGTCCGCCAACCTTCAGAATTGCAAGGTGAAGTACTCTTTGCAACAGTGTCATTCAGACCCAAGAGGGTCACCGGGCTATGAAAGAAAACCTAAAAAAAGCCATCATGCCATATTTTTTCGGTGCATTTTTTTCCACACAAGGCCTGGGGGTCTAGGATCTCAGGATCAGCTGTGGGTCCAGTGGCTGCACCCCAGCATAGGGTGATTGAAGCTGTTGCCACGACCTGAGTTCAAGCCACATGCTAAGGAAAAAAAATTAAAAGAAGTTAGCTCCCTGGCTTGCAATTCACCCTGTTTATTCTGCCAGGCTTTGGATTTGAACTTAGGGTCTGGGTAAATCTGCAGCACTGTGGAAGAAGGGGAAGCTCATCATATTTAAAGATAAGGAAGTCAGGCCTGTACTCTAGGCCTGAATTCAAGCCACAGCCCTGGAAAACATACTATTTGTATACATTGCAAAGATAGGATTTGTACTTACCTATGGATGTTCAATCCATACACATTTGGTGTGGTTGTTCCTTGTACTTTTTGTTTTATTCATTTATTTACCGTTGATTTTACTATGATGACACCCATTCCGTTTATTACATTGATTACATCCTATAACATGGCATCTAGATTTTTAGACGTGTACTCCAGCATGCCTGACAACCTGGACTCTCAGAGAAAATAAAAAAAGTTGCACACTTGGCTTCATACTCCATGATCCAATTGTTGGTAGTGTTGGGATCTGAACTCAGGGCTTAGCAGGACCAATTGGTGAATAGTTTACGGTGAACACACCAGCCTGTGAGCAACTAAGGAGTTAGGCCATTCCCAGGATCTGACATGGATCCCCAGGATGGGCCACAGTAGTCATAAATTCATTATTTAAACATAGGATCTATATTTACATGTGTGGACAGCATCTTGTATTTGGTGTACTTCTTCTCCTTATTTTCTGTCTTATCCATGGAAGTACTGTGTATTTTCCTGAGCATGTTTACAGATATAATAGTGTTTACATGGATGACAATCTATTGCTATAGGATTATAGGACTTCCTATGCATTCTCCATCCTAGCTGAGACCCAGGACTTTCACAGGACAGGAAAACAGGTGAATTGATGGGCTTCTCACATCAGGATTCATCTTTTGACACTGTTGGGATTTGAACTCAGAGCCTAGCAGGCCCAATTGGTAAAAGGGTCAAGGTGAGGACACCACCCTGTGAGCAACGAAGGAGATAGGCCATTCCCAGAACCTGACATCGAGTCCCAGGGAGGGCCAGGATAGGCATAAATTCATAATTTAAACATAGGATCTATATTTACATACCTGTGAGGACAGCATCTTGCATTTGGTGCACTTCTCCTTATTTTGTGTCTAATTCATGAAGGTATTGTGCATTTTATTGAGTATGGTGACAGGTATAACTGTGCTGACATGGATGACAACCTGTTCCCCTAGTTATAGGGTTGCCTATGCATTCTCTATCCTAGTTGAGATCCGGGACTTGCACAAGAGAGGAAAACATGTGCAAAGACTAGCTTCTGACAACAGAATGAATTTTTTGTCAGTACTGGGATGTGAACTGAGGAATGGGTAGCTCTGTTGCACTTTGGGGTAAGGAGAATCTCACAATCCTTGAAGACTAGAATGTCAGGCCTGACCCAGAGCCTGATTTGAAGCCCCAACACTGGAAAAAATAACAAGCCCACCTTTTTTAAACATAGGGTTTCTCTTTACCTGCAGGTGTGGTATGCTTCTTGCATTCAGTGTAGTTATTCTTTTAATTGTGTCTTATTCATGGATGTATTGTGTATTTTATTGAGTATGGTGATAGATATAACTGTGCTGACATGGATGACAACCTATTCCCATGGCTATAGAGTTGCCTATAAATCATTTCCCATCCTTGCTGAGACCCAGGACTTTCACAGGACAGGAAAACAGGTGGATCTATTGGCTTCTCACATCTAGATGAATCTTTTGGCAGTGCTGGGATTTGAACTCAAGGCCTAGCAGGTCCAATTGGTGAATTGGTCATGTTGAATACAACAGCCTGTGAGGCACTAAGGAGCTAGGCCATTCCCAGGACCTGAGATGGAGCCCAGGTGGGGCCAATATAGTCATAAATTCATCATTTAAACAGAGGATCTATATTTCCATAGCTGGATGGGCAGCATCTTGCATTCAGTGTAGTCATTGTCTTGGTTTTGTGTCTTATTCATTGATGTATTGTGTATTACCTTGAGTATAGGATCACAGATATAACTGTGGTGACCTGGATGACAACCTATTCCCATGAGTATAGAGTTGCCTATGCATTCTCCATCCTAGCTGAGTACTTGCACAGCACAGGAAACCTTGTGCAATGGCTTGCTTCTCACATCAGGGTGAATTTTTGGCAGTGCTGGGATTTGAACTTTGGGCCTAGGAGGCCCAACTGCCCAATAGGCCCATGTGATCACACTAGACTGTGAGCCACTAAGTTGCTGGGCTGTTCCCAGAAACAGAGATCGAGCACTAGGGAGGCCACAATTGTCCTGAATGCATCATTTAAACATGGGATGTATATTCAAATCCGTGTGTGGACTGCATTGTGCATTTAGTGTAGTTATTCTATTTTGTATGCTATTCATGGATGTATTGTGTATTTTCTTCAGTAAATGATGACAGGTATAACTGGGCTCATATGATAACAACCTATTCCCATGGCCCCAGGGTGGCCCATGCATTTTCCATCCTAGCTGAGACCCAGGACTTGCATAGGAAAGGAACACAGGTGCAACAATTGGCTTTTGACATCAGGATGAATCTTTTGGCCCTGCTGGGATCTGAATTCGGGGACCAGCAGACCCAATTGACGAATGGGTCCATGTGAGCACACCAGTCTGTGAGCCACTAAGGAGTAAGGCCATTCCCAGAACCTGAGATGGACCCCCAGGGGAGGGTATGGGGGGAGGGCACACAGCAGTCATCCATTCATAAGTTGAAGGTAGTATGCAAATAAGTACACATTTGTATAGAGTAGGAGAGACGATAACCTGTGATGGAATCCAATCTACCATGTGTCTACTGATTCTTGGATCTTTCCAGATGCCTTCATTTCATGACTGTGATGATTATTGTCACGCTTCACCTACACTGCTTTACAAATAAGCGATATCCCATGAGTCTTGCCCATCATTTCCTAGTCACATCATGCATGAAGTACTCATTCAAGGATAAGATCGATCGCATTCCATGTCTTTTCCTGGTCCAGAAACCAGTATCTCAGGATTTCCCGTCATTCAGACCCAGGATGGTCACCTTGCAAAGAAAAAGTTATAAAACCCTGAGCCCTCTACAGCTCCCTACTATTTCTGCTGTTCTGTTTTTTATTTCGTCCTGCAAGCCATCTGGGCCTAGGGTCCCAGGATAGTTTGTGGGTCCCGAGGCTGCCCCCCATCCTAGGGAGAGTTAAGCTGAGTCAGAGTTGCCATGACCTGAGTTCAAGACCCGTGGTTGGCAAAATTAATGAACTAACTAACTAACAAACTAACTGGAAATAATAAAGCTCCCTGGTTTGGAATTTCTACCAGTTTTCTTTCCTAGCCTGGGATTTGAACTCAGAGACTTGATGAATGTGTAGCAATGTGACAGAAGGCGCAGAGTTGCCACTACTTGAGTTCAAACCCCATGCCAAGCCAAAATAAATAATTAAGTCACTGACCTAGACAGGGAAAGTTAATTGTGAAGACTGGTGGGAAGGGAAGGTAGGGTGAAAACAAACGACGAGGCAACAATGCTCAATAGGAAATGTACTCATTACTTTGCTCATATAACTGTGACCCCTCTGTACAATATTTTTACAGTAAAAAACATACAAAAATATGTAGTGCTCAAGAAGCACTTTCGGGGTAAGTGAAGGATGTCTGAGTAACTGTACAAAATTCTACACTGATATTTTTAAATGTTCATTATGGAACTGAATAAACATAACTGCTTCTGTTACAAATATTAAATCATTGTCTTGGAACTGGGGCCAGTATTTCTGCCTTGCTGGGATTTGAGCTCACTGTCCAAGTAACTCTTTTGCACCATGGGTGAAGGCTAAGCGCACTGTCTTGAGGAAAAGATTTTCAAGCTAGAGTTCACAGGGCCTGAATTAAGACCCTCCAATAGAAAAAAATATTTGTATACATGTGTAATATATGATATATAGGTACATATGTATGTTTATTTCATATTATGATTATTATTATTGATTTTGTATTTAATTTTAATTTATTCATTATATTGTTTATTGGATTTAGTATTATACACATAATATTAATTATGTTTTGTACATCTATTATAAAATTATACACAATAATTTAGTATATTGACTCATGCTCATTTTTCATTAATACTTTATTAAGTGTTGAAACACGATACATAATTAAATCGAGGTATTTGTCAAGTCATCACATGGTTAGAGGCTGTCCCCAGTATGAGCTTTGTCTTATTTATCTTTGGACAACTTCCTATAGTGATTTGTTTAGATGATTTATACTCAGAAGCCTTTTTTTGTGGATAGGCAAGTCGAGGGATGAAATCATAAGGTTGGGGCTGGGAATGTGGCTTAGTGGTAGAGAGCTTGCTCAGCATGCATGATTGCCAGGGTTTGAATCCTCACTGCCACATACTCAGAAAAAGCCAGAAGCTGTGGTGTGGCTCAAGTGGTAGAGGGCTAGCCTTGAGAAAAAGAAGCTCAGAGACAGTACCCAGGCCCTAATTTCAAGCCCCAGGTCTGGCAAAAACAATACGCCAGATTCCAGTGGCTCTGGAAACCTACTTTCTCAGAAGGCTGAGATCTGAAGATCACAGTTTGAAGACAGCCTAGGGAAGGAAAGCCTGTTAGACTCTTGCCTCCAATGAACCATCAAAAAACCCCATGTGGCACTGTGGGTCAATTGGTACAGTGTTTGCCTTGAGCTGAATGGCTCAGGGACAGCGCCCAGGCTTCAGTTTGAGACACACAACTGGAAAAAGTGAGGGATAATCAAAGTACTTTTCCTATTTGCTAACTATGAGAATATTTTTTCGTAAATGAATGCTGTTGTACATCAGATTTGGAGTCAGACCTCAAGGTTCAAGTGTAGCACATACATAAGCCCAGCCTCTCAGACTCTAGCATTATAAACTTGTGTCCTGCAGGGTTCTGAAAGGCCCATTGTTGAAAGGCTTAATATGCTCCCCAAGTCCTTTGTGATAAGCAGTTGACTTGTATTGTCAATGTCATTATAGTTCTGAACCTAGCAGAGAACCAATAGCTCAAGCCCATCACACTATCTCAGGAGGCCTAGGTCTCAGTATCACAGGGTGAAAACAGCCAGGGCAGGGAAGTCTAGGACACCTGACTTCCAGTTCTGAAAGGTCAGATGCTCAAGAGATTCCTGTGTTTCCCTTGGTGATGAGAAGTTACTTACACTCTAAATGTTCTTGGAGTTCTTGAGCTATAGAAGGAAAGAAATATTATTGACCCATCCTGGGTTCAAATGAAAGTCTCAGGATCCAAGCCCTAGCCCTGTTAGCAGGAAGAACTACAGTGTAACATTATTTGAAGGACAGAAAACAGTTTCAAAAGCCAGGCTAGTTGGAGAGACCTAGACCTGCAGGATTAAGAGGCAGAATGTACACACTCAACAGGGAAGTGAGCTGCAAAACCACTTCATTCATTCCAGGCACAACCAGTAATGAAGGAAACCTGAAACATTTGTTAGAGTTACAGCAGGGTCAGGCTTTTCTCAGCCTCTTCAAATGATGACTAATTAACCTTCCTCCCTCAGGTGAAAGGAGCCTCAGGCTATCTTTAGGTTACCAATAGAGAGCCAGTTTAGTGGGGGAGAGGGGCGGAACAGAGTAGAAAAATCCTGCTTCCTGGTCTTAGGGAGTGGGTTTTTGACTCTCCATCTGTCCGGTTTGAAGACTGTTCTATCTCTGCCAGTCCATTCTCCTTACTTCATGCTCCAAATCATTAATGCAAATCCCCAGTCCAAGGAGAGGTAGGGCCATTTCTCTTCTGTCTCCAAGCAGCTGAGTTAAAACCTGGCTCTGCCCTCTTGACTCTGGGGTGCTTGGCTGCCTGAGATGTGGGACAGAGACAGTCATCCTGCTCTGCGGTTGTGTGAAAGTGATGCTGGTGTCCTGGCACACTGCAGAAAGCCTCATGACTAGAAAATGTTCCCTTCTTTCCTTCTGATGTGAAAAACAGCTTCATCTATCAACTTTCTTTCTTTTCTTTTTTCTTTTTTTTTCTTTCTTTACTTCTTTCTTTCTTTCTTTCTTTCTTTCTTTCTTTCTTTCTTTCTTTCTTTCTTTCTTTCTTTCTTTCTTTCTTTCTTTCTTTCTTTCTTTCTTTCTTTCTTTCCTTCTTTCTTTCTGTCTTTCTCTCTCTCTCTGTTTGTTTCTTTCTTTATACCTACTTACCTACCTAGGTAGCTATCTCTTTGCCAGTTGTTGGGTTGAACTCAAGGAATCGAACCCAGGGCTTCTTGCATGCTAGGCAAGCACTCTCTCATTAATCCATATTCACAGCCCCTTCATTTTTTTCTTAATGGTAGTTTTTACATAAGTATGCTACCATTTTATGTTCTCAAGTTTAATTTTCTGAATACCGGTTACTTCTAAGAAACCTGATCTTCTCTTCCCCTGCCTGATTTGTGACTGTTCCTGCATTGGCCTCATAATAAAATGTAAATAAAGGGTGCTGAGAGCTTCAGTGTGCATCATATAAAGACACAGGCCTAGAACCCTGGAAGAGAAAAGCAATGGGCCTGAAATAAAGAGAATGATGCAGTATGCGCAACTAGCATATCTGAAAAATAAACCAGTAAATAAAAGCAGAAGCATTGCATAGTCTGTTTGCACTATGGGAGGTAATATACATACACACATAAGTAGGTAGGACACTGATACATAAACTTGGCTTTCTCTTTTTGAATTTTTTTGTGGCCATCCCGGGGCTTAAACTCAGGGCCTGATGTATTCCTGGGATGCTTTGCTCAAGGCTGAGGCACTACCACCACCACAGCTCCACTTACCACCATGTCGTAGTTAACTGGACATAAGCAATTCCCAGGCTTTCCTGCCTGGTCAGGATTGTATCTCCTGCTCAGTTTTTTCTCTTAAAGCAGAAGCTCTACTCTCTGGGCCACTGCTCCCCCTGGGCCACTGCTCCCCTTCTGGTTCTCAGGTGGTTTTTTGGATAAAATAGTCTCAGAGACCCCCCTGCTCGGCTGGCTTGAATGGCAATCTCCTGAGGAGGCTTCAAGTGGTTTACTCAAGAATTCACCTAGGAACCGCACCACACAAGCCCTTAGTCTAAATCTCGAGGGGTACTAGAAAAAATGGAAACATTGTTAAACTCAAGTCGCAGGACCCCCACCAAAAAGACCACTGAGAGTCAGACTTTACAGCTGTTTTAAGGTTTCACTTAAATGAGCTGCAGCTCGGGCCTCGTCCCACACTCTGACACAGAGGAGCCTAGTTGGAGAGCATCAAGCTGAAGATTTGCAGGGTTTATAAAGGCACACAACCAACCAGGTGTTTGGATTACCACCATGTGTTGCTCTGCTAGAAACAAGCAACAAGTGGTCACTGACTCAAAACTTTAACCCTGCATTTCCCCCCTTTGACTAATAGTCCTGAGACACTATCTTATGGCTCTGGCCCAAAACTAAACTCCAACAGCTCTTGATTTTGAATGGATTATGGTCCCTCTCTGACCTTAGCCATTCTATTAAGCATCAATACCAATAACAAGCAGTTCATTTTTCTTTACTTGAGACATATGCGGAGTGGTTGGGTAGGATGCTTGGAGACTTCCCCATGTTTCCCCACAGTCGTCCAGGGCAAAGTGGTCAGCCGGTCTGGAGTGGGAGCAGTGGATCCAAGCAGCAATGCCATCCACCTTAAGGGCAGTAGGTGTAGCCAGTAGCACCATGTAAGGTCCCTTCTACCAAGGTTCCAGAGATCTCAAGTTGTCCCTTCAAACAAACACCTAGTCCCCTGGTTTAAACAAATTGGGGGCAGGAATAGAAGCAGAATCATATAATGCTCTAAGCTGGGGCCACATCCTCTTATGCACCAGCTCTAAATAGTCAAGCTTACACATAAATTCAGTATCATCCAAATCAGCAAGCAATTCAGTCTGGAGGCTAGGTTGGGGGTTGTCCATACATTATTTCAAAAGGAGTAAAGCCAAGCTGATAGGGTGAATTTCCTACTCTAAACAGGTCAAAAGGAAGCAGCCATACCCAGTTGCACCAGTCTCCAAGGACAATTTAGTTAAGGTCTCTTTTAGAGTCCGATTCATTCTTTCTAACTGCCCTGAACTCTGGGGTCTATAAGCACAGTGCAATTTCCAATCTGTCCCCAGTGCTGCGGCTATTCCCTGACTTACTTTTGAGACAAAGGCCCAATGGTAGATGGAAGCCATACCTGGGTAGGATTTTTTCCAGGATCTTCTTAGCCACGACGTTCCTGGTCTCATGCTTTGTTGGGTAGGCTTCAACCCATCTTGAAAAAGTGTCTACAAAAACTAGCAAATATTTATATCCAAATTTTCCAGTTTTAATTTCTGTGAAGTCTACTTCCTGATACACACCTGGTCTATCTCCACGGAGGTGAGCTCCTTTTGTAACCGGTTGATTGGGGGCATTGGTGAGCTGAGAGGCTTTAAAATTTTTAACAATGTCCTCAATGAGTTGATTTCCTTGCCTGATTTTTACTTCTGAGTGTCAGCAAGTGCTGCATTCTTCGGGTTCCCATGTGTGAGACCCAATGGATTCTCATAAGAATTCCCTTGCCCAATCTTTGTGGCAAGATAAATTTTCCCTCACCAGTTTTCCATCAGTCTTCATTTCTTTCTCTGTTCGGGGGTTAGGCCATGGAAATTTTCTTTATTCACTGCAAATCTTCTTGGGAGTACTGAGGCTCAAGAGCCATAACTTGTGGCCCTGGGTCTACTTCCACTCTGGGCTGGAGGGCGACCTCCTTAGCTGCCTGATCGACCAAGTTATTTCCTTTGGTTATTGAATCAGTTACCTTTTGATGGCCAGGACAGTGCATAATGGCAATATTTGCTGGTTCCCATAAGGCCTGGATGAGGCTTAAAATTTCTTGTTTGTTTTTAATAGCCTTTCCCTCAGCTGTCAACAGCCCCCTCTCTGGGTAAATGGTTCCATGAACATGCACAGTGGCAAAAGCATACCGACTATCCGTGTAAATATTTAGTCTCTTCCCTTTTCCCATCTGTAGGGCTTTTGTTAGTGCCACTAGTTCTGCTCTTCGTGTAGACGTTCCCTGGGGGAGTGTTTCTGCCCACACTATCTCAGTGTTTGTGGTGACTGCTGCACCTGCGTACCTTTTTCCATCTCAAATGAAACTGCTGCCTTCTGTGAACCAGGTATGCTCGGCATGCTGCTGCCTTCTGTGAACCAGGTATGCTCTGCATGCGATAGTGTCGTGTCCAACAAGTCTGGACTCTTTTCCTTGGCCTGGTTGCTCTTTTTACACTGAATTTCACATTCTCTGTCCTTCCTTTCCTGTCTTTGCTCCTCTGTCTCTCTCTTATTGTAAACCTTTTCCACCGCAGCTAATAGATCCCTAATAGACTTTTCACCAAGTCTGTCTAGAGCCTGCAACTTTTGCTTTATGTCTGGTTCAGCTTGACTTATATAGGCAAACATAATCATCTGAACCGACTCCTGGGTCTCAAGATATTATGGGGTATATAGACTAAAAACTTCTATGAGCCACTCAAGATATGTTGATGGACTTTCACTTCCTCCCTGTCTAACATCAAAAACTTTGGCGATATTAGTAGGTTGGCAAGCCGTCACCTTGAGACCTGCCAACAGAGCCTGGTGATAGATGAGGTGTCGCTCCCTACCTTCAACCATATTGTAGTTCCATGTTGGTCGGATCTCAGGAAAATAGGCAGTGATCAGGGCAGGATCCATGATAGGTGCTCCTGTGGGGCCAGGGATGTTTCCGTGCCAACTCTTGGATAGAGTCTCTTTCTTCAGTGGTAAAAAAGACCTGTAAAAGCTGACTAAAATCATCCCAATGGACTGATGAATAAAGTGAATAGTTTAAGCAAACTAATTAAATCCTGGTGTTTCTCAGAAAAGCGGGCATTTTGGGTGTATAGGCATTTTTGTATAGGTCACTGGTAGAAAATGACCAATATTGGAGTTGCTGTTGACCATCCACATACACAGGACCTACACTGAGTAAGAGAAAAACAGCTGTATGAGAAGAGGGGTTGATCCCATGGCATCGTTGAGTGACTGGCCCCTCAGAAACTTTAAGGGCAGGTGCCGAGGATTCTATAGCTCCCTCCTCCTCTTGATCATTCTCAGAAAGAACCTGGAAAGGAGAGTATGGGGGAGGAAACGTTTCTTCTTCCAAGTTATCTCCCTAAAAAACCAGGGGGTACCTCTTCTTTACCTCTTCCTTGGTTTCTTTTTGTAAGTCTAGGGGGCTAGACGGAGCGGTGCCCATGGTTTCCAATCCCGTCAGTTGTACAGTCCAAAAATCAATAAACAGTACAAACAAAACACATGCAGGCCTGACAGTTACAAAAAATAAGCTTACAAAGAGGAGATTTCCCAAATTGGTCCACTGACTCCTGTCATGGCGAGGTTCCCCACCCACGCCCCACAGCAGAAGGAGCAGAGCCACATTGGGCAAGTTAGGCCTCGGTTAGGAGGCCCTCTTGGTCAGTTCCGGCCCAACACCGAAACGACCCCCATCCCAAAATTCACAAGGCGGTGTTCCAAGAATCCCCCCCCAGCCCACCCCACACAGTGGGGTTCCAACTCCCACCCCACACGGAGGGGTTCGAAGACCCCCTCCCCACAAGAGGATGAGGGACATCTCCCAGTTCCTCCAAGGTTGTTGTGTAAGCGCTTCAGCTTCAACAACCCTTTGTACATGGGAGCAGCCATCCTCACAAAGGAAAATGAAAGTAAAACAGAAAACGACAGGACATGACAAATTAACAAAGACAGCGCTGTTTTACCTTTGGAGTCTGAGATCTCAGATGTCTTTGGGGGGATCCCTGAAGGCCTCCACTAATGTTATACCCAGGTTGCAGGATCCCCACCAAGAAGACCATCGAGAGTCAGATTTTACAGTTGTTTTAAAGTTTTATTTAAACGGGCTGCAGCTCAAGTCTCATCCTACACTCCAACACAGCAGAGCCAAGGAGGAGAACCCCGAGCTAAAGATTTGCATGATTTATAAAGGCACACAGCTGTTGAAGAGACTTTTTGCTATTCGGGGAATTTTATTGTTCCACATGAATTTTTGGATTGCCTCTTCTATTTCCTTGAAGAATGTGGTTGGAATTTTGATAGGTATCACATTAAATATGTAGATAGCCTTGAGAAGTATTGTCATTTTCACGATGTTAATCTTTCCAATCCAGGAGCATGGGAGATTTTCCCATTTTCTAAGTTCTGTTTTGATTTCCTTTTTCAAGTTATTAATGTTTTCATCATTGAGGCCCTTCACTTCTTTGGTTAAGTTAATTCATAGGTATTTTATTTTTTCTGGGGCTATTACAAATGGAGATGCTTTCCTAATTTCAGCCCCTCTTTTCTCATTGTTGGCATACAGAATATCAATACCAAATTTCAAACTCTACTATAAAGCCATAGTAATCAAAATAGCTTGGTACTGGCACAAGAACAGACCTCAGGACAAATGGAATAGAATTGAAAACCCAGAAATGAACCTACAGACATAGAGCCATCTAATATTTGATAAGGGAGCTAAAAAATAGAATGGAAGAAAGACAGCTTCTTCAGTAAATGGTGCTGGCAAAATTGGTTAACTACTTGTAGAAAACTAAAGCTAGATCCTTATATATCACCCTGCAACAGAATCAACTCCAAATGGATCAAAGACCTCGGAGTCAAAGTAGACACTCTGAAAACATTACAGGATGGAATAGGAGAAACCCTAGGTCTCCTTGGCGCAGGCCAAAATTTTCTTAATAGAGACCCAGAAAAACAATAAATCAAAGAAAGGTTGGACAAATGGGATTGCATGAAGTTGCAGAGCTTCTGCATGTCAAAGGACATAGCTAGCAAGATCAATAGAAAACCCACGGATTGGGAGAAGATCGTCACTAGCCATACAATGGACAAGGGTCTCATATCTAAAATATACTTGGAACACAAAAAATTAAATCCCCCAACAACAAATCCTCAAAGAAACAACTACCCAATAAATAAGTGGACTATTGACTTAAAGAGAAACTTCTCTGAAGAAGAAAGAAGGATGGCCAATAGACACATGAAGAAATGCTCAACCTCCCTAGCCATAAAAGAAATGCAAATCAAAACAACATTGAAATACCACCTCACTCCAGTTAGAATGGCAAAAATCAAGAACTGTAATAACAACAAATGCTGGAGGGGATGTGGACAGAAGGGAACCTTACTTCATTGTTGGTGGGAGTGTAAACTTGTTCAACCAGTTTGGAAAGTTCCTCAAAAGACTCCACATAGAGCTCCCTTATGACCCAGCAGTCCCACTTTTGGACATGTACCCAAATGTTTACAAACAAGACCACACTAAAGCTACCAGCACAACCATGTTTATTGCAGCATTATTTACCATAGCTAAGATATGGAACCAACCCAGATGCTCCTAAGTAGATGAATGGATCAAGAAAATGTGGTATATATACACAATGGAATTCTATGCCTCCATCAGAAAGAATGACATTGCCCCATTTGTCAGGAAATGGAAAGACTTGGAAAAATTTATATTAAGTGAAGTAAGCCAAGCACAAAGAAACATAGGTCCCATGATTTCCCTTATTTGCAATATCTAGTATATGTATGTGTGTGTGTGTGTGTGTGTGTGTGTGTGTGTGTGTGTGTGTGTGAGCACCTGACGGTGTGTGTGTGCGCCAGTGTGTGTGTGCATGCACACACATACATGAGTCCTGAAGCTTGACCTCAGGACCTGAGCACCGTACCTAGTTTCTCTTGTATAATGATATCCCTCTCTCACTTGAGCCACAGAGCCTCTTCAGGCTTTGTCCTAGTGATGTGCTCCTGAGAAATGAAGCCCAGGATTTCATATATGGAAAGCACTCTACCACTAAAGCACATTCCCAGCCCTCTACTTCAGCTTTGTTAGTTTAGTTCTGTCTTTTTTTTTTGTTGTTGTTGTCGGTTGAATGAGATGAAGTCTTGGCCTGGGTGCTGTCCCTGACCTCTTCAGTTCAAATCTTGTGCTCTACCACTTGAGCCACAGAGCTTCTTCCGGTTTTCTGGTAGTTCATTGGACTTTCCTGCCTAGGCTAGCTTTGAACCATGATCCTCAGATCACATCCTCCTGAGTAGCTAAGATGAGAGACATAAGCCAAAAGCACCCAGCTTCCCCTTCAGGTTCTTAGTAGTGAATTGGGGATAATAGTCTCATGGTACCTTTTGTGTCTGAGATAGTTTGGAACCCAGATCTTTAGAACTCAGCTTCCTGAGAAGGCAGGATGAGAGACCCACTACTGACCCCTTGGCTGGGGCCTCTGCTGCAAGGGAGTCCATGGCTCCACGTGGTGGAGTGCTAGCCATGAGCCCAAGACATAAGGGTCAGCGCTTAAGCCCTGATTTCAAGGTTCATGTCCGAGAAAAAACAAAACAAAACCGTTGTCTGCTGTAGACAATTCACTAATCTTCGGTAACACATAATTTTATCCCTGACATGGGGACCTATCTGAGCCTCAATATTCTTGTCTGTATAATCATCTAAGTTGTGGAGCTCTTACATAGACAAGATGTAAGAATGCACCCGGTTAAGGACACAGCACATGGCACTCGTTGCACCACTCAGCACACAACATCCTGTTAAAGACTCAGCACCCAGCACCCAATGCAGGACACAGCACACTGCATCCTATGAAAGACTCAGCACATAGCACCCTGTGCGGGACTCAGAATACAGCACCCTATGGAGGACTCAGCACATAGCTCCATTCCACAAGCTGTCATTAGAATTAGGGTGCTTTCATCAGTATCACCATTCTTTGAGGAAAATTTTACAAACCATACAAGTTCACATCTAATGGTTTAGTGGGGTGTTTTTTTGGGGGAGGGGTTGTTAGCCATGGGGCTTGAACTCAAAGCATGGGGTACTGTTCCAATAACATTTGCTCAAGGCTAGAGTTCTACCTCTTGGAGCCACATTTTGAGGTGTCTCTCAGACTTCCTGCAAAGACTGGGTTTTAAAGCTCCTGAGCAGCCAGGATGATGGGCATAAGCCAGGATGATATGGGTAACCCGTGGAGCTGGGTTGCAGTGGTTTACATGTGGTTAAGTCAGGTTAGGTGGCTGCTGTCAGCACCAGTCTCCTAGCTTGATCTGTAATGAGGTATTTGAAGTTCTGTCCTTCTATAATTGCAGTTAGACCATTCTACCTTTTTTTGTTATCAGACCTGGGGCATGAGTAAGAGCTTAGACACTGTCTCTAAACGTTTGTGCTCAAGGCTAGCACTCAATTAATTGAAAGACAGCAGAACTTCTGGGTTTTCTGTTTTGTGGCACTGAGGAATTGAACCCAGAGCTTCGTGCTTATTAGGGGAGCACTCAACCACTGAGCCCCAGGAGTGAATGAGGTACAAATAGATAGAGATTGCTGTATATAAATATTATATATACAAAATGAGATTTCTGCATATTATTAAACTATAGATAATATTACTACCAATTATTAGGTATTAAATTATGTCTCCATTTAATGATGTGTCCCAGTTAACAATTAATAAAGCATTAATTAATAATTACTCAATATCCCATTATTGTTTATCATATATGTACATATATCCATATATATAATTAGATATTTCATAGAATGAGACCAATGTCTATATATTATTAAATTATGCATCATGTGTTACTACCAGTTATTAGTTATTTAATTATGTCTCCATGTAATTTTTATTCTGTTAATGCTTAATAAAATATCAATTAAACTTAGTGCACATCCTACACTTATTGCATCTAATTTTATCCTAGAATGATTCACTACTAATTCAATCTGTTTATTGTTTACTGTAGTGGCAATTCTTCAACCTATGATGTTTTTTACCTTTATTACATCCTATTATATAGAATATAGATTTGCATCCAAATTATACATCCTACCTGACACAGAGCACATTCACAGAAAAGGAAAACTTGTCATGCTCAGCTTCTCACTCCAAAATTACATTTTGGCAGTGCTGGGATCTAAACTCAGGCAAAGAAGGCTCAGTTCATGAATGGGTGACTGCCAGCACAGTAGCCACTAGTCAATTCAGCTGCCAGGCAGTAACCAGGCCCTGAGATAGTGCCCTGTATGTTGACTCTAAATTGTGCTTAATGAAGTTATTCATTTTTTATTCATTTACCATTTATTTTATTGACTGCTACAACACATGGAATATTTACTACATTTATTAAATAAGATATAGAATTGCCTGTGCATGAAACTTCACACCTGACACCCAGGACTTTCACAGAAAAAGAAAACATGTGTCACCCTGTGTCTTACTGCACGTTTCAATTTTTGTGAGTACTGGCATCTGAACTCACAGCCTACAAGGCCCAATTCATGAATGGGTGAGTGTCAGCATGCCAGCCTGGGGCATATTGAACCGGCAAGCAGTTCCCAGCACCTGAGATTGAGCCCCAGGGGTTGACAAAACAAGAACAGATTGACATGCAAATGGTAGTACACAAATAAATACAGATCTTTATAGAGTGCCAGAGATGTCTATACATTATTCAGTTATATAGGCTACATTCCTATTAAGTCTTGGGTATTTATTATGCCTCCATGTAATTAATATTACTGTTTTCATCCTTAATGAATTATTAATTAAATCGCCCACTGTCCCGAAACTATTGTGTCCACATAATTAATAGTATTCTTTTAATGTGCCAAAAATATTCATTAAAATCCTTCGGACTCCTAAAATCACTCTCTAATTTTATACTAGTATCATTCAGTAACAACCAATTAAACCTTGACATTCATAATCTTCCATCGGTATTCCTATGAATAGGAACGAGACTCTTAGGATCTCCCTCCATTGGTAGGGGTCAGGACCCAGCTTCGAACACAGGGCCTATGTTGTGGTGTTGGCCCATGGCTTCCCTGAAAGCCCGACAGCCTTCAGCAATGGCAGGTTACCAACACTTTTCAGCCCTGTCTTTTAGACCCAGGATGGTCACCTTGAAAAGAGAACAAATGTAAAATCGGCAGACATCTGAAAGTTACTGGGTTTTTTTCTGTGTCGTTTTATTTATTTATTTTTCCTGTCAGCCTTTGAGGCCCAGGAACCTAGGTTCAGCTGTGGGTCCAGTGGCTACAACCCAGCCTAGAGTGATCAAAGCTGAGGCAGAGCTGCCATTGAGCTTGACAAAATAAAAATACATACATGCATACATACATATATACATAGATACATTAAAAATATTTAAATAATTATGAGGCTACTTGGCGTATTCGAGCCATTTTTTCTGCCGAGCCTGGGATTTGAACTCAGGGTTTGGGTAAATCTGCAGTATTGTGGGGGATGGGAAAACTCATAATGCTGGAAGACAAGAAAGACAGGTCTGTTCCCAGGGTCTGAATTCAAGCCCTAGCACTGGCAAAAATAATATTCGAATACATTTTAAAAACATGATTTATATTTACATACGCATGTTTATGACATATTGCATTTAGTGTAGGTATTCATTTTATTTTGTTTTTTTTTTTATTTATTACATATTTTGGAGAGTATGATTACATGTATAACATTATTTACATCCTATTAAATAGAACACAGATTTGACTATGTATTATACATCATTCCTGAGACCCAGGACTTTCACTGATAAGGAAAACAAGTGGGACAATTGGCTTCTTCTACCACGATTAAGTTCTTGGCAGTTCTGTGATTTGAACTCTGAGCCTAGAAGCCCCACTTCATGAATGTGTCAATGTTAGCACACCAGTCTGACACAAGTGAAGTTGTCAGGCAAATTTGAGGACCTGAGATAAAGCCCTAGGAGTGGCCAATATATAAACAGATAGTTATGTATATTGCAGGGTGTGTATTTACATATGTATATGTATCTATAAATAAAGTTATAGAGAAAGACAGATAGACATTTATATGGATTCTACTGTATAGTGATGTCTGTATCTTATTTTTATATACTCTATTATTATGAATTATTTGGTCTAAAATTATGCGTCCATTAATTAATCATAGTGGGAGACGATAAAATATTAAATTAATCAATGACCTATATTTATTGCGTACAATCTTATACTACAATGACTAGCTAATTAGTAGTTCAATTGGTACATTACAAAGATTCTATTATTGTTCTTATTGATAGGAACGAGTAGGTGGAAGTCCCAGGATCAAACTCAGGGTCTTGGTTTCTGGGTTGGGCTGAGGTTTCACTGACAGCACGCCAACCTTCAGCCATGCAAGGTCATGTACAATTTTCAGGCCGAGTCATTGAGATCCAAGATGATCACAGTGCAAAAGAAACAAAGGTAAAACTGTTGTCTAAAACTTCCTGGTTTTTCCTCCTCCATCTTGGTTGGTTTATTTTTTTGTCAGAGCTGGGAGTTGAACACGGGTCCTAGGATCCCTGGATCATCTGTGGGTGTAAAAGCTGCACCCCAGCCTAGGATAATCAAGGCTGAGGAAGAGTTGTGGTGACCAGAGTTCAAGCTCGGTGCCTGCCACTCCAAAAAAGTTAAGGTCCTGGATAGGAGTTTGGGCCATTTTATCTGCCATACTTGTAATTTGAACTCAGGGACTGGGTAACTCTATTGTGCTCTGGGTGATGTGAAAGCTAACCTCCTAGAAGAAAAAAAAATCCAGAGCATTACCCAGTGTGTGAATTCCAGCCCTAGAACTGGCAAAAATATTATTTATATACATGTATAATATATATCAAATATATGTAGTTTCATTGATATTACATATTATACCTAGGGCACAATATTACCACAGAAAGGAAATCAGGTCAACATTGGCTTCTTACTCCACCTATTGACTTTGGCACTGCTGGGATTTGAACTCAGGGCCTGAAATGCCTAATTCATCAAGGGGTCAGTTTAAGCACAGCAGCCTCAAACAAATTCAATGCCAGGCAGTTCCCAAGACCTGAGTTCTAGCCCCAGGAGAGGTCAATATATAAATAGAGAGATGTATAAATTGCTGCAAATACATGTATATATATATATATAGAGAGAGAGATGTATATATATATTCCACTGTACATTTAAATATAAATATATTATAGAATGTGAGATGTCTGTATATTATTAAATGGCATTTAACATATTACTAATAATTATTAGGTATTAAATTATTCCTCCATTTAATGAAGTATCATGGATTAAGGCAAAATAAAGTATTGCCTTGTGTAAATGGAGCTCAGAGTCAATTTCTAGGCTCATAGTTCAAACCTCAGGACCTGCACTAAAAAGAAAGAGCCAGTAATTCCATGTGTCTGTGTATATATGCATGTATTTCTATCAGTGAACATCCATAGTCATTAGGAAAAATAGCACCCAACTAAGAAATTTGCTTTGAATAGAATGATATCATAGCACAGAGAGTGCTTTCAAGATAGTGCATGTCCCTGGTCAAAAAATTAAGACACTGGCTTGGAATTTGCACCATTTTTCTGGCAGGCCTGGGATTTCAACTCAGGGTCTGATTAATGCTTTGGCACTGTAGGGGAGGGGAAACTCACCATCGTTGAAGACAAGAATTTCAGACCAGTTTCCAGGGCCTGAATTCAAGCCCCAGCACTGGAAAAAATAATATTCATACAAGAGATCTATTTACATACATGTGTTTACTCCCTATGACATTTATTACCCTTATTTATTTTTTATTTATTTTATTTAGTATTATTACATATATCACATTTATTTCATTTATTACATCTTATCACATGGATTTATTTGCATATGGATTATACATCATCCTGAGACCCACAACTTTCACAGAGAAGGACAAAAATGGGTCAAAATTGGCTTCTGACTCCACATATAAACTTTTGGCCATGCTGGGATTTGAACTCACAGCCCACAATGCACAAATCATGAATGGGTCAGTTGTAAAACAAAAGCCATTGGCAAACTGAACTGCCAGCCATTTCTGAAGACCTGTGATCAAGCAATAGTAGTGGCGGATAGATAGATAGATAGATAGATAGATAGATATATAGATAGATAGATAGATAGATAGATAGATAGATAGATAGATAGATAGATAGATAGACGTGTAGTTTGCTATGTATATGAGAGAGAATGTGAGAATATTGAATTATATGTATTATGAATTATTAGTTATTAAATTATGCCTCCTTTTAATGAAGTATCATGGTTGAATACTTATTAAAGCATTAATGTAAGAGTAGTCAGTATTCCATAATTGGGAGAACCATACCATGTTGCTAGAATGGAAGACATTATCCAATACTTTTTGTGTGGCATTCTATAAGAGAGTTATTAACTAATTGCAAATTTAATTGTTACTTTTATAACATTTCATTAGGCATTCCCATGGATAGGAATGATTTTCTCAAAATCTCCCTCCATTTATAGGTGGCAGTACTGTTAGTTTAACTCCAGGCCTGGGTATTTTACTTTGAAATGCAAACGATTGGAATTACCCTGTGAAGATTTCAGATTGTCTGGATGAAAGAAAAGAATGAGAAGGAAAGAAAGCCAAGTGTCAGTGGATCCTACCTGTAATCCTAGCTCTTCAGGCGACTGAGAGGTAGAGAATGCCAGTTTGAATTCAGCCAGGACAGGAAAATCCACCACACTCTTATTTCTGAGGGATTATAGGAATAAAAAATCCCCATGAATGGGGCTATGGCTCAAGGGCAGAGCGTTAACCTTAAGCACAAGAACTCAGGGACAGTGCCTAGGCTCATAGTAAAGCTCCCAAACCTGGCAATTAAAAAAAAAAGCCAGTAACAACATGTCTCCCCATGTATGTATGCATGTATTTCTATTGGTGAAGGTCCAGAATCCCTATAATGAAAGGCATCCAGCTAGGAAATTTGCTTTGAATAAGATGATTTCATAGCACAGAGAGAGTTTTCAAGACAGTGCATCTTCCGGGCCTCCTCTCACTGTTCCCATTGTAGCCTGAGGTTTTCTCCACATTGGGGACTGCTGGAAGAAGACTTCCTCATTATTGGAACAGGCAGACAAATTGCCTCACTCCTGTAGAGCTGAGTGACAAAAAACTCTTTCTAGGCCAATTAGTGAGGAGTGTGGGTGGGCTCTGAAAGCCAGGAGAAAAAGGCCTCTTTTTATCTCAAGCTATCTCTCTGCCGAGAGCTCTGTTGTGACAGGAAGACTTCAATTGTGCCACCTCCCGTGGCAGGCCAAGTTCCCTGCACTTATCCTGTATTTGTTAGACTATGTTCCAGTGTTGAAATAACCTGATACAATTAATTCAAGGGTCCTTTTGGCAGACAACTAAGGAGCTGAATCTAATAAAATGATTCATTTTTGGCAATGGTGCTTCCCTGGGTTTCCAGAAGCTTGCTAAATCAAAGTACATGTGTAATATTACTATGCTTCATGTCATCTAGGGCTGGTGAAACTCATCAGGTTTTGAAACTTTGACCTCTCCTAGTTGGGCCCTGGGTGGCTGTGTTTCATGGTTGAAAACAGGACCTGGATACTGACCATGAGCTCAGAGCAGAAGCTCAGTGCTTTATCATTTCTTGTCACAGCTTCACTTCTGTTATCTGTGTTTGTGTGTGTGTGTGTGTGTGTGTGTGTGTGTGTGTGTGTGTAAGTGTGTGTGTGCATGTATGTGTGTTCATACACTTGTCCTGGAGCTTCAACTCAGGACCTGAACCCTGTTCCTGAGTTTCTCCTCTACAAGGATAGCACTCTACCACTTGAGGCGCCCAGCCACTTCAGGCTTTCTTCTAGTGTACTACTAAGGAATCAAACCCAGGGATTCATACATGCAAAGCACTCTACTCCTAATACACATTCCCAGCACTCTACTTCAGGTTTCTTTCTTTCTTTTGTTGGAAGTTGGAGGAATTTAAGTCTAGGCCTGGGTGCTGTCCTTGAGCTCTTTAGCTAAAGTCAATCACTCTACCACTTGAGCAACAGCACCCCTTGAGGTTTTTGGTGGGTCACTGGAGAGAAGCATCTCAAGGAATTTCCTGCCCAGGCTGGCTTTGGATCCTCAGCTCTCAGCATCCGGAGTACCTAGGATGACAGGCACAAGTCAGCAGAAACTAGCTTCCACTTCAAGTTCCTAAGTAGTGAATAGGAGATAAAAGTCTCATGGGACCTTTTGTGTCTGGAATAGTTTTGAACCCAGACCGTCAGATCTCAGCTTCCTGAGTAGACAGGATGACAGACCTCAGCTACTGCACGCCTAGACTGTAACACTCTGTTGCAAGCGGGTCCTTGGCTCCACGTGGTAGGGCGCTACCCATGACCCCCACTGGTAAGTGTCAGTTGCTAGGCCCTGAGTTCAAGGTTCATGATCAAGAAATATAATACAAAACAATTGTCTGCAGGAGACAACTCACTAGAGTTAGGTACATACATAATTTTGGCCATGAAATGGTGCCACAAGTTTCTCATCTGCACAATCATCTTACTTGTGGAGCTTTTACAAGAACCAGATGAAAAAATGCACTCCAAGAAGTACTCAGCACACAACAACTCATGAAATACTCATCACATAGCTGTACCCCACATAATATCATTAGAATTAGGGTGCTTTCATCAGTATCATCATTCTTTCAGAAACACACCACAAACAGTCCAAATTTAGATTTTGGAGGGGTGAGGTTTTTTTTGGGGGGGGGAGTCAGCCACGGGGATTGCACTGAAATGTTGGGGGTACTGTTCTAAGGTCTTTTGATCAGGCTAGAAATCTGTGACTTTAAGCCACAGGTCAGAGTTTCACAGACTTCCTGCCAAGCCTAGGTTTTAAACCCACCAGTGTCAGATCTCAGCCCCCTAGTATCTTGGATGACAAGGTGAGCAAGCCAGCAGCATCTAGTTGATGGAACTGGGTTCCAGCGGTTTACCTCTGTCTAATTCAGGTTAGATGGCAAATGTCAGCACTAGATTCCCAGCTTGCTCTGTGATGAGGTATTTGCAGCCCTATCCGTATATAGTTGCAGTCAGAACATTCTATCTTTTCCTTTTTTATTTTTTGTTTTGGTGCCAGTCCTGGCTCTTGAGTAAGAGTCTAGACACAGTCCCTAAGCCTTTATGCTCAAAGCTAGTGCTCAAATGTTTGAGCTACAGCAAAACTTCTGGATTTTTCTATGCAAATGGTAGTGAGGAATTGAACCCACGGCTTCGTACTTACTAGGCGAGCACTCTACCACGGAGCCCTAGTAGTCACAAGTGTATAAACAGATAAATGTGTAGATTGGTAGACAGACAGATAGATAGATAGATATAGATATATTTAATGAGAGATGTCTGTAAATTATGAAATTGCATATATGATATTTCTATCAAATATTGCCAATTAAATTATTCCTTCCTTTTTTAAGTATCATGATTGACTACATAATAAATTATTAATTGAAAATTAGTCAATGTAGTATACCTGTTGTGTATAATTTTCTAATATAATTGTACACTAACTACTAATGTAATTGTTACTTTTACAACATTCCATTTGTACAGATGTCTATTGGAAAGCGTTTCTTAGAATCTCCCGACAGCCATTCATTAGTGGGAGTCCCGGGATTCAAGCTCCAGGCCTAAGTTGCCGATTTCGGCTTGGCTTCCCTAATAGCCTGCCAAACATCAGCAATGTAAGGTCATGTACATTGTCTGGGCATTGTTATTTAGACCCAGGATGGTACAATACAAAGGAAAAAAAAGTGTAATCACCTCATTGAACTTCTCAGTTTTATTTTTTTCCTTTTTATTTTTTTTGCCAGCCTTGAGATTTGAACTCGGGACCTAGGATCCCAGGATTGGCTTTGGCAGAGATGCCAAGACCTGAGTTCAAGCTCGGTACTTGGCCTAAAACCAAATAATAATAACAATGATAACAACAACAACAATAACAATAATAATATGACCTTGGCTTGGTATTTGCCCCATTATACTGGCAGGCCTGGCATTTAAACTCAGAGTCTGGGTAACTCTGTGGCACTGTGGGTGAAGGGGAAGATTGCCTTCCTTGAAGACAAGTTCAGAAAAGTTCCAAGAGCCTAAATTGAAGCCCCAGTACTGGAAAAAATGATACTCATATATGAGATCTATTTGCATACATGGGTTTACTCCATATGACATTTATTACCCTTATTTGTTTAGTATTATTGCACATAAATCATTTATTTTATTACATCATATCACATATACTGAGACCCAGAACTTTAACAGAGAAGGAAAAAAATGGGTCAAATTTGGCTTCGTACTCCATGAATACATTATTGGCCATGCTGGGATTTCAACGCACGGCCTAAAATGCCCAATCCATAAATGGGGTCACAGATTTAGCACACCAGCCTCCAGAAAACTGAGCTACCAGGAAGTTCTGAGGACCTGTGATCAAGCCACAGTAACGCCAGATATATATATATATATATATATATATATATATATACATATATATATATATATATATATACACATATATATATAGACAGAGGGACTGTGAGGATATTATTAAATTATATATTATTACAAATTATTAGTTATTAAATTATGCTTCCATTTAATGAAGTATTGAAGAGTTGAAGTAACTCCATTTTGATGCAGCAGCCATTCTGTCCTTTATGTTAAATTATGAGTGACCCAGAGCAAACATAAATTCCAGGAACTGACTTGTCCATGTTGAAGTTAACCAGAGCTCACATAAATCCCAAGGACAGAGTTATCTGTGGCCACAAACTTCCCTTGCTTCACAGATAACCCCCTGCCCTTTATTGCCCTTGCCCAAATGGTCTGATAACCCCCTGCCCTTTATTGCCCTAGCCCAAATGGTCTGATAACACCCTGCCCTTTAATTCCCTAGCCCAAATGGTCTGATCACCCCCTATCACCCCTTATCACCCTAGGATGTCCTGTTAACACATCTGGTTACTGTAACTTTGTAGTTTTTGCCTTTATAAGCCCTATGAAATTTCAGCTCGGAGCTTCCTCCTAAGCTCCATTGTGTCGGTGTGTAGGATGAGGCCTGAGCTGCAGCCTGACTGAATAAAGCCTTGCTTTTGTATTTCAGAACGTCCAAATCTCGGTGGTCTTCTTGGTGGGAGTCCTGCGACGGGAGCACTTCAGTATCATCATCTAATACTTATAAAATCATTAATAAAAATCAGTCAATATCCTTAATCAAACCATGGTGCTAGAATGGAAGATATAAATTCAATAATTTTTGTGTGGCATTCTAAAGTAGAATCATGAATTAACTGCAAATTTAATTATTACTTTCATAACATTCCATTAGCATTCACATGAATAGGAATGAGTTTGTTAGGATTTCCCTCCATTTGTGGGTGGTAGTCCTAGCATTCGAATTCCAGGCCTCGGAAGTTTACTTCTAATACAAACCATTGGAATGACACCTTGAAGATTTCAGATTGTCACGAAAAAAAAGAACAACAAGAAGAAAAGGAAGCCAAGTGTCAGTGGCTCTTGCCTGTAATCCTAGCTCCTCAGGAGGTTTAGATGCCAAGTTGAATTCAGCCTGGGTAGGAAAGACCGCGACACTCATATTTCTTAAGAGATCACGGGAAATCAAAATAAAATAACAACAAAAAAACCCTGAGTGGCCCTGTGGCTCAAGTTGCAGAGCACTACCCTTGAGCAAAAGTCTCAGGGCCAGGGCCAGGATGATGAGCATTCAGCAGGTTGGCCATGCCCAGCCCCCCCAAACTGGGCAAGCTGGAACAAGCCCTCAGAGAGTACTAAGTCTGAGGAGGCAGCTTGAATAAGCATCCTTCACTGCAATTTAAGAACTGAAGCCACGAAGGCTTTGCCTGGGCTGGTGTGTGCAACTGGTGTGTACAACGGGTGCATTATGTCCTGGCACTTCTCAAGGGAAACCACAATTCTTAGGCTGTAGGAGTTGTTGAAGGTTGTGGCTCTATATCCTCTATCCCTCATTAAGATGTGAGCCTAGGTCTCTGGGGCCTGGTGGCCATCACTCATTAATCATTCTTCATTGCTGAGTCTCAGGCTGGTCCCAAATCCTGGGAAAGATAGGAAATAGCCAGCAATTTCTGTGCCAAAAAGGGTAATCCAATAAATCCCACCATCATAACTCCCATTAGAAGTAAGCCTTGGGCTTCGAATGTGGCTTACTGGTAGAGTGCTTACTTAGCACACATGAAGCCCTGAGTTCAATTCCTTCCTACCACAGAAACAGAAAAAGCCAAAAGTGACACTGTGGCTTAAGCAATAAAAGTGCTAACCTTGAGCAAAAAAAGGTCAGGAACATGCCCAGTCCCTGAGTTCAAGCCCTAAGATTGGCAAAATAAAACAACAACAACAACAACAGCAACAAAAAAACGTGAGCATAGTGAGACATATTCTTCTGGGACATAGAGGAGGGCCGAGGTTATGGGTTATAGGTAGAGGGCAGGTGCTGTTTGCTCACTCCTGTAACCTTAGCTACTCAGGAGGCTGAGATCTGAGGATCCCAATGCAAGCAGGAAAGTCTATATGAGATTCTTTTCTCCAATTAAACACCCACAAAGCCAGAAGAAGAGCTGTGGTTGAAGTAGTAGAGTGCTAGTCTTGAGCACAAAAGATCAGGGATAGCATCCAGACCCTGAATTCAAACCCTAGGAGTGGCACAGGCACATGCACACACACATTCACACACATACACACACACACACACACACACACACACACACATACACACACACACCAAGATAGAGAATTTGACAGTCAACCTGCACAAATTCCACCTCTAGAAACTCAGTATTTTTTAAAAAAAAAGATGGAGAAGGGAAGGAAAGACTTGCTCCAGGAAGTGATATAACCAGTGCCAAAATTCCACAGGAGTTCTAAGTTGTGGAACAGGACAGAGAGCCTCAGGCACATGGTACAGCATGGGCAAAGGTCCTGAGGTGTGGTGTAGAGCAGGTTGTGTGGATGGAATGATGGTTCTGTGGCTTCAGACAAGTCTGGCAGAACACTGAAGGCTGGGTCAAGATTTGTACTTGAGTCACAAGTAGAGCAGAGGGTGGGGTCCCAGAATGAGGCCCAGGGAAATATTAGCTTGACATTTCACCAAAGACCCCAGCCAATTTGTGTGGATGGAAGCCTGTTATTCACAGCTCCTGACCCTCAGGCCCTCTTTGCATGGAGGAGTCAGGGCAAATGCAGGGAAGAACTCTTCTTAAGAAAAGCTTCTAGCCCAATGCCACCAGTGGCTCAACCCCTGTAAATCCTAGCTACTCAGGAGACTGAGATCAGAGATTGTGGGTCAAAGCCATCTCAAGGGAGGAAAGTTAGTGAGACTTTCTTGCCCATGAACTAACAAAAGCCAGAAATGGAGCTTTGGCTCAAGTGGTAGCATGTCCTCATTGAGAGAAAACATTAAGAGCCTACAGGCCAGACCCTGAGTTCAGGCCCCAATACTGGCACCTAAAAAATAAAGCAAAGCTTTCAGGAGCTCCTAGTCCACTGTGGTGAATGGACAGATAGGCCAGGCATGGGTGGCTTATGCTGGTCCTCCTAGCACATCAGGAGGCTGAGATGTGAGGATTGCCGTTCAAAGCCAGCCTGGGCAGGAATGTCCGGGAGACTCTGATCTCCAAGGATCCACCAGAAAACCAGAAGAGGCTGAAGTGCTAAGCTGAAGAGCTGAGAGATGGTGCCCAGGCCCAGACTTAGAGCCCCATGACCAATACCTGGCCTGCTTTGACCTCATGTTGTGGCTCTAGCAAGTATTTTCCAGTGGGCTCCTGATGGTCTTCCAATCTCTATGTGTCCTACAAATCTTGAGAGCAGCCTCCTTGAAGGCCTTTGCCTACAGAGCAGGACACAGTACCAGAAAAGGTCATGCCTTGTGGCATGCAGGTCATCCACCGGTCATCAGAAGGGCATCTGTCATGAGTGCAGTGTGGATCTGAGCACTAAATCGACGTCTCATACCACGGTTCTGGGCCAGAAGGGGTAGACCAGTTAAGGCCAGCTCACAAGGGAATCACAAGAATGTGAATTTGTCAGGCACACCTTGGGCAGGTTTTGAGTTGGGCTCATGAAAGACTTGTAGGCTGAGGAACAAAAGCAGGTTGGCTGCTGCTTGTAGCAGTCGCTATATTCCAGGAGTCCCGGGACTCGGAGCCCTGCTTAACTCACCAGTGCTCAGGGCAGATGAAGGTCTGCAATCATGGGACAACTACAAAGGAGAATCCATAGTGTCCTTCCTTTGGTTCTATGTCCCCGTGCTGGGATGGAGGGGCAGGTTCCATGAAACTTACTGCCATAGCCCAGACCCCGCAGCCCAAGAAAGACTTAAGGAGAAACAACTGATGTGGCTTGAGAGTTTATTATGATTATGCCTCAGGACTGCCCCCAGTTCTAGCTCAGCTTATCATTACTACCTTCCTCTGTGTGTGTGTGTGGGGGGGGTGTGCATGCACATGAGTGCATCTTGGTAGTAGGGCTTGAATCCAGGGCTCATGCTCTGTCCCTCAGTTTTTTCATTCAAGGATACCACTCTACCACTTACGCCAGAGCTTTTCTTCCAGCTTTCAGGTGATTCTTGGGAGAGGAGAGTCTCACAGACAATTCTTGCTGGGCTGCATCTGAATGTTAATCCTCCAATCTCAGCCTGCTGAATGAGCTAGGATTATGAGAGCATGAGCCATTAGCATCTGGGCACGCATTCCTTTTTGGATAAAACAGAGTACCTATTTCCTAGCCGAGCACCCATCTACAGCTATCTCTCGTACCCCTTCCCCTACCCCTCCGGTCTTCAGAGGAGACATATCCTGCCCTGAGGACAAAGAAATAGGATGCACTGACAATTTTTGAGCATTATGGTCTCCACACAGTCAGGTGCTGCTGGGAGCTGATGTAGAGGTCAGCAATCTAGGCCAAGGCAAGTAGACAGCTGTTAGAACAGAAAGTATGAAAAGACATCCATGCAGCTGGATGTCAGTAGCACATGCCTATAATCCTAGCTACTCAAGGCTGACACTGGAGGATCAATCAAGATTCAAACCTAGCCTGGGCATACTCTTATCTCCAAAGAATCACCAAAAAGTTGGGAAGAAGTAATACTATAGTTCAAGTGTTAGAGCACCAAAGTTGTGCAAACAAGCTAAAGGTTACCACCTAGGCTCTTCAACCCTTGGTAAACACACACACACACACACACACACACACACACACACATATGCATGCAAAATCAGAGATTTCTACACTGTAACCTTTGGGTATTCTATACCTTTTTCCCACTAAGTCTGGTGGTTGTTGGCCTAGGAGTTCGATGCATCCAACACCACCTGACATCTATAATTTTGGGGAACAGAATGGCTAGAATGTCAGCCTTCCCCAGTCCCAGCTCCTTGATTGGGTCTTGGTCTATCCAGGCCCTTTGGGGTTCCATTTACAGACTTGCCAAGATCCTTTAAAAAGGCATCACATGCTGGGCAGTTGTGGCTCACGCCTGACATCCTTGCTACTCAGGAAGGTGAGATCTGGCTTCCAAGCCAGCTTGGGCAGGAAAGTGTGTGAGACTCTTATCCTCTATGAACCATCAGAAAACAAGAAGTGTCCCTTGGCTAAAGTGGTAGAGTGCAAGCCTTGAGAAAAAGAGCTCAGGGACAACACTCATGGACAATAACAAGGAGAGGCATTGCATGTTGGCTTTGGTATTGGCATGGGCCAAATATTGGAAATTTCAAGTGCACCAAGATAAAGCAGTACCTCCTCTAGTCCCGTACTCCTCTATCTTCTCCACCCCCTGCCCTTGGCCGGGCTTTGGGTCAGGATGGCTCTGGCTTGACGGGAGGACTCCAAGGAGGAAGATCCCAGACCAATTGCCCTGGGTCCTTCACCCTGCTGCTTCTGCTCTTTGCCATAGACCTTCTTCCTGAAATCCATCCATGAGATCATTGACACCAATACAGTGGTGAGTGGTGGGTCCAGCCTAACTCTGGGAAGTCAGAGGTGGAAGTCAGTTTGGGACTAGAAGCTTCTACCCTGGGTGTGGGCTGAGGCCAGGGCTGACATTTATTTCATTCTGAGACTTGCTGGAGTAGGGAGACAGTGTAGACACAACATTGAGTCAGGTAAGATGGGAATCTGTAGGACGACTTGTGTGGAGGAAGCTATGGGGCTCAGGGGCCACTGTTCTTGGTACTCCTCTCTCAGATGTCCCTCTCCCGCTCTCATCCCTCAATAGTAAAAGAGAAACTTTAAATAAGGGTGTCGAAGAGGGGGCAGGGGATTATTTCTGTGTGAACCAGACTTGTGCTTCATATTCATCCTAGCCCCTACTTCCTATTTATCTGAGGAATGGCCATATGGGTTTGGGGGCAGGAGATCATCCTAGCTGAGAATGTGGCTCGGTGATAGAGTGGTTGCCTAGCAAGCCTGAAGCCCTGGGTTCGATTCCACAAAGAAAAAGCTGGAAGGGGAGATGGGGCTCAACTTGTAGACCACCAGTCTTGATCAAATAGAGCTCAAGGACAGTGGACAGGCCCTGAGTTCAAGCCCCATAACTGGAAGAACAAATCTTTGTGGAAGCCTTTTTTTTCCCTTTGGAAACGATTTATTCTTTTTGATAAGCATAACACGGGCCTCTTCCCTGGCCACCAATGGGCCATTAGATGTTCCTGGAATTTGGGCCTCCTCCCAGCAGCCTCTGCTCTACCAGGCCCATAGTTTACCCTTCCTATCACCAGGCAGATGGAGGCCTAGAGAAGCTCACCTGGCCACCTAGTTCTGGTGGCTACTGAGGATTTGGGGACTCAGTAAGTCACATAGGGAGTCATCATCCCCATCTGTCTACAGAAAAAAGGAACAGAGCACTGCAAGCCTGAGCGCACCAGCTATGGGCAGTTCTGCATGTGGGGATCTGCAGCAGGACATGCTCTGTGGGGGAGTCTTGTACGGGGCAGGGAACCTTGACCTCTCCTCTTGCAGATTCCACACTATCCTAAAGTTGCAATTCTTCAAAACCTTTCTGCTTCTCCCTGATTTTGACCACCCAGGAGCCTGAGGCCTCTGAAGCAGCTGCACTGGTGGGGAGCTCAGCCTGTGTCAGCATCTGGAGCCCCGTGTAGGAGCCACAGAAGCTCTGGCAGCTATCTACTCTTCATCTTCTCCTGGGACAGCTGGAACATGCACTCGGCTTTCTCCTGACAAAGCTGATCCAGAATGAACATCTGTCCTTTACATGTCAGGAGGGACTCCTGGATGGTGCAGATATGTGCCGACAGCTGGTTGCATCGATGGTGGAGCTCATCTGCAGGACTCTGGAAGTCCACCTCATCAGGCAGGTTGTGGATGAAGAAGATTTTCTTCTTGGACGCCCACATGTCCCACTTCCCAACCTCACACATGCTGTGGTGGCAGCTCATTGGGCGGGGGACCTGTGGCTCCAGCTCTATCTGGCACTGAGCTGTCGGTGGGTGGGGGAGTGCCTGCAGCACTCTCTCTGCTCCTGTGGCAGGAGTATCCCCCTGTGGATCTCAGCCTCCAAGAGTGCTAACAGCTCCACGTCCCTCTGAGTTTGGGGGACATCTCCATCCTCTGCCATGGGCACATCGAGGAGAGTCGCTTCCTCAGCTTTTGCTTCTCCAGAGTTCACAGCTTCTCCTTCCCCAGGGAAAGCCAGGAAGCTCAGCTGGGCCTGCATGTGCTCCTCCTCTGGACTGGTCACGTCCAGGCACTTGAAACTGTCCTGCCACTTTGGGGGCACCATCTAGTCCCCCCAGTTGGTCAGACCCTGCACTTGTTTCAGCTGCTCCAACAGCTGGGTCTGCCTCTGCAGGTGCTACTGCAGGACCTACTACTTGGAGCACAGCTGCTCATTGGAGGCAATGTGCTGCTCACAGGTGACTCTGAGCTCCTGAAGCTGGGCCAGGGACTGCTCCTGCTGCTCCTGGAGCTCCTGAGTCACTTGGCTTTCTCTCTCAGCTACCTCTTTCCCTTCCTCTATATTCTCCTCTCACCAGTGCAGCTGTTCCTGTAGATGTTTCTTCACCTGCTGCTCTGAGTCCACAATGCTGGTGAGCTCCTCCTTCTCACTGCTCACCCTGTAGAGAGCGTCCTGCAGCAAGGCCAGCTGTTCCTCCAGCTGTGGGTTTCATACACATGCACATCGTGGGGTCTCGGGGTTCTCCTGCGATTCTTTGGTTTTCTCCTCCAATCCTCCCACTTGCGCCCGCTGCTCTGCATAGTGGAGACGGAGTTTCTAGTTTTCCTGTACCTGGATGTGAAGTTGTTTCTCCAGGTTTTTCAACCCCATCTGCGTGTGGTAGGTGTGGGCCCGCAGGTGCTGCTCCTCCTGAGATGGACCCACAGAAGGCCATGGCTTTGCCAGCTTCCTTCTCAGTTCCCCCAGCTCATTCTCTAGGTGCAGCACCTACCTTCATCCTCACTCCTTTTCCTCTGTCAGTTGGTTCACCTGCTAGGTCTGCCACCAGGGCTCCTCCTTCTGCGTGGACCTCTCAATGCTCAGGTTCTGTGAGAAGGTGTCTGTCTCCAGATTCGCTGCAGACACCATTCAACTCAGGTTGTCCTGAAGTCTCTTTAGTACCTCACACCACTCCAGCACTTGTTGGAACTTGCAGATTCTGTTCTTCCTGTTGCTCCTCTATGTCCAGAATGCTTACACCTTCTCCTAAAATTCTGTGTTCACTTGCTGCAGGTCATAGAAGCTTCTCTTATTTTTCTTGAGCTGAAGTGTTACATCATTTAGCTGTTTGAACATTTCGGCCACCTTCTGTAAGTAGTACCCACAGAAGCCACCATCTCCAGCTCTGCCATGTGCTCCTCTGCGGCCTGTAGGCAGCTGGTGAGAGCTTCATGCTCCATTTCGCTGTCATTGGCCATGAGCTGCATGTGGGCTGGTGCTGATTGTAAATCACTTTCTGCCAAAACCAACCTCTATATGGGTGGATTGTGGATGTCTAGCTCTGTTTTTGGTGCTTTGTGTACTTTGGCTACCTTCTCCTTCTCTTTCTCTCATCAATCCTGCAGGTCTGTCTTTTCCTGTTTCAGTGGTTGGATCTTGGCATAGAGCACCTGGTTTCTCCTTTTGCTGTGGTCCAGGGCAGGCACCACATGTCGCTAGCACCTCTGCATATTCTTGGTGGTATTGGGACCCTTGACATTCTGGATCCTGGTGGCTGTGACTGTGTCCAAAGGCAGGGGAGGCCAGTGGTCAGCATTACCTTTGGCCAGACCCTCGGTTGAATCACCCTTCCCAGAGGTATTTGTCTTTGGGATCCTTCCCTGTTATGTATTCTTTGTTTTCTTGAATGCTGAAGGTCTGATGGGAGGATTTCTTCTGCTGGTATTCTGGCAGTAGTTTGTTGCCCACAGCTCTCTCACGGAGTCTTGTTGTTTCAGATATCTGAGCGCTGGGATGGGAAAGATGGGCTGGCCACATTCCCAGGCTCTGGGAAATCCTCTATTCTCCCACTCTCTGACTAGGTTGTCAATTTCCTATTGTACTCCAAATTCGCCTCGAGTCTCTTGTTTACCACTCAGTTACCTCTACCTTCCTCAACTGCTGGTAGTGGTGTCAACCAACAGAGGGAATCTTGGTGCTACAGGGCAGCATGGAATGTGGGTGGCCACGATTCTTGTATCCCATTGGTCAGAAAGAACCATAAAATAATGGGGGTATGGCTGGTATCCTGTGATGCAGGCAGAAAGGGCAGAGTCAAGATGACAGCAGCCCCTTTCCCAGGGAACTCTGTCCAATCCAGTTGGGAACAAGAGGGAGACCTGCTTTAGTCATATAGCTGTACAGATTTTTATGTGTATGCCTGTTTGTTGCCAGTCCAGGACATTGAACTCAGGACCTAGGCACAGTTGGTGAGCTGCTTTTGCTCAAGGCTACCATTCTACCACTGGCTCTACTTCTGGCTTTGTTGACACTGAAGTTGGACAGGGATCTCAAGTACTTTCCAGCCTAGGGTGACTTTGACCATGAATCTCCTTTCACAGCCTTGTAAGTATCATGGAGGACTGCTGAGAGACACTGGTGCCTGCTTAATTATTGGTCTTGATGATGTTCTTGGACAGACCGGTGAGTTCCCTATCTTCGGGTTTAAGTAGTGGGAGCTGGAGCCCACAATTTGAATCCTGGTCCTGCCACCTCCAAATGGCAGAAGATCCTAAAAACTCATTTCTATCCATATGAATACCAATGAAATGTGATGTATATCATGATTGAATGGACAGTTTTTGAATGATTCTAGGATAAAATTATACACAATTATATTCTAGGACACTGCTTGATTTTAATCAATACTTTATGAAGCATTTAAAAAATTACATTCATTAAATGGAGAAATAATGAAATACCTAAGAATTGGGCATCACATAGCATAGAGATGCCATTTTTTTCTGCCAGGACTGAGATTGGAACTCATGGTCTGGGTAAATCTGTTGCACTGTGTAGCAAGGGGAGGCTTGCTTTTTTGAAGTCAAGAAATTCAAGTCTGTTCCTTAGGCCTGAAATTGATCGCCACCCCTACAATACATCCTATTTGTGTACATTTTAAATATATGATTTATATTTACATACATATATTGACTCCATATTGCATTTAATGTAGTTATTCATTTTATTTTTTGTTTTGTTCATGTAGTGACCATTTATTTTATTGACTATTATGGCACATAGAATATTGATTACATAGGATATAGGTCTGCATATTTATTTCACTTCATACCTGACACACAGGACTTTCACAGAAAAGGAAAACATGTGTCACCATCTGCTTCTTACTCCATGATTTCTTGTTTGGGAGTGCTGGCATTTGAACTCATGGCCTATAGGGCCAAATTCATGAATGATTGAGTGTCAGCATGCCATACTGGGGCAAACTGAGCTGACAGGCATTTCCCAGGACCTGAGATTGAGCCCCAGGGGTTGACAAAATAAGAACAGATTGACATGCAGATGGTAGTATGCTAATAAATATATATCTTTATAGTGTGCCAGAGATGTCTATCCATTATTCAGTTATATAGACTACATTCTTAACAATTCTTGGGTATTTATTATGTCTCCATATAATTAATGTTATTGTTTTCATCCTTAATAAACTATTAAGTAAATCAGTGTTCTGAAATTAATGTGTCCCTGTAAGAAATAGTAGCCTTTTCAAAAACATAAACTCTGGGCTTGGCGCTGTCCCTGCACTATTCAGCTCAAAGCGAGCACTCTATCACTTGAGCCACAGAGCCACTTCCAGAAATAGAAGTCTTTTAATGATTTCATATTAAATAAAATTAGTCAGCCTACTGAAATCATAATGTCTAATTTTATACGAGTATCACTCATGAGCAACTCATTCAACCGTGACACTTACAACATTCAATCATTATTCCTATAAATGGGAATGGGTCTCTTAGGATCTCCCGCCATCCAGAAGTGACATGACTTAGATTCGACTCTAGGCTTATATTGCCGTGCAGGACTATGTCTTCCCCAGTACCCTGCCAGCCTTCAGCAATACAAGGTAAAGTACCCTTTGGAGCTGTGTCATTCAGACTCAAATGGTCATGGTGCAAAATGTTAAAACTTCATCTCACCACTTCTTCTGTGTGCATTTTTCCCTTCCACAAGGCCTGGAGGTCCAGGATCCCAGGATTGCTGTGGTTCCAGTGGCTGCACCCCAGACTAGAGTGATGGAAGATAAGGCAGAGTTGCCATGACCTGAGTTCAAGACCTTGCTTCACACAAAATAAATAAATAAATAGATAGATAGATAGATAGATAAATAAATAATCTCCCTTGCTTGCAATTGGTGCCGTTTTTTCTGCCAGGCTTTGGATTTGAACTCAGGGTCTGGTTAACTTTGCAGCACTGTGGACAAAGGAGAAGCTCACAGTGCTTGAAGTCAAGAAGGTCAGGCTCGCTCCCTAGGCTTGAATTCAAGCCCCAGCTCTGGGAAACATACTATTTATATATATTGTAATGATAAGATTTATACTTACTTATAGATGTTCAGTACATATCCTGTTTGTTGTGGTTATTTATTGTATTTCTGTTTTATTCATTAACCATTTATTTTATTGACTGTGATAACACGCATTCCATTTATTATTTTGATGACATCCTATCACATAGTATCTAGATTTGTAGAAGTGTTCTCAATCATGTCTGACATCCAGAACGCTCAGAGCAAAAGAAAACAGGTGTCACGCTTGGCTTCTTACTCCACGATCCAATTGTTGGAAGTGCTGGAATCTGAACTCAGGGCCTAGCAGAACCAATTCATGAATGGATGTGTCAAAACAACAACCTCTAGCCCAGGAAACTGCCAGGCAGTTCCCAGACTCTGACATCAAGCCACAGGGGTGGACAAAATAGCCATACATGGATAGGCAGGTGGTAGTATACCAATAAATATATATTTGTATAGAGTGCCAGAAACATCTACCTAGGATTCAATGACATCAACTACGTTCCTACCAACTCTTAGGTAGTTATTATGCGCCATTGAAGGAATAGGATTCTTTTCATGCTTAATAAACTATTCAATAAGATCAATGTGTCTAATTTTAGACTAGACCTATGCATGCAGAAACTTCTCAATCATAGTTTGTTAACATTCCATCGGTATTCCGATGCATAGGAATAAGTCTCTTGGGAAATCCCCCAATTGGTAGGTGTCAGGACCAGCAGTTAAACTCAGGGCCTACATTGCTGCATGGGACTATGGCTTCCCCAATAGCCCACTAGCCTTCGCCAATGCACGGTGAAGTACCCTTTGTAGACATGTCATTCAGACCCAAGATGGTCACCATAGAAAGGGAAAAAAAATGTAAAAAATCCATTCCGTGGCTTTTTTTTCTCTGTGTGTGTTTGTGTGTGTATGTGTGTGTGTGTTTTCCTGCAAGACTTCAAAGTCTAGCATCCCAGGATTGGCTATGGGCCCATGGCAGCCTGTCACCCTGAGGTGATTGAAGCTGAGGCAGAGTTACCACTAACTGAGTTCAAATCCCTTCCTTGGCAAATAATAATAGTAATAGTAATAATAATAATAATAATAAACACCCTGGCTCACAACTCGCACCATTTTTCTACCACTGCTGGGTTTCCAACTCAGGTCTGGGTAAATCTATAGCACTGTGGAGGAAAGGGAAGCTCACCATCCTTGAAGACTACAATATCAGGCTAAGTCACAGGGCCTGAATTGAAGCCCCAGTATTGGCAAAAATAATATACCCACCTATTTTACATATAGGATCTCTATTTACATACATGTGTGGAATGCCTCATGAATTCAGTATAGTTACTCTTTTTATTGTGTGTCTTAATCATGTATGCATTTTGTGTTTTATTGAGCATGATGACAGATATAACGGTGCCGAAACGGATGACAACCTATTCCCATGGCTATCGAGTTGCCTATATAGCATTCTCCATCCTCCCTGAGAACCTGGACTTTCATAGGAAAACAGGTGGATCGATGTGTTTCTCACATGAGAGTTCATCTATTGGCAGTATTGGGATTTTAACTCAGAGCCCAGCAGGGCCAATTGGCGAAAAGTTCTAGGTGAGGATACCAGTCTGTGAGCAACTAAGGAGCTAGACCTTTCCCAGGACCTGACATCGAACCCCAGGGAGGGCCAGGATAGTCCTAAATTCATAATGTAAACACAGGATCTATATTGACATACATGTGCGGTCATCATTTTGCATTCGGTGCACTTCTCCTTAATTTGTGTCTAATTCATGGAGGTATTGTGTATTTTACTGAGTATGGTGACAGCTATAATTGTGCTGACATGGATGATAAACTTTTCCCATGGTTACAGGGTTGCCTATGCATTCATTCTCCAGCCTAGCTGAGACCCAGGACTTTCACAGGAGAGGAAAACAGGTGCAACGACTGGCTTCTGACATCAGGATGAATCTTTTGTCAGTGCTGGGATTTGAACTCATGTATGGGTAACTCTGTTGCACTGTGGGGGAAGGGGAGGTTCACCATCCTTGAAGACTAGAATGTCAGGCCTAGTCCGGGGCCTGATCTGAAGTCACAGCACTGGACAAAATAAGAAGCCCAGCTCTTTTAAACATAGGATCTCTATTTACGTACAGGTGTGGTATCCATCTTGCATTCAATGTAGTTATTCGTTTTATTTTGTGTCTTTTTCAAGGATGTGTTGTGTATTTTATTGAGCATAGAATGACATATAAAACTGTGCTGACATGGATGACAACCTATTCTCATGGGTGTAGAGTTGCCAATGTTTCTTGATTCTTGCTGAGACCCAGGACTTGCACAGTAGAGGAAAACAGGTCAAGAATTGGCTTCTCACATCAAGATAAACCTTTTGGTAGTGCTGGGATTTGAACTTGGGGTCTAGGAAGCCCAACAGCCAAATGGGTCCACATGAGCCCATCAACTTGTGAGCCACTAAGGAGATAAGACATACTAAGACCTGAGATCGAGCCCCAGGGTGGGGATGGGGCACAATATTCATCCATTCATAAGCTGAAGCTAGTATGCTAATTACCTATTTGGATAGAGTAAGAGATGTAGCGAGCTGTGTTCAAATCCTATCTACCATTCAAGTACCGATTCTTGGATCTTTCCCAATGCCTCCATTTCCTGAATGTGATTCTTATTGTCACACTTCATGAACTCTTAATTAAAAATAATTGTTGTGCCATACATCTTGCCTATCATTTCCTATGAGAATCATGCATGAACTAAACTCTTCCCTAGGCCTGAATTCAAGCATCTCATAACATTTATAGACATGTTAAATATATGATTTCTACTTACATCAATATATTCAGTCTATATCATGTTTTTTGGAGTGATACATTATATTTTATCATTTATTTATTTATTTAGCATTTATTTTATGAACCGTGAGTGCACCTATAACATTTATTACATTTATTCCCATCTATTCCATAGCGTATAGCTTTGCAGACATATTATGAACTTGCATAGAAAAGGAAAACAGGTGTCACCCTTGAAATATTACACCAGGAAGAAATTTTTGGCAATGATGGGACCTGATGTGAATGCCTGAGAGGCCGAATTCATGAATGGGTGAGTGTCAGCACCGCAGCCTCTAGCCCATTCAGCTGCCAAGTGGATCTCAGGACCTGGGATCAAGCCCCAGGTTTGGCCAAAATAGCAGTAACTTTCTATGACGATGGAGATATATAAATAAATAAAATTTATGTATTTATTTTGGTGTCTGGTTGTGGGGCCTGAACTTTGGGCCTGGGTGCTGTCCCTCAGCTCAAGACTAGCACTCTACCACTTGAGCCACAGCACCAATTCCGGCTTTTTTTCTTTTTGCTTATGTGGTGTTGAAGAATCGAACCCAGGGCCTCAGGCATGCAAGGTAAGAGCTCTACAACGGAGCCACTTTTCCAGCCTAAATATAAATTTAGATATTTAGGTACTGCCAGAGGTGTCTATCTAGTATTCAATGACATATACTACCTTCCTACCGATTCTCATGTATTTAGTGAGAACTCCATTTAATCAATAGTATTCTTTTAATACATAATATACTATGAATTAAAGTCAATCCCTGTCCAGTGATTATTTGGTCTAATTTTAAGCAAGACTGATTGACGGACTACTCATCCAACCATGACATTAGCCACATTCTTCTGGTGTTCCTATGGACAAGAATATTTTCTTAGGCTCGTCAGCCCCTTGTAAGTGGCATGACCGGGACTCGAACTCAGGGCCTAGTGTCCACGTTGGCCTATGGCTTCACTGATAGAGCCAGCCTTCAGAAATGCCAGATGACCTACAGGTTGCAGCCATGTCATTCACATCCAGGATGGTCAACGTGCAAGGAAGGAAAACAGAAACTGCTGACCGTCCTCGGTTTGTGCCTTTTTTTCGGTGCTGTTTTCATTTTCTTTTCCTGTGAGCCCCTGAGGTCTAGGACCACAGGATGGGCTGTGGATCCAGAGGCTGCACTATCCCAGCCTAGGGTGATGGAAAATGAGGAGGAGTTGCCACAACCTGAGTGCAAACCCTGTGCTTGGCAAAAATTAATTAATTAATTAACAACACTATTGAAGCTCTCTGTCTTGGATTTCATGCCATTTTATTGTCTGCCATGCCAGGAATGTCACCTTGGGATCTAGGTAACTCTGATGCCCTTGGGGGAGGCGGAGGAAAGGAAGATCCCCTCCCTTGAATGCAAGCAATTCAGGACTGTTCCCTAGGCCTGAATTCAAGCCCCAGCCTTGGAGAACATAACATTTATAACCATTTTTATTTTATCATTTATACTTACATCCATACATTCAGTCTATATCTTGTTTGTTGGAATGATTAATTATATTTTATTATATATTTATTTGTTTACAATTTATTTTATGGACTATGAGTGCACCTATTACATTTATTACATTCATTCAAATCTATTCCATAGCAGGTAGCTTTGCAGACAAATTATAAATATCATACCTGACACCCAGCAGTTGCACAGAAAAAGAAAACAGGTATCATACTTGCAATCTGACTCCAAGAAGACATTTTTAGCAATGCTGGGAACTGAACTGAGGGCCTAGAGGCCCCATTCACAAATGGGTGAGTGTCAGCACAGCAGCCTCTAGCACATTCAGGTGCCAGGTGGATCCCAGGACCTAGGATGGAGACACAGGTTTGGCCAAAATAACAATACATTTCTATGCAGACAGTGGTATACAAATATATATTTAGATATTGCCAGTGATGTCTATCTGTTATTCAATGACATATACTACCTTCCTAGTGATTCTCAGGTATTTAGTGAGGACTCCATTTAATCAATAGTATTCTTTTAGGGGATGGGAAGGTGGCTCATTGGGAGAGTGTTATCTTGCATGCATGAGTCTCGGTTTCAATTCCTCAGCAACACATGATCAGAAAAAGCTGGGAATGGCACTGTGTCTCACATGGTACCACCCTAACCCTGAGCTGAAATGCTGAGGGATAACGCCAAGGCCCGAGTTCAGTCCCCACTACTGACAAAACACACACACACACACACACACACACACACACACACTCATACACAATGTATTCTTTTAATGCATAATAAACTATAAATTAAAATCAATCCACATCTTGTGAATACTGGATTTAGCTTTTGCTAGACTAATTGACACACTACTCATCCAACCATAACATTGATCACATTCCTCCGGTGTTCCTATGGACAGGCAATAGTTTCTTACGCTCTCCAGCCCTTTGTAAATGGCAAGACCGGGATTCAAACTCAGGGCCTAGGTGTGCAGATAGGCCTATGGCTTCGCTGACACGCCACTGACAGAAATGCCAGGTGACCTACAGGTTGCAGTCGTGTCATTTGGACCCGGGATGGTCACCATGCATGGAAGGAAAACCGAGAAACCTCTGTTTGCAATTCGTGGCTATTTTTCCTTGCCACTTTCATTTTTTTCCTGTCAGCTATGAGGCCTAGGCTCCCAGGATGGGTTGTGGGTCCAAAGGCTGCACAAACCCAGCGTAAGCTGATGGAAGCTAAGGCAGAGTTGCCACGACCTAAGTTCAAATCCCGTGCTTAGCAAAATACATACATACATACGTACATACATAAATAGAAAATAAAATAAAATGAATTTTAAAAATTTAAAAATACTAATGGTGCTCTCTGGCTTGGATTTCATGCTCGTTTTTTTCTGCCCAGCCTGGGATTTGCACTTGGAGTATGGGGAAATCTAATGCACTCTGGGGGATGGAGAAACTCACCCTCTTTGAATACAAGCAATTCAGGCCTGTTCCCTAGGCCTGAATTCAATCCCCACCCTGTTAATTAATATTCATCCACATTTGAAATGATTAATATCTACATATTTATGTTTACTGCATATTGCTTTGAGTGTGTTTATTTTTGTATTATTAATTCATTATGTTTATTGACTATTAATATACTTATAACACGTATTAAATTTATTACATCTTATCAAAATTATACAGATTTGCATATGTATTATATATCTTACTTCAGACCCAGGTCATTCACAGAAATTTTATAGTAGATGATCCCATGCAAAGAAAAACACAAAGAATACACTAACCAAAGTCTAAATTATCCCTAGGCACCCCAGTGGCTCACATATTTAATCCTAGCTACTCAGGAGGCTGAGAACTGGAAGATGAAATTTCAAAGCCAATGAAGGCAGAAAAGCCTGAGAGACATCATCTCCAATTAACTGGCAAAATGCCAGGCTACAGGTATAGCTGAAGTGGTAGAAAATCAGCAATGAACAACGAAGCCAAGGAAGAGCAAGCTGAGTTCAAATGTGAGGAGAGAGGAGAGGGGGTTGGGGGAACAGAGAACAAAACAATACACAAATCCCACCTAATTTATGGTACCAACCAAACTGAAAAGAAAAATGAAGCTTTTTCATTTGTATAACTTTACATGAGCACATATGCTCTTAGGTACACTTCAAAGCTATGCTTTTTAATAATATATATATATACATATATATTTTAATAATGCATATATATATTTAAATAAACTAAGAAACCAGCCAATGAATAAATACTTCTGAATTAGTGCCTTAACCATGGCACTATAAATTATTTATACTAAAAGTGTTTTCCAAGTTTCTTTTCTCAGAATCCATCTTTAAGAAGTTTTTTCATGTGCCTGGCAACAGTGACTCATGCCTATAATCCTAGCTACTCAGGAGGCTGTGATCTGAGTTTGGCGGTTCAAAGTCAGCCCAGGCAGAAAAGTCTGTGAGACTCTTATCTCCAATAAACCACTAGAAAACCGAAGTGGCACTGTTACTTAAGCAGTAGATAGCTTGCCTTGAGCTGAAGAGCACAGGGATAAACCCTGAGTTCAAGCCACAGGACCCCCCAAAAAATGTTTGTTCATGCAGATCATAAAATTCTAACATTCTGAGCTATAGGAAACTTTTCTGCCAGGGTTTTATGCTCTTTAGGAAAGTACTCCATTACTGAGATACATCACAGTCCCATTGTTTTCGTTTTTCATTTTACAATCCAGTTTATTCCCAAAATGCTTAGAAGTACCTACTGTCCTCACAGAAGTGAGGTTTTATTTAGAAATCCTACCTTTTGTACTAAGAGGACTCCCCTCATGTATGTCGTGGTAGACACTGAGGAAAACTCATACGACACAAATGCAGAGAGTTTATAATTGTAGAAAAAAACTCTAAATAGAAATAAATTCAACTGTCCCGATCTTTTAGGGAGAAATGTCCTTATTTTCATTCTCACTCTTCAGGGCAGATGGTCAAAATAGAAACACCAATGTGCTATGCTGAAATGTAAGTTTAGACCCCTTTTTTGAAAAACTCTCATATTATAAAATCAATATGTATCAAATAAAGGTGAAGTGAACTTAAAAAGTATTAAAAATGCTAATGAAGCTCCCTGGCTTGGAAGGTGTGCCATATTTTGTCTGCAAGTCCTGGAATTTGAACCCGGGGTCTGGGTAACTCTATTGCACTGTCAGGGAAGGGGAAGCTCACCCTGCTTGAAGACCAGTAAGTCAGGCCTATTCCCTAGGCCTGAATTCAAGCCCCAGACCTGGAAAACGTACTCCTTATATACATTTTAAAGATAGGATTTAACTTCCATACAGATGTTCAGTCTATATTATGTTTGGTGTGGTTATACATTATATTTTTTTCATTTATTTACCGTTTATTTTACTGACACTGATGCATCCTAACTATGCATTACATTGTTTACATCCTAACATATACCATCTAGATTTGTAGATGTGTTCTCCATCATGCCTGACATGCAGAACTCTCCCAGAAAAGGAAAACAGGTGTCGTACTTGGCTTCTTACTCCAAGATCTGAACTCAGGGCCTAGCAGGTCCAATTCATGAATGGGTGAGTGTGAGCACAACAGCCTCTAGCCAATGAAGCTGTGAGGTGCTTCCTAGGTGCTGCTATCGTGACCCAGGATTGGCCAAAACAGCGATACAAGGATAGGGAGGCAGTAGTATACAAATAAATATATATTGGTAAAAAGCACCATAGCCTCCTATCTATGATTGAATGACATATACTACATTCTTCCTAACTCTTAGGTATTTATTATAACACAATTAAAGGAATGCTATTCTTTTCATGCTTAATAAAGCACGAAATTAAGATCAGTGTCCTAGGATTACTGCATCCAATTTTAGGCTTGACCAATGCACAAACTTCTCTTTCAATTGATATTCCTATGCATAGGAATGAGTGTCTTGTGATCTCCTGCCATTGGTAGTTGTCAGGACCTGGATTTGAACCCAGGGCCTATGTTGACAGGTTGGCCTATAGCTTCCCTGCTAACCCGCCAGCCCTCAGGAATGGCAGGTCAGGTGTACTTTGCACCCGTGGCATTCAGACCCAGGATGGTCACCGTGCAAAGATTAAAAAAAAAAATTAAACCCCCATCCCTCTGCAGCTTGCCACTTTTTGTGCTATCCCACTTTTTTTTTCTTTCTGCAAGCCCTCTGAGCCTAGGATTCCAGGATTGGGTATGGGTCCCGAGGCTGCACCTAGCCTAGGGTGATCAAAGCTGAGGCAGAGTTGCCATGACCTGAGTTCAAGCCCTAAAAAAGCCACAAAAAAGAAAAAATAAAAAAATGATTATTTAACTATATTTAAAAAAATAGAGCTCTCTGGTTTGGAATTTCTGCCAGTTTTCTTTCCTAGACTGGGATTTGAACTCAGGAACTTTTAGCAATGTGAGAGAAAGTGCAGATTTGCTACTATTTGAGTTCAAACACCGTGCCAAGCCAAAACTAAAAAATTAAGTCACTGAGCTTGGCAGGGGGAGTAGTTGTGGAGATGGGAGGTAAGGGATGGTAGGGGGAAAACAAAGGAGAAGGTAACAATGCTCAATAGGAAATATACTCATGACCTTGCTCATGTAACTGTGACCATTCTGTTCAACATTTTTACAATAAAAAACATACAAAAAAGAAACCATGTAGTATTTTGAGAAACACTTTGGGGGTAAGGGGAGGATGTCTGAATAGATGTACAAAATTCTACACTGCTTTTTATTTAATGTTCAGTATGGAACTGAATAAACATAACTGCTTCCATTAAAAGATTAAGTTACTGTCTTGGAACAGGGGCCAGTATTTCTACCATTGTTGGGATTTGATCTCACCATCCAGGTAACTCTTTTGTACCATGAGTAAAGGAAAAATTTACTGTCCTTGAGGAAAAGAAATTCAGGCTAGAGTTCCCATGGCCTGAATGAAGGCCCTGCAATGGAAAAGATATTTCTATACATGTGTAATAGATGATATATACGTACATATGTATGTTTATTACATGTTATGATTTTCATTATTGATTTTGTATTTATTTTATTTTTTATTTGATTAATTTTTATTGTTTATTTTATTTATATTATTCCCATTTACATTTTGCACATGTATTATAAAATTATACACAATAATTTAGGACATTGACTCATTTATCATTAAAACTTTTTGTGTTGAAACATGATACATAATTAAATGGAGGCATTTGTCACAGTCTTCTCACGTTTAGAGTCTCTCCCAAGAATGAGCTTTGTCTTATTTATCTTTGGACACCTTACTATAGGGGTGTTTTTAGATGATTTATACTGAGAAGGCTTTTCTTGAGGACAGGAAACTTGTGGGATAAAATTGTAAGGGAGAGGCTAGAAATGTGGCTTAGTGCTAAAGAGCTCACTCAACATGCATGAATACCAGGGTTTGAATCCTCAATGCCACATATTCAGAAAATGCCAGACGCAGTGGAGTGGCTCAAGTGGTAGAGTGCTAGCCTTGAGAAAAACAATCCCCAGGACTGTCAAAAACAATAGGCCAGATGCTGGTGGCTCACACCTGGAAAACTACCTTTTCATGAGGCTGAGATTTGAAGACCACGGTTCAAAGACAGCCTAGGCAAGAAAAGCCTGTTAGACTCTTATTTCCAATGAACCACTAAAAAATCCCATGTGGAGCTGTGGCTCAAGTGGTAGAGAGTTAGACTTGACTGAATTGCTCAGAGACAGTGCCCAGGGTTGATACAAGACACACAACTGGAAAAAATTGAGGGTTAATCAAAGTACTTTTCCTATTTGCTAATTATGAGAATATTCTCTGGAAAATCAACACTAATATACACCAGAATTGGAGTCAGACCTCCAGGCTTAAGTGTAGCAGATCCACATGCCCAGCCTCACTGACTCTAGCATTGTAACCTTGTGTCCACAAGGTTCTGAAAGGTCCAATGTTGAAAGGCTTAATATGCTCCCCAAATCCTTTTGTGATAAGCAGTTGACTTGTATTGTCAATGTCATTACTCATCTGAACCTAGCAGAGCACCAGTAGCTCTTGCCCATCACCCTAGCTCAGGAGGCTGAGGTCTCAGGATCACACTGAAGCCAGCCAGGGCAGAAAAGTCTATGACACTCTGACTTCCAAATCTGAAAGGTCAGATGTTCAAGAGCTTCTTGTTTTTCCCTTGGTGATGAGAAGTTACTCTAAATGTTCTTAGTGTTCTTGACCCATTGCCCCATCCTGGGTTCAAATGAAGTTCTCAGGATCCAAGCCCTGGCACAGTCAGCAGGAAGAACTCCAGAATAACACTGTATTTGAAGGACAGAAAACAATTTCAAAAGCCAGGCTAGGTGAAGAGAACAAGGAGGCAGAATATACACACTCAACAGGGAAGTGAGCTGCAAAACCACGTCATTCATTCCAGGGACAGCCAGCAATGGGGGAAACCTGAAATGTTTGTTACAGTTACACCAGGATCAGGCTTTTCTCAGCTTCCTCAAACAATGAATAACCTTCCTCACTCAGGTGAAGAGAGCTTCAGGCTATCTTTAGGTTACCAATAGAGAGCCAGTTTAGTGAGGGAGAGGGGAGGAACAGAGTAGAAAAGCCCTGCTCTCTGGTCTTAGGGAGTGGGTTTTTTACTCTCCATCTATCAGATTTGAAGGCCCTTCTTCTACCTCTGCCAGTCTTTTCTCCTTCCTTCATTCTCCACATCATTAATGCTAATCCCCAGTCCAAGGTGAGGCAGGGTCATTTCTCTTTTGTCCCCAAGCAGCTGAGTTAGAACCTGGCTCTGCCCTCTTGGCTCTGCGGCATTCGGCTGACTGAGAAGTGGTTAAGAGACATTTTTCCTGCTTTGTGGTTGTGTGAAGGTGATGCTGGTGTCCTGGCACACTGCAGAAGCTTCATAACTGGGAATTGTTCCCTTCTTTCCTCCTGAAGTCCAAGACCAGATTCATCTATCATTTATCTATCTATCTATCTATCTATCTATCTATCTATCTATCTATCTATCTATCTATCTATCTATCTATCTATCTATCTATCTATCTATCTATCTATCTATCATTTATTGACCTTTCTTTCTTTCTTTCTTTCTTTCTTTCTTTCTTTCTTTCTTTCTTTCTTTCTTTCTTTCTTTCTTTCTTTCTTTCTTTCTTTCTTTCTTTCTTTCTTTCTTTCTTTCTTTCTTTCTTTCTTTCTTTCTTTCTTTCTTTCTTTCTTTCTTCCTTTCTTTCTTTCTCTCTCTCTCTCTCTCTCTCTCTTTCTTTCTTTCTTTCTTTCTTTCTTTCTTTCTTTCTTTCTTTCTTTCTTTCTTTCTTTCTTTCTTTCTTTCTTTCTTTCCTTCTTTCTCTCTAAGTATCTATCTATGTACCAACTTACCTACCTGCCTACCTACCTACCTACCTACCTAACTAACTACCTAACTGCCTACTTAGTTATCTCTTTGACATTTCTTGGGCTGAACTCAAGGCCTGGGCATTGTCTCTAGCACTCTGCTACTTGAGCCACACCACCAATTCTGGATTTTTCTGTGTATGTGTTACTGAGGAATCGAACCCAGGGCCTCTTGAATGCTAGGCAAGCACTCTCCCACTAATCCACATTCCCAGCCCCCTCATCTTTTTTCTTAATGGTAGTTTTTACATATATATGCTACCAATTTGCGTCCCCAATTATAATTTTCTGAATACCGCTTATTTCTATGAACTCTGATCTTCTTTTCCCCTGCCTGATTTGTGACTGCTCCTGCATTGGCCTCATAATAAAATGTAAATAAAGGCTGCTGAGAGCTTCAGTGTGCATCATATAAGGAAATAGGCCTAGAATCCTGGAAGAGAAAATCAATGGGGCTGAAATGAAGAGAATGATGCAGTATGTACAATGAGCATATCTAAAACCTAAATCTGTAAATAAAAGCAGAAGTTTTGCATACAGCCTCTTTGCACTTAGGGACGTAATATACACACGTAAGTAAGTAGGACACTGATACATAAACTTGGCCTTCTCTTTTTAAATTTTCTTTTGTGGCCATCCTATCGCTTAAACCGAGGAAGTGATGCATTCCTCAGCTGTTTTTCACAAGGCAGAGGTTCTACCACTGGCACAGCTCAACTTCCAGCCATCTGGTTCTTCAATGGACATAAGCACCTCCCAGGCTTTCCTGCCTGGTCTGGCCTGTATGGCCTGCTTGGCTTTCTCTCTCAAAGCTGGAGTTCTACCCTCTAGGCTACTGCTCCACTTCTGGTTTTCTGGTGGTTTATTGGAGACAATAAACCTTTCCTGCTAGGGCTGGCTTTGAATGGAGATCTTCTGAGGAGGCTTCAAGTGTATTTCCTCAGGGATTCATCTAGGAGCCGCTCCACCCAAACCTTTAGTCTAAATCTCAAGAGGTACTAGAGAAAAACAGAAACAGGAACATGCTTCTAGTGTGTCCTAGATACTTAAGGTTGGAGACACAAAACAATCATAATTATTAGATCATTTTATAGGCAAAAGGAGCAATACAGATAGTATAAGGATCGCTCCAGCTTTCGGTCCTCATATCCTGAGACAGTAAATTCACTGCAGCTCAATGCTAAGTGACAGAACTGGCATGTCCTGTTGACATTTGCTCCTAAATCCTGTAACATTCATTTCTCACTTTTAGCTTCAACCCTGTGACCAGAGGGTAAGATGAAGAGAGAAAATACTCTCAGAGAAAACAGGTATAAAGAACATTGGATAGTTTACTTATAAGTCTCAACCATAGGAATGACCTTATTAAGAAGTAAGTCCAGATTATAAAACAAAGAAGAAAAAAAAGAAGGTGAATGTGCCTGCTGACTGTAATCCCAGCTCCTCAGGAGGCTGAGATGTAGAGAATTTGAGTTTGAAACCAGCCAGTGTAAGAAAGTCCTTGACAATGTTATTTGTAAGAGATCACAGAAAAACCCAGAAGTGGGGCTGTGACTCAAGCTTGATGCAGTACCCTTGAGCAAAAGGAACTCTTGGACCAGGCCTAGGCTCATAGTTCAACCCCAGGACTGCCCCCTCAAAAAAAAACTGTACCTCAATTTTTTTGTCTATGTATGGATGTATTCCTCTAGGTGAAACTCCTGAATAGGTATGATGAGTGGCACCAAGCAAGGAAAATTGTATTCAATACAATGAGTTCATAACACAGAGACTGCTTTTTTTTTAATTTAATTTTATTTTATTTGTGAACATACTGTACAGAGGGGTTACAATTACATGGGCAGGATAATGCGTACATTTCTTACCAAGCATTGCAGCCTCCTCCTTTGTTTACCCTTCACATCCCTTCCCCTATGATATTGCATGTTCCAGGGCTCCCCTCACTGCTCCCAATGTAGCCTGAGGGGTTCTCTTCATCCCAGGCCTGCTGGAAGAAGTCTCCCTCATTGTCTGGACAGGAACACAAAAGACCTCACTCCTGTACAGCTGTGTACCAAATAACTCCATCTGGGCCAATTAGTGAAGATGTGTGGGCGGGCTCTGAAGGTTAGGAGAAAAAGGCTTGTTTTTACCCTTAGCTATCTCTCTTCCCAGTGCTCTGTTTTAAGAGGAGACCTTCATTTTTGCCACCTCCCATTGCAGGCCAAGTTCTGTGCTCTTATCCTGCCTTTATGAGACTATATTCCAGTGTACAGATACAGTGCTCAATATAATTCAGGAGTCCTTCAGGCAGACAACTAGGGCACTGAACATAATGAAACGTTTCATAGTCGGCAATGATGGGCCTATAATGCTTCTCGTAGGTTTCCAGAACCTTGGGAAATCCAAGTACATGTTGGATATCACAAAGCTTCCTGTCATCTAGGACTGATGAAGCTCATCAGGTTTTGAAACCTTTGACCTCTCCTAGTTGGGCCTTGAGTGGCTAGGTTTTGAGGTTAAACATAGGGCCTGGGTGCTGACCATGAGTTCAGATCTGAAGTCTAGTGCTTTACCACTATGTCACAGCTTCACTTTTGCTTTCTCTCTGTGCGTGAGTATGTATACGTGCATGTGTGTGTGCATACACTAGTCCTGGAGCTTGAACTCAAGACATGAGCACTGTACCTAGTTTCTCTTGTACAATGGTTGCCCTCTCCCACTTGAACCACAGAGCCCCTTCAGGCTTTTTCGTAGTGATGTGGTTCTGAGAAATCAAGTCCAGGGTTTCATATATGCAAAGCACTCTACCCCTAAGGCACATTCCCAGCCCTCTACTTCAAGTTTGTTAGTTTGTTTCTGTCTTTTTTTTGTTGTTTTTGTCATTGTAGGAGTTGAAATCTGAGCCTGGAAGCTGTCCCTGAGCTCTTCAGCTCAAATCTTGTGCTCTACCACTTGAGCCACAGAGCCACTTCCGGTTTTCTGGTGGTTCATTGGAGCTAAGTGTCTCAAGGACATTCCTGCCCAAGCTAACTTTGAACCATGATCCTCAGATCTCAACCTCCTGAGTAGCTAGGATGATCGGCATGAGCCACAAGCACCTAGCTTCCACTTCAGGTTTCTTAGTGGTGAATAGGATATAGCAGTCTCATGGTATCTTTTGTGTCAGGGATAGTTTGGAACCCAGACCTCAGCTTCTTGAGAAGGCAGGATGACAGACCTCGGTTATAGAACCCTAAGCTGTGACACTCTGCTGCAAGGGGGTCCTTGGCTCTGTGTGGTGAGTGCTAGCCATGAGCCCAAGAGGTATGGGTCAGTGCCTAAGCCCTGATTTCAAGGTTCATGACTTAGAAAAAACAAGACAAAACAATTGTCTCCTGTAGACAACTCACTAGTCTTCAGTAATACATAATTTTGTCCCTGCCATGGGGACAGATCTGAGCCTCAATATTCTTTTCCGCATAGTCATGTCAGTTGGAGTTCTTACAAGGACAAGTATGCACCCTTTGAAGGACAAAATACATAACACTTTTTTTGTCGGTCATGGGGCTTGAAATCTGGGCCTGAACACAGTCCTTCAGCTCTTCAGCTCAAGGCTAGTGCTCTACCACTTGAGCTACAGTGACACTTCCAGTTGTCTGGTGGTTAATTGGAGATCAGAGTTTCAGCGACTTTCCTACCTGGGCTGGCTTTGAACCACTATCCTCAAATCTCAGCCTCCAGAGTAGTTAGGATTACAGGAGTGAACCACTGGTGCCTGGCTCCAAATAACCCTCTTTACAGGACTCAGCACACAGCATCCTGTGAAAGACTCATCACCCAGCACCCAATGCAAGACTCAGCACACTGCACCCTATGAAGGACTGAGCACATAACATCCTGTGCAGGACTCAGCACACAGCACCCCGTGAGGGCCTCAGCATTCCAGGAAGGACTCATCACATAGATGCATCCCACAAGCTGTCATTAGTATTAGGGTGCTTTCATCAGTATCACCATTCTTTCAGAAACACATCACAAATTGCACAAAGTTCACATCTAATGATTCAGAGGAGCATTTTTTGGGGGGGGAGTCAGCCACAGGGATTGCACTGAAATGTTGGGGGTACTGTCCTAAGATCTTTTGCTCAAGGTTAGAGATCTATCACTTTGATCCACAGCTCAGAGTTTCACAGACATCCCGCCAGGACTGGGTTTTAAATACACCAGTGTCAGATCTCAGCCCCCGAGTAGCTTGGATGACAGGGGTGAGCAAGCCAGCAGCATCTGGTTCTGAGGGGCTGAGTTGCAGTCGTATACCTCTGACTAAGTCAGGTTAGATGGCAGCTGTCAGCACCAGCCTCCCGGCTTGCTCTGTGATGAGGTATTTGAAGTCCTATCCTTATAGAGTTGCAGTCACAACATTCAACATTTTTTCATGCTCATCCTGGACCTTGAATAAGAGTCTAGACACAGTCTCTGGGCTTTTATGCTCAAAGCTAATGCTTGACTACTTGAGCAAGAGCACAACTTCTGGATTTTTATGTGCTTGTGGTAGTGAGGAATCGAATCCAGGGCTTTGTATGTACTAGCTATCACTATACCACTGAGCCCCAGGAGTGACAGTGTATGAACAGATAAATGTGTAGATTGTCATATATGTAGATGTATATACATATATATATATACAATATATGTATGTATAAGACAAGAGAAATGTGTCTGTATATTATGAAATTACATATATGGTATTACTATCCATTATTGACATTCAAATTATTTCTTCAACTTTTAAGTATCATGGCTGAATACATATTAAAGTATTAATTGAAAATTAATCAATGTAATAAAATTGTTGTGCATAATTTTATAGTATACTCATACACTAACTACTAATTTGTTACTTTTATAAAATTCCATTGGAATGGATGTACATGGAAATGGGTTTCTTGGAATCTCCCGCCAATATTTAGTGGCAGCCCTGGGATGCAACCTCCAGGCCTAAGTTATGGTTTTGGTTACAGCGTCCCGAATAGCCAGCCAAACATCAGCATGCAATGTCATGTACACTTTCAGGGCTTTGTCATTTACACGCAGGATGGTCACAATGCAAAGGGAAAAAAAGTAAAACCACCTTCTTGAATTTCTCCATTTTATCCTTTTCCTATTTATTTTATTTCTTGCCAACCCCAATATTTGAACTTGGGTCCTAGAATCCCAGGGCCAGCTGTGGCAGAGATGCCAAGAACTGAGTTCAAGCCCCGTGCTTGGCAAAAAAATAATAAAATAAAATAAGACCATGGCTTGGAATTTGCACCATTTTTCTGGCAGGCCTGGGATTTGAACTCGGCATCTGGGTATCTCTGTGTCACTGTGGGTGAAGGAGAAGCTCACCGTCCTTGAAGACAAGAAATTCAAACCAGTTCCCAGGGCCTGAATTGAAGCTCCAGCCCTGGAAAAAATACACACATGAGTTTAGTGAATATGATGTTTATTACCCTTATTCATTTATTATTATTACACATATAACATTTCGTTTATTACATCCTATCATACATGATATATTTGCATAAATTATACATCATACTGAGACCCAGGAATTTTTTTTAGGAAAAAAATGTGTCAAAAGTATCTTTTTACTACATGAATAAATTTTTGGCAATGCTGGGATTTCAACTCACGGCCTACAATGTCCAATACATAAATGGGGTCAAAGTCTTAGAACACCAACCTCTGGCAAACTGAAATGCCAGGAAGTTCTAAGGACCTGTTACCTGTCATCAAGCCACAGTAGTTCCCAATATATATATATATATATATGTGTGTGTGTGTGTGTGTGTGTGTAGATTGCTGTATATATATATATATATGTATATATATATATATATGTAGAGAGAGGGAATGTGAGGATATTATTAAATTTTATATATATAGTTACCAATAATTAGTTATTAAGTTATGTCTCCATTTAATGATATATAGTTACCAATAATTAGTTATTAAATTATGTCTCCGTTTAATGAAGTATCATGTTTGAATACTTATGAAAGCATTAATTAAAAATTAATCAATATCCTTCCATTAGGGAAATCATAACATGGTGCTAGAATGGAAGATATAAATCCAATGATTTATGTGTGGCTTTCTAAAATAGAATCATGAATTAACTGCAAATTTAATTACTTTTATAACATTCCATTATCCTTCACATAAATAGGAATGAGTTTGTCAGGATCTCCCTCCATTTCTGTGTGGCAGATCTGGGGTTCAAACTCCAGGCCTGGGAAGTTTACTTCGAATGCAAACCATTGGAATGACACTGAAGATTTCAGATTGTCATGATTAAAAAAAGAACAAGAAGAAGCAAAGACAGCCAGGTGTCAGTGGCTCCTGTTTGTAATCCTAGCTCTTCAGGAGCCTGAGATGTAGAGAATGCCTATTTGAATTCAGCCAGGGCAGGAAAGTCTGCAAAACTCTTATTTCTAAGAGATCACAGGAAAATATCCCCATGTGTTGGGGCTGTGGCTCAAGGGGAGAGTGCTACTCTTTAGAAAGAGGAGATTAAGGATAGGGCCTAGGCTCATATTTCAAACTGAGACCTGCCAAAGAAAAAAAGAAGGCAATAACTCCGTGTCTCTGTGTATGTATGGATGATGTGTGGATGATATGCATTCAGCAGGTTGCCTATGACCAGACCCCCAACATGTGAATGCTGGGACAAGCCCTCAGAGAGTACTAAGCCAGTAGCTTGAACAAAGCATCCTTCTCTGCCATTTAATAACTGAAGCCCAGAAGGCTTGCCTTGGCTGGTGTATTCAATGGGTTCATTATGTTCAGGCTGAGGTGTCCCATTGGGACATCTAGCAGCCAGCCACTGCCTCCAGGGAGACCACTGTTCCTAGGCTGTAGGTATTGTGGAAGGTTCTGGCTCCATATTCCCTATCCCTCTGTAGGACTTGAGCCTAGATCTCTGGGGCCTGGTGGCTATCACTCATTCATCATTCCTCATTGACGAGTCCCACTCTGGTCCCAAATCCTGGCAAAGATTTGAAATGCCCATCGATTTCTGTGCTGAAAAGAGTATGCCAATAAATCCCACCCTCATAGTTCCTGTTAGAAGTAAGCATTGAGCTGTGAATGTGGCTAAGTGGTAGAGTGCTTACCAAGCAAGCATGAAGCCCTGGGTTGGATTCCTCAGTATCACATAAACAGAAACAGCCAAAAGTGTCACTGTGGCTTCAGTGATAGAATGTAGCCTTGAGCAAAAGCAGCTCAGGAACATGCCTAGACCCTGAGATCAAGCCACAACACTGGCAAAAAAAAATGTGAGCTTGGTGAGACATACACTTCTGGAACTCAGAGGAGAGCCGAGGTAGGTAAGAGGTAGAGGGCAGGTGGTGGTGGCTCACCCCTGTAATAATAGCACTCAGGAAGTTGAGATCTGAAGATTATAACTGCAAGCCTGTGCAGGCAGGAAAGTCTATATGAGACTCTTTTCTCCAATTAAGCACCAAAAAAACCAGTGCCGTGGTACAAGTAGTAGAATGCTATCCTTGAGCATAAAAACTCAGGGATAACATCAAGGCCATGAATTCTAACCCCAGGACTGGCACACACACACACACACACACACACACACACACACACACACACACACACACACACACACACAACAAGATAGAGCATTTGACAGTCAGCCTGCACTAGTTCGATCTCTAGCACCTCAGTATTAAAAAAAGTGAGAGAAAGGAAGGAAAGATTTGCTCCAGGAGGTGATATGACCAGTGCCAAAATTCCACAGGAGTTCTAAGATGTGGAACAGGACAGAGGGCCTAGGGAAGAAGGTGCAGACCATGTGCAAAGGTCCTGAGGGGTGGTGTAGAGCAGGTGGTGTGGGTGGAATGAAGATTCTATGGCCTCAGACAAGTCTGGCAGAACACTGAAGGCAGGGTCAAGGTTTGTACTTGAGTCACAGGTAGGGCAGAGGGTGGCGTCCCAGAATGGGGCTCAGGGGAAGATTAGCTTGACTTTTTACCAAAGACCCCAGCCAATTTCTGTGGCTGGAAGTCTATTTTACACAGCTCCTGACCTTCAGGCCCCCTTTGCATGGAGGAGTCAAGGAAAATGAAAGGAAGAACTCTTGCTCAAGAGAAGCTTCTACCCAATGCCTCCAGTGGCTAAACCCCTGTAAATCCTAGCTATTCAGAAGTCTGAGATCAGAGATAGTTGGTCAAAGATAGTTCAGTGGAGGAAAATTAGTGACACTCTTCTATCCAATGAACTACCAAAATCCAGAAATCAAGCTGTGGCTCAAGTGGTAGAGTACCAGCCTTGAGGGAAAAAGTTAAGAGACCAGAGCCCAGACCCTGAGTTCAAGCCCAGGTACTGGCACAGAAAAAAATATAGAAAGTTTTCAGGAGATCCCAGTCCACTGTGGTGAAAGGCCATTATCAGCTGGGCGCCTGTGGCGCATGCCTGTCATCCTAGGTATTCAAGCCTGATACCTGAGGATCAATCAAAATTAAAAGCTGGCTTGGGCAGACTCTTATGTCCAATGAATCACCAAAAAGCTGGGAAGCAGAGCTACTGTAGTTCAAGTGGTACAGCAACAACCTTGTGAAAACAAGCTAAAGGATAGCACCTAGGCTCTGAGTTCAAGTCCCGGTAAACACACACACACACACACACACACACACACACACTAACATCCTTAACAGGTGCCAGTTTCTTATCCCACCAATCCTAGCTACTCAATAGGCTGAGATCTTAGGATGGCAACATGAAGCCAGAACAGGTAGGAAAGTCTATAAGATTCTTATCTCCACTAAACTACTAAAAAAAGATGAAAATTGAGCTCTGGTTCAAGTGGTAGAATGTTAGCTTTGAGCAAAAGAAGCTCGAGGACATTGTCTAGGCCCTGAGTCAGAGCTCTAAGAGTTTTTTTAAAAGTCATCCTTTGCCACCCCCAAAGGTCATAAATCCTGATTTTGGTCATCCTAGACCTCACATCCACTCCTGCCACTTCCACAGTACTGCCACAAGTGGCCGGTGTGTGGCCAACACTGGGTTAAGAAGTGAAAGTACATAAGGGGGTGTATAGCCAGGTCAACACTAATACCCCAAAACAATGAGGTATTGGCCATACCAGTCTCTCATCCCCCAGTTCCCTGGTCCTGGAATCTAAAGTTTGTGCCTCTGTATTCTGAGCATCTGCAATTTTTTAGAAGGACCTGAGAGGCCCAGTTGGGGCTGGAAGATAGACTGTCCTGTGATAAAGTACATTTACATTTCCTAGACACTGACCTATACTTCCAAGCCACCTTGGCCTCACCTCCCATGTAGCCCTAGATCCTCCTTGCTTGGGCAGCCATCAGTCAGCTGTCAATCTCGAGTTGGCCAGAGCCACCAGCAATCCCTGATTACCCACTCCACTGCCAGCCTGATGAGAGGGATGTGCAGTCAGAGGCCCAGCTGAGGAAAAGGATAGGACATCGCATGACTGAGGCCCTCCCTCTCAGGCAGTGGAAACCCTATGCCAGCTGGCATCACTGACCCAGAATCCCCTGGAGGCGGCCAAATATTGGGACAGCGAGACTTGTGCCCCAGAGAAAAGTTGGAACACAGGCCTTTGGCAATTTAGGACTCATTGTAGACCCTGATAGGGGGCTAACAGCAAGGTCGGTGTGAAGGAGGGGCACCTTCTGAGGTCAGAAAGAGGCAGACCAGCAACCAGGAAGGGGACAGAAAGAGACGAAGGAAAATTACACACACACACACACACACACACACACACACACACACACACACACACACACACGGATATTCCAAGCCCTTAGCAGTTCCTGAGAACAATACCATGAACTCCCTCTATTAGGATCACATCCAAGCCCTGAGAAGATGGCACTATCATACTCAGACTAACTGTAGACACAGAATTGAGCCTCTCATATCTGGAATGCTCATAACCCAGCATGGAATTTCCTACCGTACACACTGCAGTGTGGAAAACTCAGCCAACCTCTTTGTTTATTGTTGGTCATGGGGTTTGAACTCTGGGTCAGGGAGCTGTCCTTCAGCTCTTCAGCTGAAGATGAGCACTCTACAATTTGAGCCATAGTGCCGTTTCCTGTTTTCTGGTGGCTCATTGTATATCAAGACCCACAGAATTTCCTGCCCAAGCTGGCTTTGATCCGTGGTCTTTACATCTTAGCTTTATGAGTAGCTAGTATAACAGTTGTGAGCCACAGCAGGCACCAGATTCATCCATCTTCATATACCCAGAGGAAACCAAATTCATCAGGCCACAAACTTCTTGCAACTCTTTACTTCAGACTTTGACACCCAGCATCCAAATCCATCCTTCATTAGGGAGAATACAGACACAACAATCCCACCCATGCACCCATTTGCCCACTCCCTGCTTGCCATAGGCTTCGACCACTTGAGTTCTTGGGAAGGCCCCATCCATTCTACTGTGGCTTCAAACTAGTGCAAACTTGCTGAATTCTTAGAAATGTCTGTAAAGTGAGGCCAGCACCTGGTCTCTCAATCACTACACCCTCCCACACACACATCTACATCTTTGCAGGAAGATGTTTTACTTTCTTTTTTTCAATTGTGGGCTTGAAAGCTGGGCCTGGGTGCTGCCCCTGAGCTCTTCAGCTCAAGGCAAGCACTCTACTACGTGAGCCACAGCACCCCTTTCAGGTTTCTGGTTGTTTGTTGGAGATAAGGGTCTCAGGGTCCTTCCTGCCCAGTCTGGCTTTGAGCCGTGGTCCTCAGATCTCAACTCCTGAGTACTTAGGATGACAGCCATGAGCAACTGGCACCCAGCAAAACATATTTTTCAATGCCTGTCATCCTGTCCTCTCAGGAGACTGAGATCTGAGGACTGCAGTTGGATGCCACCCTTGGAAGCATAGTGAATGAGAACTCTTTATCTCCAATTAAACACCCAAAAAACCTGGAAGTGGAGCTGTGGCTCAAGCAGTAGAGGGCTTGCCTTGAGCAGAAGAGCTGAAGGATAGTGCCCAAGCCCAGAGTTCAAGCCCCATGCCTGACCAAAAAAGTATAAAGTTTTCACTAACAAGTAGGAACAAATATGAGAGATTGAATAGTAACTAGAGCATTATCATTATATTTATTTCTCAGTGATCATTCTTGTAATGATTAATGAGAGTTTTCCAGCCAGGTTAAACTTGAGAGTTAGTCAGGTAATGGATTAGATGGTAAGTAAATCTGAAATTGTTTTAGGGTACAGGGGTTCAGAAAAACGTAGGATCATTGGAAACTACAGTATTTTTCCTGATAAGAGAATTTGAGGACAAATAATACTTCATGTTAGGGAACAAGATAACTTCAGAGGTAGAGTCAGAAAATTTGTGGGAATTAGGGCAAATTGAAACGCATTTCCAGAGTGCAAACTGGAGTATCCATTAGAATGATTAAAAACTAGAGTTTTTTTCTTAAACATTAGAATTGGACTATCATTAGAGTGAAAGTTTGGTTTCAGTTCTAGCTGGAGTTAGAGTTAGCCTTAGGGAAATGGAAAGTTTAGGATCAGACTGAAAGTAAATCTTCGAATAACAAATCTAGTTAGAATTAGGATGAATGTGAAGTACGAAACTGATAATAATATTAAGATTAGGGTAGGATTAATGCGAGGGTTAGCCTCAATATTCCAGTTAGGGTTCGGGTTAAAAAATGGCAAGATACTGAGTAAAACTACAAACTATTTTTAGAAAGATGAGTTGAATCAAAGTTAAGATGAATAAAAACTAATGTATTTGTATGGCTTTTAGAATCCAAAGGCTATTAGTTCTAGGGTTAGGGTTACTGTTCTAGTTCAGGTTAGACTTAGGCTTAGGGAAGGGTAAGCTTTACGGTAAAACTGAGTTTTATGCTAATATTTTCAAGTAAAATAACTTTGAGATTTAACAAAAACTACAGAGTTTTACTAAGTTTCCTCTTTAAGGTTGAATTGGGTTAAATTTAGAGTTAGGTTTTTAGTAAGATTTATATATAGTTAGTGTTAGGTATTGAAGTATATTTTAAATAATCCTTCAACTTCTTTTTGGAGATATAGGAGTTTAGTAAACGTTAAGATCAGTGGAAACTGTGATAGTTTTCATGATATGAAGATGTGAGGTTAATGATTCATAATAGGGAACGATTTCAGAGTCCAATTCAGGGAATCTGTAGGATTTGGAACAAAGTGCAAATCATTTCAAAGACAATGAGTATCTGTTAGAATGTGTCTAAACTCGAGTGTTTTCCATTAATTTTAGGATTGGGTTACTATTATCATCAAGATTACTCTTAGGGTTCTGTCCAAGATTAGAGTTAGGATTAGGGAAATGGAAGGTTGAGAAATTGAGTGACTTACTTTCTTTGTGTATATATATGCACTATTCTAAGGCTTGAACTCAAGGCTTGGCTTCTGCCCCTGAGCTTTTTGCTGTAGGCTAGCATTCTACCACTTAACTCATGATTCCACTTACAGCTTTCTTTGACAGTAAATTGGAGATGAGAGTCTCACAGACATTCCAATCTAAGCTGACATTGAACTGAGATCCCCAGATCTCTGCCTTCTGATATAAGGTAGGATTAATGCATGATCTACTAATGCCCTGGAAAGTGCCCAAATTATACTTATTGTTTTTACTTGTGTTCGAGATTGAGACTTGAATTCATTATCTGACAGCTTTTCTCACTAAGTAGCACTCTGCTACTTGAGCCATATCTTCAAAAGTGATTATTTTAAATAGCTGGAAATCATTAAATTTTCTTCAGATGATATGTATCATTAGTGTTGTTCTAAAACATCCTAATCAAAAAGATTTATTGACCCTAGAGATTATCTGAGCAGATTCTCATGCTTTGCTTCTAATTGCATAACATTTTAGGGACATGATTTTTTAATTATTATTTTAAGTAGCAAAGCAGTTATAATTAAACAAAGCAGTTTATGCGTACAATATACCTTGATCAATGTCAACCCTTTCAACATTCTCATCCATCCTTCCCCTATACACCTCTTCCTTCACTCTTCTTAATTTTGTAGGATATTTACTGGATTCCTCTCTGCATTTTACCCCTTTTCTCCTATTCAATCTTCTATCTTTTCCCACCTCACTCCTCTATTGACTACCCACTTCCATATGATCCAGCAATTCTACTCCTGGGCATTTACCCGAAAGATTACAAACCAGGATATAGTAACGTTTTCAGCACAACCATGCTTACAGAATCAGCCCAAATACTCCTCAAGAGAGAAATGAACCAAGTAAATGTAATACACCCCCCTCCACACACACACTCATACACACACACACACACACACACACTAGAAATTTTACTTACCCATCAGAAGAATATTGTACCATTTGTATATCTCATTTCTCATTTCATCTGCCTGGTATCTCATTGCCATCGTATTGTCCCTGTACTGCAGTAACTGACACATGCAAACTGCTGTAAAAGATTTTCAGGTTATGGGCTAACCATAGATTCCTGAGTATGAGTTCTCTGCTCATTCTCTTTGTCTATTCATGCCTTTGAGTAGTGATTGTACAGATTCATTTGAACCATTTGCTACACAGAAAAGAGATGAACCATACATATATATGTATGTATATATATATATGATTATATATACACACACACACACACACACACATATATATATATACATACATGAATATATGCACACATATGGATATATATTAAATACTTGAGTACATTTTATGTTTTCTAGAATTACGGAGCTAACAAACATCGCATGGATTTTCCTACCTTTTCAACTTTTTCAAAACTTAAAGAAATTTGTCTCTTTTGAATACCCAATTTTTAAGATAGTATCACCATCTCTGATCTGTCAGTGGCCTTGAAATTAGATGTTCAAATAGGACAAAGTTATTTAGGCTTTTTGGTGGAAGAGAGGAGTATTACTAGGGTTCTATTCAGGTATTCTCTGCTTGCTAGATAGGACTTTAGTTGTATAGCAAAAAGCAGTTCAATTACTTTTGCTATACTTCTGGTCCATTTTATTTACTTGAGGTCTTGAACTTTTTGCCCGGGTCTGATCTTAAATTGACTGAATGATCTTAGATTGCTTCTTATGTCTCCCACACAATTAGCTAGGATTACAGATGTGAACTACTATGGCCAGCTCATTTGTTGAGATGGCTGTCTTGGCAGTTATTTCTTTGGCCTGGCCTGAGTCAAAGATCCTTGTCATTTCTGCTTCCCAATCAGGTGGGATTACAGATGGGACTACTATACTTGGTGTACATGACACCTTCTGTTTTGTGTGTTTGTGTGTGTGTGTGTGTGTCGGTAGCAGGGCTTGAACTCTGGGCTCGAGCATTGTCCCTGCACTCTTCAGCTCAAGGGGAGTGCTCTACCGCTTGAGTCACAGCACCAGCATCGATTTTATAGTGGTTTTATTGGAGATAAGAGTCTCACGGACTTTTTTTCTCGGACTGTCTTTGAACTGTGATCCTCAGATCTCAGCATCCTGAGTAGCTAGGATTACAGGTGAGCCACCGATGCCCGGCACACCTTCTATTTTTTAAAAGAGGTTTTCATTGTAAAAATGCTGTGTAGAGGGGTTATAGTTACATGAGCAAGTTAATGAGTACATTTTCTATCAAGCATTGTTACCTCCTCCTTTGTTTTTCCCCTCCCCTCCCCTCCCACCTCCACAAATACACTCCCCTCTACTCCCTTCCCCTCTTTCCCACCCATATTGTAAAGATGCTTTTTCAACATAGTGTCTTGTGCATCTCATTGTTACAATGCGTCAGCGTGTATCACTATTTATCTATTTTGTTTTGTCCCTTCCCCTCCCCAAGCTAGAGAAGGGTGTATACAAGATGCAGAGCACCGACACTAAATACAGTGAAAACAAAGATTAAACCATGGGGGAGGAACATAAAAAGAAAAAAAAACACATGGTAGATTATAAATCCTATCTTGGGGTTCATTTCGCTTAACAGCATCTTATCTGGTCATATGGACATAGCTTTTGTACTTTTATGCTTGTCCCAGACATATAATAGTTATTGCAAATAATGGAAACCATAGGACCAATGTTTCTTTGGTTTTGGCTTACTTCACTTGATATAAAGTTTTCTAAGACCTCACTTAGAGCCAACTTATGATCCAGCAGTCCCCATTTTTGGGCATTTACCCAAATGATCACAAACAAGACCATACTAAGCTACCAGTACAACTATGTTTATTGCAGCATTATTTACCATAGCTAAGATATGGAACCAACTCAGATGCTCCTCAGTAGATGAATGGATCAAGAAAATGTGATACACACACACACACACACACACACACACACACACACACACACACACACACACACAATGGAATTCTATGCCTCTAATCAGAGAAAATGGCATCTCCCCATTTGCTAGGAAAGGGAAAGACGCAGAAACAATTATATTAAGTGATTAAGCCAGGCTCAAATAACCACAGGTCCCATGGTTAATCTTACTTGGAGTAACTTGTACATGGTACCTTATAAGAGGATGTTATGTGAAATGAACCCCAAGATAGGGACACAAATGTTTTTTATTACATGAGATTCTTACCTCTATATAATCCCCCAAATAAAGTTGGAAGGGGAGCTGTCACTCAAATACAGAGCACCACCTTTGAGGGAAAAAGCCTAAGTGACAAGGTAAGGTCCTAAGTTTAAACCATAATATCAGCACTCAAAAAAGTTGATTTATTTTCCTTGAGTTTTTTATTAAATTGCTCCGGAAAATAATCAACGTTTTATTTATGTTTACCATTACTATTAAAATCATGTTATATTTATTTATGTTATTCTTTATTTTCTTAAATTTTACTTACACTTTAATATCCAGTAATGATAAGAGATTATTACTGTTTCACAAGTTTTTATGTCAGTTGAATATATGGATGAGAGGTGCATACAAGGAGTTTGGACTGAAAATAGATATTTGCAAGGTCTTCACATAAGAAATGATAGTTGAAGGAGCTGTGGTCATGTATGAAATAAACTAAAGAAACCAGCAAGGAAAGATAAGGTATGATTCGGGAAAGCAAACACTTTTGGAAGAAAAACAAAGCAAGGAAAATATGAATCTTTTGGTAAGAACTTTGTAACCCATCTAAACATTTAATTCCTTATTTCTAGTGGAAGGCATTTCAGTTCACTTTATTTTACAAAGTTAAACATGAATGACATTTAATACTAACTGGCCTCTGTCTCAGGTAAGCAATTATTCTAGCCAGGTACATGGACTCATACCTATAATCCTAGCTATGCAGAGAGCTGAAACATCTAGATCATAGTTCAAAGCCAGTATGGAGAGGAAAATTGGTGAGACTTTACTGTGGCACTGTGGTTCAAAGTGGCAGCACTAGCCTTTAGTAATAAATGTCAGAGACAGAACCCAGGCCCTGAGTTCGAGCTCTCTGAAATTATTCTTAAAACACTTGTTCTCAGTATTTCTTCAATTTGTCTAGAAGAATGTTTTAAACTTAGGGATTTTTTTATTGCATGTTGTCAGAATTGATTTTTAAGATGTTCAGAGAAAAATTATTTATAGTAAGAACTGGTTTGTATTGCTTTGTATTACGTTTTGCTTCTATACCTATAGATCAGCTGGAAAGTAGATGGCCAAACCCCTCCTCCCTCCACCAAACTTGTAAAATTCATTTTTCGACATAATGACTTGTATATCTCATTGTTGCAATGTGTCCACCTGTGCCCCTAGTTAAACGATTTGTTTATGCCCTTCCCCTACACAAATTGTACCAACATCAAATACAGTGAAAGCAGGGGGAGAGACATAAAAAGCAATATTGAAATCATCTTAAAAATATGTTAGAAATAACTGCATGAAATAAAAAATATTGAATACTTATCTTGGGGTTCATTTCCCTAGCATACATTTATCTGAAATATTTTGCTTGCCTCAGACATATACTAGTTATTGCAAATAAGGGAAGCCATGGGACCTATGTTTCTTTGGGTCTGGCTTACTTCACTTAATATAATTTTTCCAAGTCTTTCCATTTCCTAACAAATGGGGCAATGTCATTCTTTCTCATGGAGGCATAGAATTCCATTGTGTATATATACCACATTTTCTTGATCCATTCATCTACTGAGGGGCATCTGGGTTGGTTCCCAATCATAGCAATGGTAAATAATTCTACAATAAGCATAGGTGTGCTGATAGCTTTACTATGATCTTGTTTGTGATCATGTGGGTAAATGCCAAAAAGTGGGATTGCTGGGTCATAGGGGTGCTCTATGTGGAGTCTTTTGATGAACCTCCATACTGCTTTCCAAAGTGGTTGAACAAGTTTACACTCCCACCAACAATGCAGTAAGCTTTCCTTCTGCCCACATCGCCTCCGGCATCTGTTGTTATTAGAGTATTTGAATAAAGTCATTCTAATTGGGTAAGGTGGTACCTCAATGTTGTTTTTATTTGCAATTCTTTTATGGCTAGAGAGGTTGAGTATTACTTCATGTGTTTATTTGCCATCCTTCTTTCCCCTTCAGTGAAGTTTCTCTTTAAGTCTTTAGCCCACTTATTTAATGGGCAGTTGTTTCTCTGAAGATTTGTTTTTGAGGGATTTAATTTTTTGAGTTCTAGGTATATTTAAGATATGAGACCCTTATCCGTTGTATGGCTAGTGCAGATCTTCTCCCAATCCATAGGCTTTCTAGTGATCTTGCTAGCTATGTCCTTTGTCATGCAGAAGCTCTGCAATTTCATGAAATCCCATTTGTCCCATTTGTCTTTGATTTTTTGTATTTCTGGGTCTCTTTTAAGAAAATTTCGGCCTGTGCCAAGGAGACCTAGGGTTTCTCCTATTCCTTCCTGTAATGTTTTCAGAGTAAGACTTCAAAATTTAAAGTTTCAAGTATTACAAGAAGATCTTTGATTCATGTTGAATGGATGTGAGTAGCTTGAGCTGTTGCATAATTCGTGTGTGTGTGTGAGTGTGTGTGTTAGTAAGGGGGGTTATGTGTATCATTGACATCAAGGATAAGGAACTTGGTTCCTTTTTCTGAGATATACATTATGATGTTTCTTTGTTGGTGGTAGACTCTGATTGCTTGCCTTTTCCTGATGTGAACATTCTAGCTCAATTTTTCAGTTAAGTTTCTTAATTATTATTGAACATATAATGCTCTAATATTGCTTTGTCTTTAGTCTGCCATCTAGGATCTTCTTTTCTGCTTAAATATTAACATTCAACATGAATTTTACCTCCTGATTAATTTTCCCCTTTAATTTGCATTTTGAAATAAGAATTATAATATCTTTGATCTCTGTATTCATGAAGAAAAACCATTTTGAATTCTCTACTTAATGTAATAACACCTGGACAGATTTGTTAGCACCAAGACCTTAAATTTTCTTTTGTAGTTTTAGTTTAAAATAACCCTCCTCCATGTTTTTAGAATGGGTAGACAAAGAATTCCCACAATGCCTCACAATTTTTATCTTTCATTTTGTCTGTGCTTCCTTGTCACTGCTAAATTGTTCTGGATACATGTATTAGCTACCCTAACCCCTGCAAAGCTGTTACTGCTACCCAATTTACTGCCAATACAACTCAGCAATTACAGTCACAATTATCCTTTCCCTGGTATCCTATTCTCTGCTACTCATTTTGCTACCCATAATTCTTAACACCATGGTTCCAGCCACCTGATCTCTGACACCCCTGTCTCTGTTACCACATTCACAAACAAAGCAAAGCAAGAGTAGGCAGACAGTCGACTTGGGTACTTTTCTTGCAGGCACAATGGGACGTTATTCCTCAGGTATTTAACATGAGGGACTAACTAGTGGTGGAAAGAAAAGCCGTTACTCAGAGGGGACTAAAATCCAAGGATATCAACTTAAAACTTGTTGCTAGGAAAAGCAGGCCCTAAGGTGAATGTTAATGAGCAAAGAAAATTTGAAAGAATATTGGGGATGATATAAATAAAAATTTTAGCTTAATCTCTTCTACCAGTGATATGAATTATTTTATGACAAATATATGTAACTACTTTGCATTTTTAAAAGTATATGAAGATGCACATTCATGTGGAACTTATATTAATTTATGGAATATTTGCATATGACCATGTTAACGATTCTCAATAGTTTATGTTTTATGAACTGCTCATGAGTCTGCCTTTGGCAATATGAATTGAGCTCCCTAATAATAAATGGAATTTCATTGTCAAATACTACAAGGATATTACTGAAGCAAATACCAAAATGAATGCTGGAACAAGAAAACTGAACAAAGCTACAAGTTTGAAGGGAAGGAGTCAGTGGTAAGGGCTACGATAAAAGAGAAATTCTTCACCATGTAATCTTTGTTGAATTACTAGCTTTTTAAACATTCTTAGAAAGCAGAACATGATTTTTGAATCTTGCCTTTTGGAACCTCTTTAATGAGTGGTTAAACAAAAAATTATTGAAATGACTGAAAATCCACTATTAGATTAACATTATACTCAAAGTTCCCTTGAGATGCAGGTAGGCTGGATACCTTTTCTATTAAATTAATGGAATAATCTTCCTTTTGATTGGTTGGACAGTCCATGACACTTGTTCCAAAACAAGAAAAGATACTGGAGAGAAAAAAAGAGGGAGGAGAGCCAAGGCTGCTGAAATTAGCATATTTCCCATTTGGACTTTAATGGGTTGTTACTACAAAGAATTAGAATTTCATCTTAAGATAATAATTTCAAAATTGATGTGCTAAAGGATAGCTTTGAAATGTAATATTTAATGCTTTTGGATTACTTGAAGACAAACGTTTACAGAAAACATTAAATTCCAGAAAAACTGTAATGTTCCAATAAACACCTAGGAGAAATATAATTTAAAAATTCATCTGTTCAAAGCAAATCCTGGCATGAAAGTCTGTGAGTCAGTTATCTCCAAACAGGAAGTGGCACTGTAACTCAATTGAGAGTGGGTTCCCCTTGAGCTAAAGAACTCTGGGATATGTTAATACCCAAGCCCTGAGTTCAAGGCCCATGACTGACAAAAATAAATTTTAAAGAATTAAATCATTAGGGCTGGAAGAAGACTCAGTAGTAGAGTGCTTGTCTTGCATGCATGAGGTCCTACGTTAAGTTCTTCAGCACCACATAAGCAGAAAAAACTGGAAGTGGCACTATGGCTAAAGTGGTAGTGCGCTAGCCTTGAGCTGAACAGCTCAGGGACAGCACCCAGACCCAGAGTTCAGGCACCCCTACCAACAACATCAACAACAACAACAACAACAAATTAAAGCATCAAACAACCTGAAGATGTTGTCCAGAATAATGAATGCAGCATTATCCGTTGACATGACTTAGTGACTTGAAACCAAGTTTACCAGGGGAGATGGTGGGCATTTTGTGTGTGTGTCAAAACCTGCAAAATTATTTTCTACTTTCCCAGGGTGGGAGAAAGGAGGAAATGGGGAGGGGGGAGGAGTGAGGTGTTTGGTGGACTTGCCTTTTGGTTCACTGATAGTTTTCTGGAGTCAAATTCAGAGAAATTCTGCTTGCAATCCTAGTTGCCTGGGCAATGACGAAGCCATGTCCTAGAAGTGGTTTTGTCCTGTCCTTGGCCTGGTTCCAACCACCACTGGATAATCCAAGTCCCACTGGAAGACCAAGATGCCTTGAAGACTACTGATCCATTGGGCAGGTGGACATAACCACAGCCAGAATAGGCAGAAAATGCAATTCCGAGGGCAGCACTGGAAATCTACAGCAGGCAGAGATTTTTTTTTAATATATTTTTATTGTAAAAATACTGTACAGATGGTTCAGAGTTACAGGACTAGGTTATGAGTACATTTCGTATACAGCATTGTTACCTCCTCCTTTGTTTTTCACCTACCATCCTTTCCTTCCCCACATTTCCAACTCTTCCCTCCTCGATCCCTGCCTGAGATTGTAAATTCATTTTCTGCACAGTGTCCTGTACATCTCATTGTCACAATGGTCAACCTGAATCCCCATTTAAGCATTCTCCTATATCCCTTCCACTCTCCAAATTACAAATATATATATATTTTTTCTTTTCTTCATGTGTCTAATGGATATTTTTTATTTCATCTTCAAAGAAGTCTCTCTTTAAGTCTTCAGCCAACTTAGATATTGGACAGTTGTTCCTTTGAGGATGTGTTTTTGGGGTATTTATGATTTTGAGTCCTAAGTATATTATATAAAATGTACTTTGTCTGTTTTATGACTCATGAAGAACTTCTCCCAGTAAGGGGGCTTTTTATTGATCTTGCTGTCTATGAACTTTACCTTGCAGAAGCTCTGCTGTTTCATGCAATCCCATTTGTCCAACCTCTCTTTGATTTGTTTTGTTTCTGGTTCACTATTAAGATATATATATACATATATATATACATATATATATATATATGTATATATATATCACCCTTCATGATATATATGATATATAAATATATATATGGATCTAGCTTTAATTTTCTACAGGTGTACAACCAATTTTACCAGGACCATTTACTGAAAACGCTGTCTTTCTTCCATTCTATTTTTTTAGTTCCCTTGTCAAAGATTAGGTGGCAATATGTCAGTGTGTTTATTTTTGAGTCTTCATTCCTATTCCATTGGTCCTCAAAACTGTTCTTGTGCCAGTACCAAGCTCTTCTTATTAGTGTGGCTTTTTAGTATAGTTTGAAATTTGGAACTGATATTGCTCCAGTGCTCTTCTTTCTGCTAAGAATTGATTAACCTACAGCCAGCATTATACTTAATGTTGAAAAGTTAAAGCCATTTCTTATTAATTCAAGAAAGAGATAAGGATGTCTGGTCTCTCCACTCCTCTTCAACTACTTAGTATTAGAATGCTAGCTGGAACAATAAGACAAGATGCAAATTTAAAGGGAATCCAAATAGGGAAAGATGAAATAAAACATAAAAGATGACAAACAGAATAGAATTGAAAACACAGAAATGAACCTACAGTCCCATAGCCATCTAATTTTCGATAAGGGAGCTAAAAAATAGAATGGAAGAAAGACAGACTCTTCAGTAAATGGTGCTGGCAAAATTCATTAACTACTTGTAGAAAACTAAAGCTAGATCCTTATTTATCACCCTGCAACAGAATCAACTCCAAATGGATTAAAGACCTCGGAGTCAAAGCAGACACTCTGAAAATATTACAGGATGGAATAGGAGAAACCCTAGGTGTCCTTGGCACAGGCTGAAATTTTCTTAATAGAGACCCAGAAACACAAAAAAAAAAATCAAAAAAAGTGTGGACAAATGGGATTGCATGCAATTGCAGAACTTCTGCCTGGCCAAAGACATAGCTAGCCAGATCACTAGAAAGCCCACGGATTGGGAGAAGATATTCACTAGCCATACAATTTATAATGGTCTCATATCTAAAATATACTTGGAACTCAAAAAATTAAATCCCCCAACAACAAATCCTCAAAGAAACAACTGCCCAATAAATAAGTGGGCTAAAGACTTAAAGAGAAACTTCACTGAAGAAGAAAGAAGGATGGCCAATGGACACATGAAGAAATGCTCAACATCCCTAGCCATAAGAAATGCAAACCAAACCAACATTGAGATACCACCTCACTCCAGTTAGAATGGCAAAAATCAAGAACTCTAACAACAACAGATGCTGGAGGGGATGTGGACAGAAGGGAACCTTACTTCACTGTTGGTGGGAATGTAAACTTGTTCAACCAGTTTGGAAAGTAGTATGGAGGTTCCTCAAAAGTCTTCACATAGAGCTCCCCTATGACCCAGCAATCCCACTTTTGGGCATTTATCCAAATGTTTACAAACAAGACCACACTAAAGCTACCAACACAACTATGTTTATTGCAGCATTATTTACCATAGCTAAGATATGGAACCAACCCAGATGCCCTTCAGTAGATGAATGGATCAAGAAAATGTGGTATATATACTCAATGGAATTCTATGCCTCCATGAGAAAGAATGACATTGCCCCATTTGTTACGAAATGGAAAGGCTTGGAAAAAATTATATTAAGTGAAGTAAGCCAGGCACAAAGAAACACAGGTCCCATGGTTTCCCTTATTTGCAATATCTAGTATATGTATGAGTCAAGCGGAAAAAGTCAGATAATGTGATGTTAGGAAAATGAATCCTTAGATAGGTATTTTAATGTTTTTTTTTTCATGCATGTGTTTCTAACGCATTTATAAGATTATTTCTGTGTTGCTTTGTATGTCCCTCCCCCACAGTATAACCCCCGCTTTCACTATATTTAATGTCAGTATAACTTGTGGAGGAGATGGGGAAAAACAAGTAGTTTAAGGATTCAGGTGGACCTGTTGCAACAATGAGAAGTACAAAGTGTCATGTTAAAAACAAGCTTTACAATGTCGGTGGGGGGGGGGGAGGATTGGGTGGGAGGGAGGTGGGGAAGGATTGGGTGGGGGGAGGGGGTAGGCTGGGAAGGGAGGTGAAGGGTAAACAAAGGAGGAGGCTGCAATGCTTGGTAAGAAATGTATGCATTATCTTGCCCCTATAATTGTAACCCCTCTGTACAGTATGTTCACAAATAAAATAAAATTTAGAAAAAAAATGGGTACTCCACCACTTTTTGGTTCAATCACTTCTAACCTCAAAGATATACTTTGCTAACAAGATGCTTAGAGGACACCGAAGAATACTTCACTTTATCTTCTCTCTTAAGACTCTCTTTAGATACCATATCAGGATCAGTGAAGTTATTCTTTCAAAAATTATTTCAATAGATTATCTTTCTCTTGGTCTTGCATTTGCTCAGAAGGATGTACAGAAAAGAATAGAGTTAAATCATCCATACCTTGGATGACAGTGTCTGTTACAAAAGGACAATGCTCCTATGTCCTATGTCTCTGTCCTTCTCTTAGCTCTTACGTGATTTCCAACTAATCACAGATTCTTGGCTTCAAGTCTAGTGAAGGTGAAGGACTATAAGTCCTTCCCCACTGCTACATCTTCATGGTTTCTCTTTTAAAACTCTTTTATTTGGATGTGGAATTTATTTTCATGTCTTCATTCAATCCATTCTAAATTGTAGTGAGCTAAATAGGCTCTGTAAAATCATTTTAGGTAGCAAAAATATTAAGACAATATATCAAAAAGTTTGGCCTCCTTCCACTGCTGAAGCCAATATGCTTAACTAGGGCTTCTAAGAACGCGTTTTCTTGCCTTTTCACTTTGCTCAATTCTTTTCTGATCCCAAAACTTTTTGGCTTATGTAATAAGAGAAGTCTTCACTATCTCATGTTAATAAGGATATTATATTTTTGAGCTACTAAGAAATGTGAAATCATTGGTTTCAAGTATCCAATCAGGTATTTTTCTGTAGTTCAGTGCTTCACATGCAAAGACATTGTAGAACGTATTACAAATATTTTTGAGTGGACTTTTTCCCTAAATATTTTGACCCAAATTATCTTTTTCAGAGAATTACTGTTTGGTAATTAAAGTCAATACACAAATTTTGATTTTTTTTTAAGAACGTTGAATTTAAATTCCACTACAACCTTGTTTCACACAGTGAGTAGATTTCCTGGGTAAGGACAATTCTCAAGGGAACCTACAGGACTTATAACAAGGCTTCTGAGGTTTGTTTGTTTAGTATGAAAATGAGCCATCTTCACCCACTTTGCTCCCTCTCAGCTAAGTCTCCATTCATTACTTTCATGAAAGCCTATTTTCCCAAGAAATTTTAAATTTTCATAATAGGCTAAGTTGTTAAAAAGTTTGAACAAATTAAAATTTACCTGTCATAATTTTTTGGGGGTGTCCAGTCGTGGGGCCTGAACTCTGGGCCTGGGCGCTGTCCCTCAGCTCTTCAGCTCAAGGCTAGCGCTCTACCTCCTGAGCCACAGCACCACTTCCGGCTTTTTTTTCTTTTTGCTTATGTGGTGCTTAGGAATCGAACCCAGGGCTTCAGGCATGCAAGGCAAGCGCTCTTACCACTGAGCCACCTTCCCAGAAAAACCTGTCATAATTTTAAAACTCTTTTGAAATTCCTTTATTAGAACCACAAGTTCATCAATTCTAACTCCACCTTTAATATCAAAAAAACAGTTAACATGTTGTTTTCATGATATAGTGTCCATGAAACTACTATTTTCCAGTGGCTTTGTTATGCATATATATATAACCTTATAATCTGATGCTAAGCAAAATGAACTCCAAGATATGGAAACAGAGAGTATTATTTGTGATTGTTGTTTTTAATGTACTATGTGATTTCCATTTTCTTTTGGGGTTTTCCTCTATGCTTATTTCCCTGCTGTATTTGATTTTGGTAGCCTGTGTATTGTGTATATATTTACCTTAATTAGGGAAGGGAAGAGGAACAACAAAATGGTGAGACAGAGGACAAAGGCAAACCAATGCAATAGCAATACTCACAAGACAATATGTTGGAAATGTACATTACATCTTGTGAGGGGTACTGGGGTGAAGGAAAACTGTGAAGAAAATGAGGGAGGGGGTAACAAGTTTGAAAAGTTATGTATTCACTACCTTAAAATTACTGTAACCCCACTGTACATCACTTTGAAAATAAAATAAAATTTAAAAAATAAGCTGCATGAAATAAAATTTAACTGTATTGGTAAAGTACATATTATTCTTCATGTAGTAACTTTTTAAAAATCCATACTGTTTGGTGTCTAATTTGAATTAATTACCCCTTTTTAATCAGAGGACCATCAACTTGAATGCTATCCGACTAGACAATATTTTCACAATATACTTACCAATATTTTGAAAAAAGAATAAATATAGTACTTTCTCATACTAAAAGCGAAAACAGTTTAATTCTATGGAAACAAATAACTTGTAAAAGTAAATACGTTGTTAAGAAGACAGAATATATGTGTTCATCAACATTCCAATGACTAGTAATTACTCATTTTCAAATTCTGAAGATTCCATACCTGAGAGATTCAAAACAATACCGGCTTGCATGTTACGTAATTCTGCAATAGATGCATTTTCCAATGGGGTGTTACAGATTGAGAGACAACAGAAAAATAACCATGTTCTGGTAGAGGATAAAACTATGTAGCATCGGTAATAATTAATTCTTCAAGAGTAAGCAATTGTTTATCACAATAAGCTATTATTTTTATGACCACCAATACCAATATTTATGATATAGAGTAATAGTCATCCTAGCCCAAAATTCTCCAACATTTAGGGTGCATCTCAAACTTCCCTTAATTCATATGATGAATAGCTTATCTCTATTGTGAAAAAATACAATGCTGCTAATGTGATGCCATTCATGTTCTGGTAAGAACACCAAAATAAACTGGGTTGCATCATTTTCCCCCCACTGGTATTTTTGATATCAGAACACTTGCAAATATTATTTATATTTATAATTTTTAGCTATCATATAAATTCTGGATGCTAAGATCAGAAGATTACAGTTGAAAGCCCACCCAGGCAAGAATATTCCCTAGATTCTTATCTCCAATAAAATTCTCAGCAAAAGCCAGATGCAAGTGGCACTGAGGTTGAAGTGGTAGGGCACGAGCCGTGAGCACAAACAGGCTCAGAGACAGTGTCCAGGCCCAGGGAAAAAGCGCTAGGACAAACCAATAAAACAAAAACAAAAATAAAATCAAACCCCAAATGTAACACTTTTCTCAGTGTATACAGTAGCAAATAATTAAGGAAATTGCTTCCTGTGTTACATACAGGTAGAAGAAAGAAGATGTCACACAATTATTCTCTTCATACCATGTTATACCAAAGACACCAAAAATTGCTCTTATTCTAAATTTATAAATTAATATCATCAATTTGTTGGCAACTCTGTCTACAACATTCACATTATCATTTCATACATGAACTGTTGGAATTATCTATTAAACAAGTTCTTGAAAGAATGTTATAGGCACATAGAATGCAAAATCATTTGTGAATGTCAATTAAGCCCTCTACTTAAAAACAATTTTGTAGAATCCTATAGAATATAAAATTACAAACAAAACCAAAATATTTTAAATCTAAATTCTAATTTAGCAAGATCTTCAAAATCCTTCATTAGACAAACTTTGCTATTTTTCCAAGCTTAAGCTTGTGTAATGCTTCATCATTTCTTTGGGTTACAACAGAATGATGATAACTTATTTTTTCAAATTTTGGATGGGAATCATGAGTCATTTTGCATCTAAGAATGTTCTGTAATGAAGAGAGAATTTAAAACACAAGTGAGGATGAAGTATGAGTTGCATTTCAACAGGAAATTTGACTTCTCAAAACATAATGACAAAATTAGCCCAAATGTCCAACTATGTATTCCTTTCTTGTTTGTTTTGTTTTATTAAGACAAAATTACTTGGTCCAGGGAACATATCACTATGTAATTCCATTTTCTAATCTCCTGTCTTAATCTCAGTGCTAGAATTCTAAGCTTGTATCACATTGCCCTGCCATAGTTTCTTGGTTTATTTAATCTAGATACAGACTTCCAGTTCTGAACTTCTCCAGTGATATTATACACCAGAGTGACTGTTTAGACTTTATCTACTATTTTCAAAGATGTTCTAACATTTGATACAGGATATGAACATTTTCAGATGCACCTGCCAGATCTCTGATTCATTCCTCCATGGATCTGATCCCTTTAATAATGATTATTGATTCTTACTATCTCTGATCCCTACCAATGTAATATTCTCAAACTTATTTGAAGGAAGTTCATTTGAGAACTTTCAAATACTAAAAATTATCACTTGATTCTAGTGTTGTTCAGGACATATATTTATTGTTTTCCAACTTTTCTACACATTCTGAGAGTTGTTTCATTTGTGTATTTGTGTGTGCACATATAAGTGCCTCTGGGTGTATGTGTATGTTTATATGTATATATGCAAAAGCCTCAAGCTCTTATTCAGCAATCTTGCTCATGACTGGTATTCCATCAATTGAGCCATTCTTCCAATCCAGATTTTGACTGCTTAATTTTATATACTGTTGCAAAGAGTGTTCTGCCCAGGCTGGATACCAATTGAACTTCCCAGACTCCTTTACATTCTTAGGTTTTATTTCTCCAGGAGTATCAACTTTTAAATGACAAACATTTTTGTGAGGGTAATGTCTAAGCTGTAGCCCAGATTTTTAACTCAAGAATTCTTTTTTTTTTTGTTTTGGTGGGGTGTCTGGTCATGGTGCCTGAACTCTGGGCCTGGGCTCTGTCCCTCAGCTCTTCAACTCAAGGCTAGCACTCTACCACTTGAGTCACAACACCAATTTCGGCTTTTTTCTTAATTGCTTAAGTGGTGCTGAGGATATGAACCAAGGGCCTCATGCATGCGAGGCAAGCGATATACCTCTGAGACATCTCCTCAGCCTTAACTAAAGAATTCTTATAAAGATAGATGAACAGACACATTACATATCTTGAGTGTACACTGTTAGGAATGTGATCGTAAGCTGGGTCATGGTGAGATATGAGGATTGAGGTTTAAAGCCAGCCCCGGTAGGAAAGTCCCAGAGACTCTTTTCTCAAATTAACTAAAAGAAAATTGGAATTGGCACTGTGGATCAAGTGATAGAGCATTAGCTTGAGCTGAATAGCAGAGAGACAGCTCGCAGGCCCAGAGTTCAAGTGCCAAGACCACCGCCAACAAATGTATGTGTGTGTGTGTGTGTGTGTGTGTGTGTGTGTGTGTGTGTCTGTGTGTGTGTGTGTCTGTGTGTCTGTGTGTCTGTGTGTGTGTAAAGAAAAAAAAAGAAATGAGATCTTAGCCAACAGTTTATTGCTAGCATAATCCCTGCTCTCACAAGATGGACATTTTTCCAGTTAAATCCATGCTTTTATATCTGACTTGCATTGAAAACAGAATTATTCTTCCATTCTACTTTCTACAAAGTTGCATGATTACCAAGCATGATTTAGAATGGGAGTGGCCTCATACTCCATGTTCCACATAGGAGTCTTGCTTTCTGTATATCACTCTCATAAATCTACATCCTGGACTTGGCTTTATTGTTTCAATGTTGCTTATTTGTAGTTTTCTATATTGTATGGAACCCTTATACTTAAAAACAGAACTTCTCTTTCTCCTATTATTGCTATTGTTTCCTTACTGTTAGCTCATGTACACTTGGGAAATAATGAATAGCACATACACTCACAAAAAGAATGTTCTGAAAACCGTCTTCCCATTTAAAATTCGCCTTAGCTTACAGAGAACTTACAAAGTTTGAACTCAATGTACTCATGTATAATATATTTAAAGCAATATAAATTTCATATTTTCTCTTTACTAAATTGTCTCTGAAACACGTTTTACCTCAGGTCCATAGGTGTTCTCGTCTTATTGCAGTGAAGCCAGAAAACATTCATTATACCTCAAGCAGCACCATCGATTGTTACTGGAAGTAACTGTTACTGGATATGGAAACTGACCACAGGAGAGGAATGGAACATAGAGGAAAAACAAAGTTCAAGTTACCTTGTGCTTTCCTTTTTACTGTACAAGAAAAATATCCCAAGGCTTGAAGGAAACTCTGTCCCTGGCTTTTTGAGTGTGTTCTTTACTCATATAAATTTTTTATGTAAACTTCTAGTTCATAGTGTTACAAAAAGAAATAATGTACCATTTGAAGGCCTGTATAGAACAAAAGGAAATAACGTTGTTTAAAAAGTGTTCTCCTGCAAAGGAACAAAGACATAGAGGTTTTAAAGTGTCTTATAGATGGATATTTCACCCCTGAGTTGATTCTCGATGCAGGAATCAGTTATCAATTCCTTTGGTCTGGTCCTGAGTTCTCCAGAGTAATAAGGATTCCAAAAAAGCAGGATCCAGTCAATATGATCAGCAAAAGAAGCCTCTTCTCTGACCAGTACACCTGTAAGGAGGGCCCCAAAGAAAAATCTGGGATTTTTGTTTGCTTGTTTGTTTAGTTTGTGCTGGTTCTGGGGCTTGAGCCCAGAGGCTGGATCCTGTCCCTGAACAGTTGTCTTTCCAGCCCACCTGCCCCCAAAGCTAGTAATCTACTGTTTGAGCCAAAACTCCACTTCTGGTATTTTGGTGTTCAATTTGCGGTAAGAGTTTGACAGACTCTCCTGCCTGGTTTGCCTTTGAATTAAGATAGTAAGAAAGCTAAGTGACATCAACTGTATAGACTTCTCTTTTGAAACAAAAAATATTAGACGAAGTTTATTGTAAAGTTAGTATTTGACAATTTATGAAGGAAGAGAATATGTCTAGCAAAGAAGCCATAACTTAAATAACTCAGCAAAAGTAGGTGCACTGAATCATTTTGAAATTATTTTTTCTGCTTGGGAAGATTATTGATTTTGTCCTTCCTTTTGGGGAAACTTAAGGTAATATTTACACTTTTTGTTGGTTGTGGGGCTTGAACTCTGATCCTGGGCGCACTCCCTCAGCTCTTCAGCTCAAATTGAGAGCTCTACCGCTTAAGCTACAGCACCACTTCCGGGTTTCCGGTGGTTAATTGAAGATAAGTGTCTCATGGACATTCCTGACCAGTCTGTCTTTGAACCACAATCCTCTGGTTTCCTGAATAGCTAGGATTCCAGGCGTGATCCACCAGCACCCAGCTCATATTTGCATTTATGTGCAATGAATGACACTATGTAGACAAATAATGGAAATTTGAATCAAATGATGGCATTTCAGCTTTTCAGAAAATTTGAGGTAACAATAAATATGTCCTTTTCTATGTTGTTTCATTAATGACTCATGAGCTATGGGATGCTTAATTAGCATTCTCTGCTGTCTGAGTAGGTGTATTTAGTATCAGGAAATGTTCATAGAGAAATATAGAAAGATTGAGATTTTTAGAAAGCAAAGAAGTTAAGGTAAGAAAAAACAGCACAGAAGGAGATACATATATTACACAGAAATTAAGAAGTCGCCTAAGAGATTTAGAATGCTAAAGGTAATGAGGAATAAGACTAGTTGATAACTATTTGTTCAATAACCAAAAATCGTTCTCTATAAACGTTTCTGGCATACATTAGTAACTATCATTTATTCATTAACTCTGGAGTTATTCCTTCTCTTCTGTCACAACTGTTAATTTGCCTCTGCCGTTGTGGTGCCATGAATAACCAAAAAGATTTCCAAATCTCACTTAGACTACCCTTCTCATTGTGATTAGCAGAGACCATTCAAAATCCTGGAATCTTTGAATTTGCAGAATTAATCTTCACCTGACATCTAAGCACATTCAAGACATTAATTGCTGGGACCTAATGAACAAAACTTTTTTTCAACACAATATCCTAATATTAGAAAAAGTACATGAATTATGGATTATTGTCAGGTGTCAGTATGGCAGGAGCAATTATATATTCCAAGTATGGGTTCTTTGTTTTGCATTTACTAATTAAATGTTTTTTGGTTTGGTTTTTTTTTTTGCTTTTTTGCTCAAGGCAATCACTGTACCACTTGAGGCACAACACCATTTCCAGTGTTTTTCTGTTATGTGGTACTGAGGAATTGAATTCAGGGTTTCATGCATGCTAGGCAATTATCATATCATGAAGCCACATTCCCAGATCCCTAAATGACTTTCTTAAGTTGACATTACATTTTCATTCAGTAACTATGTACCATAATATTGGCCAGGTGCTAGAAAATAATGTAGAAAAGAATACAATATAATAAATCCAGTAAAGCTAGATGGAAAATGAATAACCCTGTCAGTCTTGCAAGGGCTCAGAGGGCTTATCTCATGAAGATGTATCAACACGCTGAAAGAGACAGCTCCCGACCAACAGCCCACCTCCAGAATGAGTGGGCCATCATGGGTTCCAGCTACCTGGGGACGTTGTCCCACCTCCTACAGCACCCATTCTACCCATTCCTGAGAGCGACAGTGAGAGAGAGAGAGAGAGAGAGAGAGAGAGAGAGAGAGAGAGAGAGAGAGAAAGAGAGAGAGAGAGAGAGAGAGAGGGAGAGAGAGAGAGAAAATCAGAATTACACTTAAATCGGGTGCCAGTGGCATAAAACTCTAATCCTAACTACACTGGAGGCTGAGATATGAGGATAATGGTTCATAGACAGCCCTGGGAGGAACGTGTTTGAGAATCTTATCTCCAAAGAACCACCAGAAAACTGGAAGTGGCACTGTGGGATCAAGTGATAAAGCGCTAGCCTGGAGCTGAGGAGCTCGTGAACAGTGCCCAATCGTAGAGTTCAAGAACCACGACTGAAAGAAGTGGACTTCCCACCACAAGAAGTGGACTGAATAGCACCCATTGTCCTAGGGAGCATGGTAGAGAAGTCAGGCCGAGCTTCCTGTGAACTTGAGGTCATAAGTAGGTCACCTTGCTTCTGTGTTCCTTGGTTTCCCCAGCTGCAAAACTGAACAAAGTGAAGGATCCCCTTCCTCATTGGGATAGGGTAATAATGAAAGAGAGCCATGTTTCGGTTCATAATCCCACACCTGTTGCATGATTAATAACAGGCCCCACCTGAGCCCTTTCTGGTATCTTCCTGTCATATGCTCACTGAATTGCCAAAACCTTATCTGAAGGCCATTCCCTCTCTTTTCCAGAGATCACTCTGGATAAATCCCTTGTTTCCTCACAACTGTCCTGTGAGGAGACTGAGGTCCAATGGTTGAGGCCCTACCAAGAGCTTCACGTGTGGTCAAGAATCCGCTGCTATGGACTGAGTTTAGGATAATCCATCTACACCGATGACTGAGCATGACACCACATGTCTACCATCCCAATTACAGAGGACCAGGCCTGGTGGAGCATACCTTTCACAAGAGGACCGTGATCCAGCCCAGCCTGAGCATATTTTTATTTTCTATCTCAGAAATCCTCAAGACAGAAAGGTGGCTCATCAGTGCCTTGGAGAGGAAACAAGCAGGGGGGTCATGGTGCCCCCAGAGGGGTGTTTGACACAGGGTAGGTTGTTGTTGGGACAGAAACTCACCTGTGCTGCTGGGAGAAGCTGTTGGCAGCTGCTTCAATTGGGGCAGCAGCGATGGCACCAGCATTGTGGACACATGGGCCCAGAGCAGAAGACTAGCAGCAGGGACCAGGTCAGGGATTTAGGCCGGCTGGCAGCTAGACATTGATTGAGGTTTGAAACCTGACACTGCGTGAAGGGAGGGGAGGAGTCAGGTGGGGGTAGGAGCATCAATTTTCTACTATACTCCAAAGTCACCTCGAGTCTCTTCCTCACCACTCAGCCCCTTCTACCTTCCTGAACTGCTGGTAGTGGTGTAAACTAACAGAGGGAATCCCAGTGCTACCTGGCAGCATGGAATGTGGGCATGGCCACCATTCTTGTATCCCATTGGTCAGAAAGAAGCATGAAAGAATGGGGGTGTGCCCAGAATCCTGTGAAGCAAGCAGCATGGGCGGAGTCAAGATGACAGTGGTTCTCCCAGCCTTTTTCCCAGGAAATTCTGTCCAATTCAGTTGGAGAGAAGAGGGTGACCTGCTTTAACTGGATGGCTACACAGATTGTTGTGTAGTTCTGTTTGTTGCCAGTCCCAGACTTTGAACTTAGGATCTGGGCACAGTTCATGAGCTGCTTTTGCTCAAGGCTGGTCCTCTACACTAGAGCCACAAGGTTTCTGGCTTTGTTGGCACTGAAGTTGGACAGGGGTCTCAAGGATTTTCCTGTTTAGGGTGACTGTGACCATGATCCTCCTATCACAGCCTTGTAAGCATCAAGGAGGACTGCTGAGAGCCACTGGTGCCTGCCTAATCATTGGTCTTGTTTATGTTCATGGACAAACTGGTGAGTTCCCGATCCTCGGGTGGAAGTGTTGGGAGCTGGAGCCCACAATACAAATCTTGGTCATGACACCTCCAAATGGTAGGAGATCCTAAGAAACTTGTTCCTATCCATATGATTACCAATGTAATGTGATGTAAGTCATGATTGAATGAACAGTTCTTGAATTATTCTAGGATAAAATTATACACAATTATATTACACGACACTGATTGATTTTAGTTAATATTTGATTAAGCATTTAAGCAATCACATTCATCAAATGGAGGCATAATGAAATACCTAAGAATTGGGCCTCACATACTATAAAGGTGACATTTTTCTACCAGGACTGGGATTGGAACTCATAGTCTGGGTAACTCTGTTGCACTGTGTGGGAAGAGGAAGCTTGCTTCCTTAAAGTCAAGAAATTCAAGTCTGTTCCTTAGGCTTGAAATCGATCACCAGCACTAGAAAACACCCTATTCATGTACAATATACATATATGTTTTATATTTTTATACATATGTTGACTCTGTATTGCATTCAGTGTAGTTATTTTATTTTTTGTTTTATTCATGTATTGACCATTTATTGTATTGACTATTATAGCACATAAAACATTGACTACATAGGATATAGTTCTACATATGTATTCCACTTCATACCTGACACACAGAAGATTCATAGTAAAGGAAACCATGTGTCACCATCATCTTCTTACTCCATGATTCATTGTTTGGGAGCACTGACATCTGAACTCATGGCCTACAAGGCCAAATTCATGAATGGGTGAGTGCAAACATGCCATCCTGGGGGAAATTAAGGTGCTGGTTGTTCCCAGGCCCTTAGAACCCCAGGGGTTAACCAAAGAAGAACAGATTGACATGTAGATGGCAGTATGCTAATATGTGTGTGTGTGTGTGTGTGTGTGTGTGTGTGTGTGTGTGTTTATAGAGTGCCAGAGATGTTTATACATTATTCAGTTATATAGACTATATTCCTACCAATTCCTGGGTATTTATTATGCATCCATGTAATTAATGATATTGTTTGTTTTCATCCTTAAAATATTAATGAAAGGACTCAGTGTCCTGAAATTATTGTGTTCCTGTAAGTAATAATATTCTTTTAATGCTTCATAAATATTAAATAAAATCAATCAGCCTTCTGAAATGATGCTGTTTAATTTTATAAGATCATCATTCACGATCAACTCATTCAACTGTGACATTGACAAAATTCCAGTGTTATTCCTTTGGATGGGAACCAGTTTCTTAGTACCTCCTGCCATTGGTTGGTGTCAGTATGGGGATTCGAAATGAGGGCCTATGTTGCCACGTGGGCCTATGTCTTTCTCGATTGTCTGCCAGCCTTCAGAAATGCAAGGTGAAGTACCCTTTGCAACAGTGTCATTCAGACCAAGAAGGGTTACTGTGCAAAGGAAGAAAACATAAAAGGGCACATTTTTTCTGTGCATTGTTTTCCCTGCAACACGTGGGGGTGTAGAATCCCAGAAGCACCTGTGTGTCCAGTGGCTGCACCCCATCCTAGTGTGATCAAAGCTGAGGCAGAGTTGCCACGACCTGAGTTCAAGCCCCATGCTGAGAAAAAAATTAATTCCCTAGCTTGCAATTCACACAGTTTATTCTTACAGGCTTTGGATTTTAACTCAGGCTCTGGGTAAATCTGTAGAAATGTGCATAAAGGGGAATATTACCGTTCATGAAGATAAAAAAGTCAGGTCTGTTCACTAGTCCTGAATTCAAGACCCAGACTTGGAAAACATAGTATTTCTATATATTGTAAAGATAAAATTTATACTTACCTATAGATGTTCAGTCCATACATGTTTGGTGGGGTTGTTCCTTGTATCTTCTACTTTATTCATTTATGTACTCAATGTGTTTATTACATTGATGACAACCTATCACAGAACATCTAGATTTGTAGAAATGTTCTCTCTCATGCCTTACCACCAGGATTCTCAGAGAAAAGGAAAAAAAGTTTCACACTCTCCTTCTTACTCCACGACCCACTTGTTGATAGTGCTGGTATCTGAACTCAGGGCAGAGCAAAACAAATTGGCCAATCAGTCAAGGTGATCATATGAACCTGTGAGCAACTAAGGAGTGTGGCCAATCCCAGAATCTGACATTGATCCCCAGGGTGGTCCACTATAGTCAGAAATTCATAAACAAAGGATCTATATTGACATATATGTTTGGTGAGCATCTTGGGTTCAGTGCATTTATTCTCATTATTTTGTCTCTAATTCATGAAGGTATTGTGTATTTTAATAAATATGGTGACTACTATGACAGTGCTGACATGGATGAGAACCTGTTACCAAGGTTACAGTGTTGTCCATGCATTCTCCATCATATTTGTGACCCAGGACTTTCACAGGAGAGGATAAAAGGCACAACGACTGGCTTTTGATATCAGTATGAATCTTTTGTGAGTGCTGGGATTTTTAGTTTCTGACATCAGTATGAATCTTTTGTCAGTGGTGGGATTTTTAGCTCAGGTCTGGGTAACTCTGTTGCACTGTGGGAGAAGGGGAAGCTCACCATCTTTGAAGAGTAGAATGTCAGGCCTGGTGCAGGGCCTGATTTGAAGCCCAGCACTGGACAAAATAACAAGCACACCTTTTTAAAACATAGGATTTTTCTTTATTTACAGGTGTGGTATGCATCTTGCATTCAGTGTAGTTATTCTTTCTATTTTGTGTCTTATTCATTGATGTATTGTGTATTTCCTTGAGTATAGGATGACAAACATAACTGTGGTGAACTGGATGACAACCTATTCCCATGACTATAGAGTTGCATATACATTCTCCTTCCTAGCTGAGCCCCAGAACTTGCACAGTACAGGAAAACAGGTGCAACGACTGGCTTCTTACATCAGGGTGAATTTTTGGCAGTGCTGGGATTCAAATTTTGGGCCTAGGAGGCCCAACTGCCCAATGGGTCCACGTGATCACACCAGACTGTGAGCCACTAAGGAGCTGGGCGGTTCCCAGGAACTGAGATCGAGCCCCAGGGAGGCCAAAATAGTCCTCAATGATCATTGAAACATGGGATGTATATTCACATCTGTGTGTGGACTGCATCGTGCATTGAGTGTAGTTATTCTCTTTATTTTGTATGCTATTCATGGGTGTATTGTGTATTTTCTTGAGTGTATGATGACAGGAATAACTGGGCTGAAATGGATAATAACTTATTCCCATGGCCACAGGGTGGCTCAAGCATTGTTCATCCTAGCTGAGATCCAGGACTTGCACAGAAAGAAAACAGGTGCAATGATTGACTTCTGACATCAAGATAAATATTTTCGTAGGTCGGGTAATCTGAACTCGGTGCTTAGCAGGACCAAGTGGTGAATTTGTCCACATGAGCACACCAGCCTTTGGAACCTGGAATTGAGCCCCCCTCCCAGGGGAGAGCGGGAAGCACAACAGTCATCCATTCATAAGCTGAAGGTAGTATGCAAATAAGTACACATTTGTATAGAGTGGGAGAGATGGTAACCTGGGAATCCAGTCTGCGTGAATACAGATTCTTGGATCTTTACTGATGCCTCCATTTCATGACTGTGATGATTATTGTCATGCTTCATCAACTTCTTTACAAATAGTCGATACTCCATGAGTCTTGCCTATCATTTCCTACTTGCATCATGCACAAACTACTCATTCAAGGGTGAGATCAATCACATTCCATGACTCTTCCCAGGCCAGAAACTAGTACCTCAAGATCTCCCGCCATTCCCTCCGCATAGGGGGACTGAATTCAAGCCTCAGGTGTAGAAAAGATTCTCCTTATATAATTTTTTTTGGGGGCCACTTGTGGGCCTAAACTCTGGGCCTGGGCGCTGTCCCTCAGCTCATCATCTCAAGGTTAGTGCTCTACCACTTGAGCCACAGTGCCACTGCCGGCTTTTTTTTTCTGCTTATGTGGTGCTGAGGAATTGTTCCCAGGGCCTCATGCATGCAAGGCAGGAGCTCTACCACTGAGCCACCTTCCCAGCCCTCCTTATATATATTTTAAAGATAGTATTTATACTTCCTTACAGATGTTCATTCCATATTGTGTTTGGTGTGGTTATTTATTTTATTTCTTGTGTCATTCATTTATTTAGAATTTATTTTATTGACTCTGATGACACCTATACCATTTATTACATTGTTTACATCCTGTCACATAACATCTAGATGTTAGATGTGTTCTCCATTATGCCTGGCAGTGCCAGGATCTGAACTTAGTGCCTAGCAGGCCCAACTCAAGATTGGATGAGTTTGAGCATGGCAGCCTCTAGCCAATGAAGATGTCAAGTGGTTCCCAGGATCTGAGATCGACCCCCAGGTTTGGCCAAAACAGGAATACATGGATAGGCAGACAGAGGTATACAAATATATATATATATTTGTAAAGAGTTCCATAGCCGTCTAGAATGACACCCACTATGTTCCTACCAACTCTTAGGTATTTATTAAACCGCCATTGAAGGAATATTGCTCTTTTCATGCTTAATAAACTATTAATTAAGCTCAATCAGCATTCTAGGATTACTGCATCCAACTTTAGAGTAGACCGATGAATAAACTGCTCTTTCAATCAATATTCCTATGCATAAGAATGAGTCTCTTGTGATCTCCTGTGATTGATGTCAGAACTACGATTTCACCCAGGGACTATGTTGACAGGTTGGCCTATGGCTTTACTGATAGCCCACCAGCCACCAGCAATGGCAGCTCAAGTCCATATTGCAGCTTTGTCATTCAGACACAGGATGGTCAAGTCCAAAGAAAAAAATCATAAAACCCCAGCTCTCTGCAGGTCACCACTTTTTGTGCTTTCCAATGATTTTTTCTTCCTGAAAGCCCTCTGGGCCCAGGAACCCAGGACTGGCTATTGGTCCAGAGACTGTACCCCAGCTAAGGCATATCCAAGCTGAAGTAGAATTTCCACTACCTGTGTTCAAGCCCCATGCTTGGCCAAAATCAATATATACATATATATGTATGTATATATATATATATATATATATATATACATACATATATATGTATAATTATTTAACTAAATTAAAAAAATAAAGCTCTCTAGTTTGGAATTTCTGCAAGTTTTCGTTTCTAGCCTGGGATTTGAACTCAGGGTCTTGGTAAATCTGTAGCAATGTGAGCGAAGAGTTGCCATTACATGAGTTCAAACCTTGTGCCAACCAAAAATGAAAAACTAAGTCACTGACCTCAGCAGGGGGATGTAGTTGTGGAGATGGGAGGGAAGGGATGATAGGGGAAAAACACAGGAGGAGTAAACAATGCTCAATAGGAAATGTACTCATTACCTTGCTCCTGGAACTGTAACCCCTCTGTAGAACATTTTTACAATAAAAAACATACAAAAAAAGAGAAACAATGTAGTTCTCAGAGAAGCACTTTGGAAGTAAGGGCAGGATGTTTGAATAGCTGTACAAAACTCTACACTATTTTTTAATGCTCAGTATGGAACTGAATAATCATAACTGCTTCCATTAAAAAAATTAAGTCACTGTCTTGGAACTGGGCCCAGTATTTCTGCCATTGCTCGTTTTTGAGCTCACCATCCAGGTAACTCTTTTGTACCATGGGTGAATGTGAAGCTCATTGTCCTTGAGGAAAAGAAATTCAGGATAGAGTTCCCAGGGCCTGAATGATGGCCCTGCAATGGAATAAATATTTCTATACATGTGTAATACATGGTATATACTTATATATGTATGTTAATTTCATATTATAATTTTATTATTGATTTTGTATTGTATTTTTCTTTGATTCATTTATTGATTATTGTATTTAGTGTTATTATACACATAATATTATATTTTGCACATCTATTATAAAATTATACACAAAAATTTAGGACATTGACTCATTTTTCATTAACATTATATTAAGTGTTGAAACATGATACATAATTAAATGGAAACATTTGTCACAGTCTTCACATGTTTAGAGTCTCTCCCAAGTATGAGCGTGGAGTTCACGCACCAAGACTGGGCAAAAAAAAATTGAGCCTGGTGAGACATATTCTTCTCGGACTCAGAGGAGGGCCGAGGTTATAGGTAAGAGGTAGAGTAGAGGGCAGTGCTGGTGGCTCACCCCTGTAAGCTACTCAGGAGGAAGGATCCTAATTGCAAGCAGAAAAGTCAATTTAAGAAACTTTTCTCCAATTAAACACCCAAAAAGCCAGAAGAAGAGCTGTTGTTCAAGTAGTACAGTGCTAGCCTGGAGCACAAAACCTCAGGGATAGGATAGCATCCAGGCTCTGAATTCAAACCCCAGGACTGGCACAAACACACACACACACACACACACACACACACACACACACACACACACGCACACACACACACGCACACACGTACACACACACACACGCACACACGCACACACACACACACACACACACACGCACATACACCAATATAGAGCATTTGCCAGTCAGCCTGCACAAATTCCGTCTCTAGCAACTCAATATTAAAAAAAAAAAAAAGGTGGAGAAGGGAAGGAAAGACTTTCTCCAGGATGTGATATACCCAGGGCCAAAATTTCACAGTAGTTCTAATATGTGGGTACAGGACAGAGAGCCTCAGGCAGAAAGTATAGCATGGGCAAAGGTCCTGAGGTGTGTTGTAGCGCAGGTGGTGTGAATGGTATGAAGGTTTTATGGCTTCAGAAAAGTCTGGCAGGATATTCAAGTCTGGGTCGATGTAGACTTGAGTAACAGGGCAGAGGGTGGGGTCCCTGAATAGCGCCCAGGGGGACGATTAGCTTTTCTTTTCTCCAGGGACCCAAAGCCATTTCCTGTGGCAGGAAACCTGTTTTCACAACTCCTGACACTCAGGCCTCCTTCGAATGGAGGAGTCAGGGCAAACCCAGGGAAAAACTCCTGCTTTAGAAAAGCTTCTAACCCAATGCCACCAGTTCTCAACCCCTGTAAATCCTAGCTACTCAGGAGACTGAGATATAGATCGAGGGTCAAGCGAGCTCAGGAGAGGAAATTAATGAGACTCTTCTTGCCAATTAACTACCAAAATCCAGAAATGGAGCTGTGGCACAAATGGTAAAGTGGGAAAATTAAAGAAAAGATTTCAGGGGCTCCTAGTCCACTGTGGTGTAAGGCCAGATCCTCCAGGCACAGGTGGCTCACACCTGTCCTCCTAGCTCCTCAGGAGGCTGAGATGTGAGGATCACGTTTCAAAGCCAGCCCAGGCAGGAAAGTCTGGGAGATTCCACGATGCTCAGATAGAATACAGAGTATTATGTCAATCCTTTTGTATTTGCTTAAATTCCATGTGTGAACTAAGAAATTATCTATTTTAGAAAAAGTTAGGGGGGTTGCAAGAGGAAGACCCTATTGGTGTGAATACCTTTAATTCTAGCTACTCAGGAGGCTCAGATCTGTGTATTCAGGTTCAAAGCCAGCCCAAGGAGTCTTTTGTAAGGATGCTCAGCACCACACCCTGCTTCAGGTCTAGGGTTGTTCACCACGTTTGCCACCATGGGCTGCTTATGCAAACCAGTATGGAGAGGTGCCACACCGACTATGGGTCCAGAGTTGTTTGCTGTCACTGTTGATGCCACTGCTGCTACCACAGCTGTTGCCACTACCCCAGCTGCTGCCACTGCCCCAGGATCAGTTGGGCCACTTATGCAAGCCAGGCACCCCACCACAAGTCAGGTGTTAACCACTGCTGCTGTCTCAGGTTAGGCTGGGCCACTTATGCAGGCCAGTATGGAGAGTCACAAACCACCACGGGTCTGGACTTGTTCACTGTAGCTGTCCCCACCTCAGCCACTGCTGCCGCCCCAGGCTGGTCTGGGCAAGTGCCAAGAGGCATTGTGCCCCAATTCTGGGTGGTTTGCCAGCACTGACAGCTGCTGCTGCTGTTCCAGGTTAGGCTAGGTTATTTACAGCAGCAGGACAGAGGTGCCACCCTGAGAGACTGGGGTCGTTTGCCACTGTTGACAGCTGCTACTGCTCCTGACTGGGCTGGACTACTTGTACCAGGCAGGCAGAGGCGCTGTACCAGAGAGGGTGAGGGGAGTCTTTGTTCCAGCTCTGCCTTCTGAGATTTCTGTTTGTATATTCTGGGTTGGCCCAGCTCTTGGGAGTCTCCTGGGAGACTTGGGATGCTTGTGGGTGTGTGGTCCTCAGAGGGTCCAGACCCGGGGCACTTAAGCAGCTTGGCACAAAACCCGGTCACTTAAGCTGCGCAACGTGGAGCACCATCACCAACAAAGGGTGGGGGAAGGGTCTTCCCACTTTACTGTCTCTGTAGGTTTTTCCCTTTTCTTTTTGCACTTCCTTTATCTCTCTTAGTATTTGCCTTTATTTGTGGGTCACTTGGATTAACAGAGCATTGAAATCCAAACTCAGTATTTGGTTGGAGAGAGCTGTGGTGTTTCCCTGCTGTTCCATCACTTTCTTGGTCCCTCCCCTTCAGTTGGACTTTTTCTTATCCGGCCGTTGGGCCTTGGTTACCAAAGGATAGGTACATAAAAGAATATGTTGTAAAACCTGCAGATTGTAGTTAGACATTTCTGTTAATATAGCCTTCCTAATTTTAGGAACCCAAGGGGGTGTTCTACACTAAAGTATTTCAAGGGATTGAATCCATTAACTTAAGGGCTACATCTTGCTCAAAGGAGAGTGAAGTGGAGGAGGCTTACCTAGCCATTGCCAGTTTCTGTATTTAATTTAGTTAAAGTTTCCTTTAAGGTCATATTCATTCTTTCTAGTACTTGAACTCTGAGGCTTATAAATGGATTGTAACTTCCAATTTATTCCTCACCTATTGCTCTGAACAAGCAGCCTATATAAAGTCTGTACCCCTTGTCCACTCCAACTGCCTGTTTTCGACTATCACATTCCAAACTGCCCACAACCCAATAACTTCTTAACAGCTCAACACATGGTGATTAATGCACCAGTCCCTCCCACAGGATGCCTCACCTTCTTTGGTGGCATTCTTTGTCCTCCCCAGCTGGCCAGGAGATGGGCCCATGCTGATTATCAGACCCTATAGATTATCAGGCACTGCTAATTATTACAGTATCCTCCTTGTGAACTAGTAGCAATTGAAATTGGAAATTTGATTGTGGTATTACAAACTCATTGTGACATCACAAACACATTTTGACATCATCACCGCCACGACATCACAAAGCCATTGTGACAACATTGTCATTGTTACATGATGATTCCATTGTTACATCTCAAATCTATTATGACCTCTTAGCTCCTTTGAAAATCACATGCCCTTTTCAACATCCCAGTCCCTTTGTGTATCCATATCCTTGTTGTTAAGTAATGACAATTGAGATCAGAAATGCCATTATAACATCAAAAATTGTTTGTGACATCCTCAACAGTGTGACATCACATTTTCATTATGAGAGCATCAGCTCATTGTGACATCACCAAATTCAATGACAGAATCTCATTATGACAACAATTCTCATTGTGACATCATAGACACATTGTGAATGCCTATTCTGTGATTTCATTGTATTTCAAATGTGGCATGAGACTTGATATCAGAAACACAATTTTGTACCTACAAACCATTTTGACATCATAATCACTTTGTGACATCACAGTACCATTGTGATATCACTAACACAATGTGACATCACAAAGCTCTCCTCTCCTCATAACTTTTGTGACATGCTGACATTGTGATATCTTAGACCTTTTTGCCCTCATAAATTGTTATCAACCTCATATTTCATGTATGACTTGAGATAACAGAAATCAACTGTGACATCATGACCATTGTGACATCACACTGACAGATGTCATGATCATCGTGTCACATTGTGACATTACAAAAGGTTTTGATGTCACAATTTATTGGTGATGCCATATGGTAAGGGGTCTATGTTGTCACAATTGATTAGTGATATCCAAATGGCATAATGGATCACATTTGTCATGAAATCACAGAGAATATGAGTTCAAAACAGACTGTGGTATCTCCAAAGTCATGTGTTTTCACAAACGTTATGAAGTCAGAGGAGGATTGTGATGTCACAGTGTGACACAATGTTTATGATGTCTGTCAGTGTGATGTCACAATGGTCATGATGTCACAGTGGATTTCTGATATCATATATCATAACTGCAATATTACGAGCTCATAAAGGGCCTAAGACATCACAATTGCTGCACATCACAAGACTTATGAGGACAGGGCAGGTTTGTGATATCAGAGTGTGTTAGTGATATCACCATGGCACTGTGATGTCACAAAGTGATTGTGATGCCATATATTTATAAGATCACAATACATTTCTGACATCAACCCACATGCCACATTTGAAATAGAATGAAATAAGAGAATAGGCATTTACAATGTGACTATGACATCACAATGACAATAAATGTCATAATGCTATGAGGTCATTGTAAATTGGTGATGTTGCAAGGAGGTAATTGTGTAATAATGAATATGTGTTGTCCCACTGGTGATGGGGTCACAAAGGTTTGTGATGTTACAATGGCATATATGAATTCAATTGTCATGAATTCACAATGAGGATATGGGTACACAAAGGGACTATGATGTCACATATGCCATGTGTGTTTTCAAAGGTACATAGGGGTCATGATAGCTTTATGATAAACAGTAGTGATGAGGTCACAATGGGCTTTTGACGTCATAATGATTTGTAATATCTAAACACAAATCCATTTTCAATTGTTACTATTTCACAATGTGCATACAAGTTCACAGAATGAGTTGGAAGTACTAATGGACATGAATTTTTAAAAATGTTAGGAGGTCATTTTAGGTTTGTGAATGAACAATGGGAGAGTGATATCACCATGACAATGTCAACTCATTACATCATGTCAAAATATTGTTTTGGTGTCACTATTAGTTGATGATTCCACAGTGGTTGTGAGGTCACAAAATATTGGTGATGTATTGGGCATGTCACAATGACATTATGATTCTCAATTGTCCTAACTTACAATGAGTATATGAGTTCCCAAAGGGACTGTGGTTTCTCTAAAAGTATGTGTTGTCACACATATATTGAAATTCTAAAAGTTTTGTGATGTCAGAATTTGACACAATGGATATGACATCTGGCAGTATGATGCCAACATGGTCATGATGTCGCTGGGAATTTGTGATATCAAATGTCATATATAAATCTAATGAGGTCAACAACAGATTATGAGGACAATAAGGCCTAAGGTATCAGAATTGCAGCATGTCACAAAAGTTATCATGAGAGGATAGGTTTGTGATATCACGGTGGTTTAGTAATATCACAATCGCAACATGATATACAAAGGGATTGTGATTCACAATGATTATGAGTTCCTGATTTGTTTATGATATCAACCTATATGCCACATTTGAAATAGAATGAAAGCACAGAAAAGGCATTCATAATGTGTCTATGATATCACCATGACAATGTGAAGTTATTATTCTGTCATTATAGTTTTGTTATTTCACAATGAGTAGATGGTATAAAAATGATAATGTGATGTCACAATTATGATGATCTCACAAACTGTTTTGGATGTCAAAATGTCATGTCTGATTCTCAATTGTCAATATTTCACAGTGGGGCTTTGGGTACACAAAGGGACTCTGATATCACAAAGCTATGTATTTTTCAAATGTTATAAGAGGTTATAATAGATTTGAAATGTCACAATGTGATCTTGGTATCAAAAACAACAATGTGAAGTCACAATGGGTTTGTGATGTCACAGTGGTGATGAGGTCACAATGGGTTAGTTATGTCACGAGTTTGTAATATCACAATTATTTGTCCAATTTCAATTGCTACTAGTTGACCATGAGGACACTGTAATAACCAGCAGTGCCCCTATAATCCATGGGAACAGATAGTCATCATGGTCTCCTAATCTGGACCAATTGAAAGGGGGGGTGCATGACACTGGAGGGGGCAGGACATGCTGCTGAAGGAGATAGGATGTCAAGCCCCACATGGTGAGCTGCCAAGAAGTGATTGGGCATGGACATTTGGTAAGTGATAATTGAAAACTGGAAGGCAAGATATTATTGCAGTTGGGGAAGGGTACAGCCTATATATAAGCTGCATTTTCAGAGCAAGAGAAGGGGAGAGAAAAAGGTTAAAGGCCTGGATGGAAAGAAGTGATGAGACTGCTGGAGGGCAAAGACCTGGGAGGAGAGGAAATTGAGAGAGAGAAGGAGGTGAAGGATGGCAACTGGCCACCTGGACAAGGCAGGGCAGGCCTGTCAAGAGCAGAGCAGCCTGAAGCGAAGAATGGAATGCTGGAAGGAAAAAAATGAAAAGAGCTGAAAGGTAGGACAGATCTGTAGAGAAGGAGAATGAAGAGATAGGAAAACAGCCTTGTCCTTTGAAGTGGGGAGCTTTGGAGATCATTATTTTGGCGGTTGGTTGTTGGCAGACCAGTTAACAAATGGCTAAACTGCTCTTTGGAGGCCTGAGGGTTCGTGGTTGAGACTGAATTTAGCTCTCCCCATCCAGCCCGGCCAAGGTAGTCACTTGTTACAAAATTTATGAGGACAAGACAGGTTTGTGATGTTACATTGCATTAATGATATCACAATGTCAATATGAGGTCAAAAAGGGATTGTAATGTCACAATGATGGTGTGGTCACAATGGGTTTCTGAAATAAACCTATATGCCACATTTGTTATAGAATGAAATCACAGAACAGGCAATCGCATTGTCTCTAGGACCTCACAATGAAAATGTGATGTCATTGTCATTTTGGGATGTAACAATGGGCTGATGGTATTATAACAACAATGTGATCTCACTCTGGAGGTGATGTCACAATGCGTTTGTAATGGTAATTTGGCATGTCTGATGTCAGTTGTCTTTGTTCATAATGACAACATGGTTACCCAAAGGGACCGTGATATCACAAACACCATGTGCTTTTTCAAAGGTGCTAAGTGGTCACAACAGTTTTGGGATGTCACACGGTGATCATATCACTGTGGCAATATGATGTCACAATGGGTTTGTGATGTCAAGTGATGATAAGGTCACACTTGGATAGTGATGTCACAATGAATGTGTAATATCACCATTACATGTCCAATTTCATTCTACTAGATCACAATGAAGATACGAGTTCACATAAGGAGCTAGAAGTCAGAAAGGCCATGAATTTTGTAAAATATTATGAGGACATAATAGGCTGGTGAAAATGCAATGAGACAGAGATATCCCATTGGCAATGTGATGCTACCATTACATGAGATAGTATGGTTTTGAAGTTACAAATGGTGATGCCATACAGATGATGAGGTCACATAGGTTTGTGATTTGACAATGGGTTGGTGATGTCACAATCTCATGCCAGATCTCTAATTGACAATGACTATATAAGTTCACAATGGATAATCATGTATCCAAAAGCATATGTTGGCACAAGTGTAATGAGTCTTAACACGTTTGTGTTGTCCTCATGTGACTCAGTGTCAAGAAATCTGGCAGTGTGATGTCACAGTGGTCATGATACCACAGTGGATTTTTGATATCACATGTCATGCCTGAAGTATTATGAGTTAAACAATTTATGAACTCAGGGAGGCCAAAGAGATCACACTGGCAGCATGTCAAAAAATTTATGAGGATAAGACTGTTTTGTGATGTCACAATGCATTAGTGATATAATAATGGCAATGTGGTGTCATCAAGGTATTGTGATATTATAATGCTTATGTGGTAACAATGTATTTCTGATATCAACCCACCAGCAATATTTGAAATAGAATGAGATCACAGAATAGGCATTCCAATGTATCTGTGACATCACAATTACATGTGATTTGATGTCATTGTTGTTTTATGATGTCATGATGACAATGTGATGTTACACTGGTGATTATGTCACAAAGGTTTTGCGATGTTAAATGGCATGCCTGATCTCAATTGTCATTAGCTCAACATGAGGATAGGAGTATACAAAAGGCCTGTCATGTCACAAAGGCCATGCTTTCTTTCAAAGCTTCTGAAGTCATAATAGGTTTGGGATTTCACAATGTGATCATGTTGGTACAATGGCAATGTGATAACACAAAGAGTTTGTGATGTCTCCGAGGTGATGAGGTCACAAAGAGTTAAAGATGTCTCATCAAGTTTGTAATATAACAGTGACATAGACAATTTCAATTTCTTCTAATTCACTATGAGAATACTATAATAACCAGTGGGGCCAGAATTATCTGTGGGAGCCTATATTCATTGTAAATTCTTGGCTTGGCCCACCGGAGAGTGTGGGGAATGCTGCCAAAGGTGGAGGTGTCAAGCCTCACACGGTGAGCTGTCAAGAAGTGATTGAGCATTGGGCAGTTTTGGAAGTGATGGCTGAAAGCTGTTAGTCTTGAGATCCATTGGAGGGAGGAGGGGTACAACCTATATATAAGTTGCATTTTCAGGGCATTTTAAGGGGAGATAAAAATGGGAGTTACCTGGATGGAAGAAAGTTGTGAGACAGCAGGAAAGGATAAACCTGAGAAGGGGGGAAGCTGAGGGAGAGCAGAAGGTTGGCAATTGGTCACTGGGGCAGAGTAGGGCAGGCCTGTGGAGAGTGGAGAGGCCTGAAGAGAAGGAAGTGGTGGAAGGGAAAAAGGGAAAGACGAGGAAGGAATGACAGGTCTGTGAAGAAGGAGGGAAGAATGGAAAAGAAAAAAGCCTTGCCCATTGAGCTTTGGAGCTTTGGAGATCATAATTTTGTGGTTGGTGGTTTGCAGAACAATTAAGAAAGGGTAGAGCTGCCCATTGGAGGTCTGAGGTTTGGTGGTCAACGCTGCTCTTGAACCTGGATATCACAGTCCCCTTTCTAGTGAAAAATGTTTTATTATATTAAATGAGACTCGATGGATTTTCTCCTTGCCTTAGAGGTCATATGTACATGAGTACACAGAAAGAGCTTGAAGTCTCAAAGTCCATGAATTTTCTTAGATCTGATGAGGCCATAACAGGTTTGTAAAAACACAATGGGAGAGTGATATCACAACAGCAATACCACAATATCATGTCAAAATAATGATTTGATACAACAATTAGTTGTTGATGCTATTCTCGTGATGAGGTCACAATAAGTTTGTGATGTCACAATGGGTTCACAATGTCAGAGTGGCATGGGAGATCTCAACTGTCATTAATTGGCAATGAATATATGAGTTCAAAAAGGGACTGTAATGTCACCAAAGGCATGTTTTGTTAGAAATGTGAGGTCACAATATGACAAAATGGTCATGATATCTAGCAGTTTGATGTCACCGGGGATTTCCGATATCACCTGTCATACCAGAAATATCAGATTGAAAACAGATTATGAGCTCAGAAAGGGCCTAATATATGGCAATGGCAGTATGTCACAAAACTTATAAGGACAGGACTGGTTTGTGATGGCACAGCAGATTAATGATATCACAATGGCAATGTGATGTTACAAAGGATTGTGATATCACAATGGTTATATGGTCAAAATGGGTTTCTCATATAGAATGAATTCACAGAATAGGCCTTCACACTGTTAAGTCTATGATGTAACAATGTCACAGTAATTTATATTGCTGTGATGCCATTGTTGTTTGGTTATGTCACAATGAGCTGATGGTGTCATAATGACAATTTGATGTCATTGCTGATTTATGATGTTACAATGGTTATGAGTTCACATTATGTTTCTGATATTAACACGCATGTCAAATTTGAAATAAAATGAAAAATCTGGGCGCTGGTGCCTCGCGCCTGTAATCCTTGCTACTCCAGAGGCTGAGATCTGAGGTTCGCGGTTCAAAGCCAGCTTAGGCTGGAAAGTCTATGAGAACCTTATTCCCAATAAAAACCATTAGAAAACCAGAAGTGGCTCTGAGACTCAAGTGATAAAGCACTCGCCTTGAGCTGAAGAGTAAGGACAGCACCCAAGCCCAGAGTTCAAGCCCCACAACCGACAAAACAATATTAAAAACAGGCATTCACAATCTTTTTATAACATCACAATGACAATGTGATCTCATAATGCTATCTTGTCATTGTAGTTTTGTCATGTCAAAAGTAGTTGATGCTGTCATAATGAAAATGTTATGTCACTCTGGTGATGTCACAAAGGGTTCATGATGTTAAATTGGCATGTCTGATATCAATTGTCAGTTCATAATGAGGGTATAGTTCCACAAAGGGACTGTTGTCACAAAGGGCATGTGTTTTTTCAAAGGTGATAAGAGGTCCTAATAGGTTTGCAATGTCACAATGTGATAGTGATGTCAAATGGCAATGAAAGCTCACAATGGTTTTGTGATGACACATTGGTGATGATATCAAATAGTTTTGTGAAGTCACATCGCATAATCACATGTCCAGTTTCACATGTCCAATGAAGATATGAGTTCACAGAAGAAGACACGTATAAATGGCCATGAATTTTCTAAAATGCTATGAAGACATACTAGGTTTTTGAAAACACAATGGGATAGTGATATCACGATGGCAATGTGATGTTGCAATATGATGACTTAATAATGTTTTGATATCATAATTTGTGATGCCACACTGATGAGTTCACAAGAAGTGTGTGATGTCACAATGGGTTGGTGATATCAAAATGACACATGTGATTTCAATTTTCATTAACTCAATAAGTACATGAGCTCACAAAGGGACTCTGATGTCTCCTAAGGCATGTATTTTCACAAAAGTGATGAAGTCCTAACAGGTGTGTGTTGTCAGAATGTGACAAAATGCTCATAACATCTATCAGTGTGATGTCACCATGATCTAGATGTCACACTGGATTCAAGTATCACATTTCATACCTGGATTGGGCTTGAGAGGATTGGAATTTCACAGTGGGTTAGTATTATCACTATGGAAATGTGGGGTCACAAAGGGATTGTGCTGTCACAATGGCTATTAGATCACAATGTGTTTCTAGTATAATAGGTTTGTGCTGTAACAATTGGTTGGAAATGTCACAATGGCATGCCAGATCTCAAATGTCATTAATTCACAATGAAGATATGAGTTCACAAAGGGACTGTGTTGTCTCTAAAGTCATGTGTTTCACAAATATGATGAAGTCCTAACAGATTTGTGAGTTCATAATGTGCCACTATGATCTTGATGACTATCAATGTGATGTCACAATGTTCATGATGTCACAATGTTCATGATGTCAGAGTCAATTTCTGATATCATATGTCATACCTGAATTATTATGTTTCAAAACAGATTATAAGCTTACTAAAAGCCAAAATATCCTAATGGCAGCATTTCACACAAGTTATGACTAAGTTATGACCTCCTCATCAGTATGGCATCACAAATTGTGACATCAGAACATTATTATAACATGATGTTGAGACATCACATTGTCATTGTGAAATCACTGTCCCGTTGGGTTTTCACATAGTATGACCTCACACTATGAAGCTTCTTCTATCAAATGGTATCCTCATATTGAATTATGAGTAATTGAAATTGGATCATTCTGATATTACAAACAAACTGTGACATCACAAAGCCATTCTGACCTCATCACCACCGTGACATCAATACCCAAAGGGACATCTCATTCCATTGTGACATTATGGATCACATTGTGCCATTCCAAAACTATTATGACTTATAACCACCTTTGAAAACACACATGGCCTCTGTGACATCACAGAACCTTTTTTGTATCCATAACTTCATGGGGAACTAATGACAACTGACATCAGACATACCAAGGAAACAACAAATCCTTTCTGACATCATAATTGTGACATCATGTTGCCATTATGACACCATCAGCTCATTTTGACATGTAAAACTACAATGACATCATAGCATTGCCACATCACATTGTTATTCTGATGTCATAGACACGTTGTGTTTGCCTATTATGTTATTGATTCTATTTTTAATGTGGCATGTCGGTTATCAGAAACCCATTGTGTGTTCATGACCATTTTGATATCATGATGTGTTAGTTCCATCGCATTGCTATTGTGATGTCACGTTGCCAAATTAATGTCACAAAGGGATTTTGATGTGACAATGGTTGTGAAATCAGAATGAGTTTCTGATATCAACTCACATGCCACATTTCAAATAAAATGAAATCACAGATTAGGCATTCATAATGTGACTATGATATCACAATGACATAATGGCAAATGTTATAATGTCATTGCCATTTTGTGATGTCACCATAAGCTAAAGATGTCATAACAACAATGTGATGTTACACCAGTTATGACGTCACACAGGGTTTATAATGTTACAATGGTTATGAGGTCACAATGTGTTACTGATATCAACTGACATGCCACATTTTAAATAGAATGAAATCACAGGATATACATTCACAATGTGTCTAAGACAGCAAAATGGCAATGTGATGTCATAATGCTAGGAGGTCACTGTAGCTTGTTGATGTCACAAAGTGCTGATGGTGTCATAATGATTGATATCACACTGGTGATGATGGCACAAATGGTTTTTGATGTCACAATGGTATGGCAGATCTTAATTGCTATTAGTTTACAGTGAGGACATGAGAATGAAGTCACCATGACATATACAAATGAACTGTGATGACACAAACGCCATGTTTTTTGTCAAAAGTGCTAAAGTTCCTAACAGGTTTTGGTTTTCAAAATGTTAATGATATAAAAATGGGTTAATGATGTCAAAATTAGTTTGTAATATCACATATTATTTCAAATTTCAATTGCTACAAGTTCCCAATGATACAAGTTCACAGAAGGAGCTTGATGTCCCAAAGGCCATGCATTTTCTAAGATGTGATTAGGTCATAATAGGTTTGTGAAAGCATGATGGTACAATAATATCACAATTGCAATATGATGTCAAATTCTAATTAATTGGTGATGCATAATAGTGATGAGTTCAAAATTGTTTTGTGATGTCACAGTAGATTGATGATGTGACAATGGCATTCCAGACCTCAATTGTCATTAACTCACAATGAGTATATAAATTTAGAATGGGCTTGTGAGGATTCCAAAGCATTTGTTGACACAAATGTAATGAAGTCAAAACAGATTTGTGATGTGACAATATGACACAATGGTCATTACATCTAGCAGTGTGATGTCACTATGCTCATGGTGTCAAAGTATATTTCTAATATTTCATGTCATTCCTGAAATAATTTGAGGTCAAAAATAGGTTGAGCTATCAATGGGCCTAACATAACACAGTGGCAACATGTCACAAAACTTTTGAGGACAGGACATGTTTAAGTTGTCACAGTTGTTTAGAGATATCACAATTTCAATGTTACATCACAAAGGGATTGTGATGTCACAATGGTTATGAAGTCCAAATGTGTTTTTGATATGAATCCACATGCCACATTTGAAATGTAATGAAATCACATAATAGGCATTCATAATGTATATATGATGTCACAATGACAATGTGATGTCATAGTGGTATGATGTCATTACAGATTTGTGATGTCACAATGAGCTGATTTTGTCACAATGACAATGTGATGTCACACCTATGATTATATTGTAAATACTTTGTGATATTTCTTTGGCATATCTGATCTCAATTGACATTTCACAATGAGGATATGGGTACACAAAGGGACTGTCATGTCACAAAGGCCATGTGTTTTTTCAAAGGTGCTAAAGATGTCATAATGGGTTTGGGAGGTCTCAAGGTGATTGTAATGTCACAACAGCAATGTGATATCATAACGGCTTTGTGATGTCACCTTGGTGATGAGGTCACAATGGACAGGACCAGTTTGTGATGTCACAACAGGTTACTATCACAATGGCACTGTGATGTCACAAAGGGATTTTCACATCACAATGGCTTTGAGGTCACAATGGATTTCTGAAATCCACCAATATTGCTCATTTGAAGTAGAATGAAATCACAGAATAGGCATTCACAATATGTCTATAATGTCACTATGACATATGATGTCATAATACTATGATATGTAAGTTTAGTGATGTTAAAATGGCATGTCTTATCTTACTAGTCATTAGATTACCATGAGGATCCCAAAGGTTGCTATTGTGCTGAGTCCATTACACAGGATTCTTTGTGCTATTTTTTAAAATCGTTCTGAGTCCTTGCAAGGTTCGTATCCCCAAAAATCACACACACACACACACACACACACACACACACACACACACACACACACACACACACACAAACATACAGAGACACCGTGCACCAGCTTGGTGTGTGGGGTGGATGGAGAAGAGTCCTCCGTTGGGCTGAGTGGAGATTCAATCCCTCCCCCCCGGGCAGCTGCTGGGGTTGGGGGGAAGCCCTGACCTGAGGTGAGGCTGCTTCTGCCATGGCCTGGTAGACTTAGGGCAGAGTCAGGACAGCACAAAGCCAGGGATGGGGGCGTGGCTGAGGGAGGGAGGAGGCGTGACCCAGGGGAGGACAGGGCGTGGCTGAGGGGGCACATATCTGCTGCAGCCAGGGGCACACATGGACTGCAGCACTTGTGCAACAGGGGCCAGGCAGCCCTGGAGAAAAGTGGGGGGAGAGAGAGAGCAGAGAGAAGAGCAGGCACATGCACCAGGGATGGCGGCCTCAAAACCTCTGCTGCTGTGGGAGCATTGGTCTGGGCCAGGAGTACAGAGCACAGAAAGCCAGCACATCAGGCACATCCCTCACACCATTGCTGCACGCTGCGCACAGAACCACAGCCTTACAGATTCTCCCAGCAGCACAAGTGAGTGGCTGATCGCAGGTCAGCACCTTGCGACCTCCCCCTATCACTCCCACTCCCCCCCCCTGCAAATCCCGCCTTCCCTCTTGTGTCCCAACCACGCCTCCCCAGCACCAGGCAGGCCAGCCCTGACTCTGCCACAAATGGCGCCCCAGGAGTGGGGGGTTGGGGAGTGGGTGTTGACTCTGGGAACTCACCCCCATCCCTAGTGGCCAGTATCCCTGGAAATGGGGAGATGCAGGAATGGGTGAGAAGGGGTCACCACTGAGCCCCTGGCTGGAGCAGTGGGAGCCACACAGTCCCACATCTGCACCCTTCCTCTCCCTGGTGGGAACCTGGTGGCTTTAGTCAGAGGTGGGGAACATCACCTCTGCACCTGCCTTATTGGGTCTTTTCCTTTTTTTCTGGGAGTGGGGGTTGTTGGATGCAGAAGATAGGCCTCCCTTGCTATGTGAGCACTTGTCCTCTGTGCTCAGTCACCCTTTCATCTGAGGAGGGTCCCAGAAAAGCCCACTAGGGAGGTGAGGGCACTGGGGGTCAGATAGTAGGTGAATATATGGGAGGAACACACGCCCTCAGACACACATATACCCGGCCTAATCCCCCACCCCAGCTGTCAACAGTACTCACAGGGTGATCACATTTCCCAGCTCCGCCAGCATCTGCCGGTGTTCCCTGTCCATCTGGTCTCTTTGTCCTCCCCAAGAATCTGCCCAGTTGCCCAGAAGTATCTAGGCTGGAAGTAGGAGTCTGTGCATGTATGTAACCTTTAGGACCCCATCCATTTCCTCAACACCGTCCCCACCCTGGGTCAGACACCCCCCTTGGAACCCCATGACCCACTGCTTGTTTCAGTCCTGCTCTGAGGACCCACCTGTCGGGATTACTTCACCCAGCATCCTGGCATAGGGTTTTGGTGAATGGGGAGTTAAGGCTGGTTGTTCCCAAGGGGAAGGGTCTGGCCCTGGAGAAGGGGAGAGGCGGGGTCGTGCTGTGTCATTAGAGTGGAGCCTCCCCTTGTGTGGGAGGCCTTGGTTCTGACAAGGGAACGGAGAATGGGAACCCGCGTGCTCCGATGAGGAATCAACAAACTTAGGAGAGGTACTACTCTGAGTCTGTGTGTGTGTGTGTGTGTGTGAGTGTGTGTGTGTGTGTGTGTGTGTGTGTGTGTGTGTGTGTGAGAGAGAGAGAGAGAGAGAGAGAGAGAGAGAGAGAGAGAGAGAGAGAGAGAATCTTTCTCCTTGTACAGCCTGACTGTCCTCAGGTGAGTGATCAGTTGGCAAATTGCAGGTGCTGCGTGGAAGTGTCATCTGTCACCATTCTGGAGGTGTGTGTATGTGTGTGTGTGTGTGTGTGTGTGTGTGTGTGTGTGTGTGTGTGTGTGTGTTGGGAGAGCAGGGAGATGAGAACAATGAAAATATATTTAAGTCACCATGTCTAAAAAAAGCAAAAACATTTTATTTCTCTGTGTGTGTGTGTATTTGTTGTTGTTGTTCTTCATCAATACCAAGTACAAGCCCAACCACAATTTTTGTTTTCTCCTTCACAGTTTCATGGCTCCTTTATGGAAGATTTCAGTAGACATTACTTTCCTCCCCTTTCCACCTCTCTCTTCCCCCTTTCCTGTAGCCCACAGTAGCTGCTGGGCCAGAGTGAGCCTCCTCTAGAAGAACTGTGTGAACCCTGGACTGGATTGGACGCCTGTCCTTCTATCTCCAGCCAGAAGTTTCATGAGGCGAATGAGATCACAGCCACATTCTTCAAGCCAGACACTCTGCTCTTGTGTGTTTAGTTGGAGGAAATTCAAGGGTTTGGAATGTGTTTGCCCAACATAATTAGGGAACGAGATGAGGGAAATGATAAGGCAGGGACTGTGATGCTATGAGGTTTTGGGGACTGGCGTATGGTGTGACATGACAGATGGTTCGCCATGACAGTGGATGAGAGGGGAACCATATCTAGGGCATTAACGGTCTCTGTGGGCATTCTGGCATAGGGTTGCGGGCCCCCACTGGTGGTGCGGACACCCTCCTGGGGCAGTGCTCAGTGTCAATCCTCCCTGGAGTCCTGCAGAATCCAGTCTGTGTCCCGCCTGGGCTGTTTCCAGCTGGGCAGTGGTAGGCAAGTCCATTTCCCCTGCTGGAGCCTGCTCAGTATCAGGAGGTGGCAGTTAGCTAGGGCTGGCTGAATGCCAGTTTCTGTAACCTGTTATAGGCAGTCTGGAAGGAAAAGGGGACCACTGATTTTGTAACCCTTTAAGTTTGATTGGGACAAATTAAATACCACATTTTCCAGGGTTTTTTTTTTATTTAAGCTGGCAATTTCCACTAATACCTGGGATTATGGATCAAATTAGATGGATGATTTCAGCCATCAAACAATGATGTTCAAAGCGGCACAGGCAGAGTTCCCGAGCCAGATTGTCATCTGCTTTGAACGTTGTGCCTTGACTGCCTTTCTCTGGCAGCTGTTGCATCTCTCTAGGGTGATGACCCCAATCGAGGACATTATGGGGAACAGACATTGTGACCTCACCATCCCCAGCCTGCCAGCAATGAGCAGAGATGATTCCCAGCACCTGTACTGGACTCTGGGAGATTCAGAGAACCCAGGCTACCTCAAGAATCCTTCATCTGCAACATGAAATTTAGGGGCCACATGTGGTGGACAATCCTGGCTGGCCCCAGGGGGAGGACAGGAGTCCCCTTGAGCCAGCCATTCAGCTCACAGCAAACTCATTCACACCTCCATGGTGAATTGAGTGCCACAGCGCTGGTCAGCTGCTGGACAGAGATCATTGAGAAGACAGGCATCCCAGAGACCCTGGAATGTAGCGAGTACATATTGGCTCACACCCTCAGAGCCAAAACAGTTAAGTGTTGTGGCACCAGGAGTGGGTAAGAGGGAGGAGGGATAACTGTGGGAGAGCTACATCAGGCTTTCTCCCCACTCCCCGACAGAGGATTCTTACCTGAATCAGATGGGATTTTCTGTAGTATTGTCATAGACAGATGCTCATTTATTTAACCAACAAACCATTACAGTGTGCACGAGGCTCTGGGGGTCATAGACAATGAAAAGTTCCAGGACTGGTTCCACAGCCCATGAAGAAACCTTGGATTGATCTAGATGCCAGTGCTTCAAGCCTGGCATCCTAGTTACTTAGGAGGCTGAGATCAGAGGATTGAGGCTTTTGGCCCGGGCAGGAAAGCCTGTAAGACTCTTGTCTTCAATTAACTACCAAAAACAAAACACCAGAAATGGATGTGTGGCTCAAGCCATAGACTGCTAGCCTTGAGTAAAAAGGCTTAGGGACAGCACCTAGGCTCTGAGTACAAGGCCCAGAACTGACACAAAGAAAGTAAAGAGAGAAAGGAGGGAAGGACAGAGGAAGAAAAAAAGGAAAGGAAGGAAGAAGGGAGAACATGCAAGCCATGGTTTGGAGTCTCTGGATCAAGGGAGCCAATTATTCACAATCTATGTGTGGACAGTTTCAGAGCCTAAAGCCAGTATGGAGGACCAAGCCACTGACCCCTCAGAAACTTCATGCCATCCAGGAGCTGTGTGGTCACTGAAAATATAGGGAACCAGCCTCGGGTAGAACCTAGGGCTCAGAGTGGGTCACCAGGTTTCAATTATGCCCAGCCTCATTGAGTTTATTTTCTGGTCAGATAAAACGAAAGTTTCCAAGGGCTAGGGAGGTATTGGAGTGAGAGTGTTTCAAGGGGGGGATCAAAGTATAAGTAGGAATTTGAAGAGGGAGAATGATCCTGGGTCACGTGTGTCAGGCCTTTGGAGCCATGACCTCGCCTGACAACATAGACTACCAGCCTTTGATCCAGCCACACTGCTATTAAAAGTCCTGGCACCTTGGGTTCATCATTGACAACCTGGCTGCCGTTCACTGCAGGATGCCTGTGCAGTACACCCTTAGGGACTAGGACTTTCCAGGGCTCAATCTGACGATATCACTCCTGGTGTTCATTCCTTCACCAAAGACTGAGGTAAGCATGCCACTGACACAGGACAGCCTGGGAATGAGGGCAGGAAGTTCGTCTCTTGGCTGGCTCACTCTTTAGTATAGATGGCAGATCTTGGATTCCGAGAGGGCAGGCTGAAGGTGGGGCAGAGCTGGGTAGAGGCTGGTGGAAAAATCAGAGGCACTGTGGTCTGAGCAGCGTTGTTTCTTTGATAATACTCACAACATAGGAAAATTTCTGGGATAGAGCAGCCCTTTTCACCTCCCAAAGAGGGAGCTAGATCCCCCCAGTCTCTGTCCCTTGACCAGGAATCCCTTTGGTTCCCATATCATGTGGTGGATAACTAGATCTTACCTCACTGCCTAGTTTTCAGGCAGGACAGTGAGAGATCCTGAGTGATAAGGTCAGGGGATCTTCAGTAAGAGATTGTACTTGAATGTCCCAACTTGGTGCATGGTCAGTCCCATCTAAGACTGCCATGGTGTAGGACATAGAATCTAGAGAATCAGAGCTGGATGGGGTCTGTTCTGGGAGTCCTGAGTATTATGGGTTAGCTTTGAGCTCCCGTGTGCCCACTTGCTTCCCTATCTTGGGTGGGTCTATGCTAGAAAAAGCTTGAAACTAGGGCATGGATATTATCTTCTTTGCTCCATTTGAATCACAGCTCCTCTTCCAGCTTTTTGGGATGTTTAATTGGAGATAAAGAGTTCTCACGGGCCTTGCTGCTAAGTGGCATCCAACTGCAGTCCTCAGATTTCAGTCTCCTGGGGGGAGAGGATGACAGGAATGGAAGTTTGTTTGGCTGGGTGCCAGTAGCTCATGGCTGTTATCCTAGGTACTCAGGATGTGAGATCTGAGGATCACGGGTCAAAGCTAGCCTGATCAGGAAAGACCCTGAGACTCTTACCTAAAAGGAATTGCCAGAAAACCAGAAGTTGTGCTGTGGCTCAAGCAATTGAGTGCTTGCCTTAAGCTGAAATGCTCAGGGACAGCACCCAGGCCCAGAGTTCAAGCCCCACAACATAAAAAAGAAAGAAAGTAAGACATCTTTGCCTGCAAATGATGGTGGAGGTGTGGGGGTGTGGGGAGGGTGTTGTGTTTGGGAGACCAAGTGCTGGCCTCACTGTAAAGATATTTGTAAGAACTCCCCAAGTTTGCCCCAGTTTGAAGCCATAGCTTCAAGAGGACGTGTCCTGTGACAGGCAGGGAGTGGGAGAAGGGGTGCAGGTGTGATTGTTTTGTCTTTATTTTCTCCATTGAAGGATAGATTTGGATGCTGGGTATCAAAATCTGAAGTGAAGGGTTGCAAAAAGTTTGCGGACTGACGAGATGGGTTTCCTCTGTGTATATGAAGGTGGCTGAAACCAGAAGCCACCCGTGGCTCACAACTCTCATCCTAGCTACTCAGAAAGCTGAGATGTGAGGACCGTGGTTACAAGTAAACTTGGGCAGAATAGTCTGTGAGACTTGATGATAGACCACTAGAGAACAGGAAGTGTTGCTTTGGCTCAAGTGGGAGAGTGCTCACCTTCAGCTGAATTGCTGAGGGACAGCACCTTGGCCCAGAGTTCAAACACCTTGACCAACAACAAAAAAAGAGGTGACTAAGTTTTCCACATAGCAATGTGCATGATAGGAAGTGCCATACTGGTCTATGAGACATTCCAGATATATGTGCGGCTCAATGTTTTGTCTACAGTGGGTCTGATGTTGGTACTGCCACCTTCTAGTGGGTGGGATCTGATCCTAATTGAGGGAGTTCATGTTTCTGTTCTCAGGGACTGCGGAATCCTTGGGCTATCATATGTGTGTGTGTGTGTCTGTCTGTCTGTCTGACTGTCTGTGTCTGTGATTGTGTGTGTTTGGAGGTAGAAGAACTGGGCCTTGAACTCAAGGCCTAGGTGCTGTCCCTGAGATATCTTGCTCAAAGCTAGAGCTCTGACACTTGAGCCACAGCTCCACCTGTGGCTATTTGGTGGTTCAGTGTAGATAGGAGCTTCACAAACTTTCCTGAGTGGCTGGCTTTGAACAGTGATCCTCAGATCTCAGCCTCTTGAATAACTAGGATGACAGACAGGAGCCATCTGTGATGGCTCTGTGTGTGTGTGTGTGTGTGTGTGTGTGTGTGTGTGTGTGTGTGTGTGTAGAAGTTGGTTGTTACAAGGAGTGCTGGACCCTTTGGTAACTTCTAACCGCTGTCATTGGGGCGGTGCATGGACTTTGTGGCTGAGGTCTGGGGGCTTGGAAGGGTGAGACGTTTGAAGGGGACTCAGCACCCTTAAATTATAAGAACAAGGGATCTTTGTGATCTGGAACTGTCTACTCTCTTGGGCCTGGTTGGTGGCAGAGGGAGCACGAGAGGACCTGGGGGTGGGGCCCTTAGGGGTTGGCTCCCCAGGGGGACAGAGAGCGTGGTTAGCACTTATTAAGGCTGTGAGCCCTGTTAGTATGGACCTTATTGGCATGGGTCAGACTCTGGGTCATCTCATCATGACGACTGATGGGCAAGGCCAACCCTACTTTAAATCTTGACCTGTGATCTTCAGATCTCAGAATCCTGAGTAGGTAGCAGTATAGGCATGAGCCTCTGGCACCAGGCTTCAGATTCTTTTTGGTATATTAAGGTTTGAACTCAAGAGCTTAGGCTTTCCAATCAGGTCTTGTTCTATGGGAGCCAAGCCTTTCTGTCTTGGACATTTCTGAGATAGAGACTCCATATATGTTCAGGCTTGGCCGGATCATGGTACTCCTGTGACAGGCAGGTGTCACCATGCCTGGTCCTCTGTAGTTGGGATGGTAGATATGTAGCACCATGCTCAGTCATCGGTTTAGATTACTGTCCCAAACTCTTAGTCCACAGCAGCCGATTTTTGACCACAGTTGAAGCTCTGGGTTCAGCCTGGAAGCATTGGTCCTCAGTCTCCTCACAGGACAGTTGTGAGGAAACAAGGGATCAATACAAGGGGAAATCTGGGGCAGGGCCAGGCATAGAGGCAACGGTCATCAGATAAGTTTCTTGGCAATTGTGTGAGCATATAACAAGAAGATACCTGGAAAGGACTCAGCAGGGGCCTGTTATTTATCATGCTACAGGTATGGGATTATGAAACAAAACATGGGTCTCTTTCATCCTTATCCTATCCTCATGAGGAAGGGGATTCTTCACTGTTCAGCTTTGCAGCTGGGGCAAATGAGGCACGGAAAAGCTGGGTGACCTACTCATGACCCCCAGGAGACAAGAAGCTTGGCCTGACTTCTCGGCCATGCTCCCTAGGACAATGGGTGCTATTCAGTTCATTTCTTGTGGTGGGAAGTCCACTTATTGTCAGTCGTGGAGTTTGAACTCTGGGCCTGGGCACTGTCCACAAGCTGCTCAGATCAAGTTTAGGGCTCTACCACTTGAGCAATAACACCACTTCTGGTTTTCTGGTGGTTCTTTGGAGAAAAGCGTCTTACAGACATTCCTGCCTCAGCTGGCTATGAACCATGATCCTCATATCTCAATGTGTAGTTACCATTGTAGGCCTGTGCCACCGGCAGCCTGCTTAAGTGTAATTCTCTCTCTCTCTCTCTCTCTCTCTCTCTCTCTCTCTCTCTCTCTCTCTCTTCTCTCTCTGTCTCTGTCTCTGTCTCTCTCTCAGTAACTTGTTGAATTTGTCTTGGAGGAGTTGGCTCAGCGTTCCCATGTGGCTGGGACCCAAGGTGACCCTCTCATTCTGGAGGTAGGCTGGGTGTCAGGATCATTCCCACTTGGACTGTGGAACTAGCTCCCTTAGGTAAGCCCCTCTGTGCCCGGGGTAGACCGTGATGGTTACTCATTGTCAGTCTGTCTGGTGAGTCTTTCCCCACTACCCTCTGCTAAGACAGTTAAAGGAAAGTGGATGAGGAGGCATCGCATTGTCCAAATGCACAGCACTATCCTGAGCCTCTGATCCTCACTGCCACCTATCTGGCCAGACCCTGATTATAAGAAACTGAATTCACTCTATGTCTACTTCACATTGCTGCAGTGTGTCATTTCAGGGAGTAGAGTCAGTGTGCAGAGGAAAGACCCCAGGTTCGACACCTCCTGGGGGACATTTGTTCTGTGACAGCGTGAAGTCATTGCTGTGGATAAGGAGGAAGCCGGCATCAGATTGAGCCAGAACAATGCTCAAAAGTAGGTAGGCGGTTGAAGAATCAAACCCACACAGGTCTGCTTCCAACTCACAAAAAGGAGGATGCAGTGCAGGTAGTCCAGCACTGGATCTAGGGGACTATGAATGGATGGTGGCAGTCAGGTACTGTGGAGCACATGGGCAGCAAAGATGGCGCTGAGAGGGGGTTGAGTGGGCAGAGCCTAATTTACTGTAGAGCACATGGGCAGCCAAGATGGCGCTGGGAGAGAGTAGCGTGGGCAGAGCCCAATTGACCCGCCAATCAGTGCCTAACCAGCCCGTGAAGGCTCAGGTGAATGATAGGGTGTAACCTTGACAGTGATTGGTTCCTCTTCCTCCCTTACCATGCCACCCGCCCTTTTTGTCTTTAAAAGGGGCTGTTCTCTGTTAATAAACGAGTTTTTTACCTGCTGGATTTGGCTCCCCGCTGTGTCTGATTGTCTCCCGGGCTGAGGGAGGCTGGGGAACAGAGGAGCGCCACACTTACCTTTCCTTTACTCAGACCCCGTCCGTCTTTTGTGCGGACGAAGACCCAACAAGGTGCCAGTGGCTGTCGCCTGTCATCCGGCCTATTCGGGAGGCTGAGTTCTGATGGTCGTGACTCAGAGCCAGCCCAGGCAGGAACGTCTGCGAGATTCTTATCTCCCATAAACGACCTTCTTCACCCCACCCTGAAAAAAGCCAGTTTTGGTGCTGTGGATCAAGTTATAGACCCTCAGCCTTGAGTAAAAGAAGCTCAGGGATGAAACTGAGTCCCTGAATCCAAGACCTGGGACTCACAAAAAAAAAAAATAATGAATAGTGGACACTTGTTATCTTACTACCAAAAAGGATGGATACATTCTTTTCTCTGGTACTTGTAGCCAAAGGTAAGGGGTTTCCCTTGATGTTCCTCTAAATCTCTCCTTCTCTCTATTATCTCTCCTGGCTTCAGTTGCAGGATAGAATTCAGATCATCCCACTTGATGTGACCTTAAGTACCCTCCACTACCCGCCTTTCTTGGGGTGGGGATCCTGGATGTACTCACCTCTGGGTGAAAGAATCCCAGAGAGATGGGGGTAGGTATCCCTGAAACTCATACACACACACACACACACACACACACACACACACACACATACACACACACACACTCACCTAGGCCAACTCTGACTAGCCTTTTCCAAAGATACTTTATCTCCTTGGGTTAACTGACCTAGGAGAGGAACATGATCCTCTATAAATGACTATTTTAACTAGGGCTTGCTAGTTGACACGAGATAAACAGAAGCTCAAAGGAAAGGTTCTGGAGCCTGTCTGGCTCAGGCTCACACTTGACATCCTGGCTCCTCAGTAGGCAGAGATCTGAGGATCAAAGATCGAAGCCAGCCATAAGCTGGCAAGGTGATAAGACACTTCTATGCATGGAACCACCAAAAATCCAGACGTGGAGCTGTGGTTCAAGTGGTAGAGTAGCAGCCTTGAGCATGAAAACTCAGAGAGACAGCTCCCAGATCCTCAGTTCAAATCCACACAAGAAATGGCCCCATTTGTTGTCCACGTGATCACACCAGACTGTGAGCCACTAAGGAGCTGGGCCGTTCCCAGGAACTGAGATCGAGAACCAGGGAGGCCAAAATAGTCCTCAATGATCATTGAAACATGGGATGTATATTCACATCCGTGTGTGGACTGCAAGAAAGAAAGACACCCCTTGCTTGCCAGAGATGGTGAAGGAGTGGGGTTGCTGTTGTTGGGACACCAAGTTCTGGCCTCAGTGTACAGCCATTTCTAGGAATTCCCCATGTTTGCCCAAGTGTAAAGTTACAGCAGGCTGGGCGTTGTCTTACCAAGAACTCCAGAGGTTGTGGCCTATCTTAGGCAGGGAGTGGGAGAATGGGAGTAGGGTTGGAGGGTAGTGTCGATTATATTCTCTCCAACCAAGGAAGAATGGCTTTGGATACTAGTTTCAAAGTCTGAAAGTGAAGGGTTGCATGAGCTTTATGGCCTGACAATTTGGATTTCCCCTGGTTGTAAGAAGGTGGCTGAAACCGGGCACTGCCAGTGTCTCACAACTGTCATCCTAGCTACTCAGGAGGCTGAGATCTGAGGATCACAGTTCAAAGCCAGCTTGGGTAGAAAAGTCTGTGAGACATTAACTCAAGGGAAGCACCAGAAAACTGGAATTGGTGCTGTGGCTCTAGTGGTAGAGCGCATACCTTCAACTGATGAGCTGAGGGATAGCACGCAGGCACACAGTTCAAACCCCATGACTGACAACCAAAATGCTGTGGCTGAGTTTTCTTCATAGTGGGGTGTACAGTAGGAAATGCCATGCTGTTTTATGAGCCATTCCAGATGTGTGAGAGGCTCTGAGTTTTGTCAACATTTGGTCTGAGGATGGTAGTGCCATCTTCTTGGAGTTTGGGATGTTCAGTTGCTCAGGGACTGCTGAGCCCTTGGGCTACCAGTGTGTGTGTGTGTGTGTGTGTGTGTGTGTGTGTGTGTGTGTGTGTGTGTGTGAGTGTGTGTGTGTGTGTGTGTGTGTGTGTGTGTGTGTGTTTCTATGTGTGTGTATTTTTCCCTGATCATTCTCTACCCACTTCCTGGGTGCTTGTCTGCCTCTTCCTGACCTTGGATGGCCTTGTCTTTAGTCTCCTATCATGGTCAACAATGAGTCCCAAATTGCCAGAGACCTGCATATTCCAACTTTTCCTTGGGACACAAGTCTGGCTTTCCATATCTTTGTCCTCATCCAGGGGATTCTGGGTCCTCAGGGCCGGCTGGCATATGTTCTCTCCTGCCTCTGGGAGCCAGGGTGACTCATGCTGTGTCCTGTCTTTTTCTCAGCTGGGACCCTGGCTGCATTTCCCACTCCCAGCAGGCTGGCAGTGGTGTGGGGGAAGGGTGGTTGCCAGTGGCTCTGGCCAACTCGACCTTGATAGCTGACTGAAGGCTCCCCAAACAAGGATAATCTGGGGCTACATGAGAGGTGAGGCCAAGGTGGCTTGGATGTATTGTTCGATGTCTAGGAAATGTCAACATACCTTATTGTAGGCAAATCTATCTTCTGGCAACAGCTGGCCCTCTCAGGTCCTTCTAGACAATTCTAGATTCCCAGAATACAGAGGCATATACTTTAGATTCCAGGCCCAAGGAACTGGGGGATGAGAGACTGGGATAGCCAGTACCTCAATGTTCTGGGGCATTAGTTTTGCCCTGGATGAGCTGAGCTACAATTGGGGGCAGTCCTGAGTCATAGTCACAGTAAACTCTCAAGCCAGATCAAGTGGTTTCTCCCTAAGTACTTCTTGGGCTGAGGGGTTTGGGCCATGGCAGTAAGTTCTATGGAACCTGCCCCTCGATCTCAACATGGGGCTACAGGATCAAGTGAAGGACACTAGGGTTGCTCTTTGGTAGTCAGCCCATGATTCCAGACCTTCATCTGCCCCCCTTCCCCAAGCACTGATGAGGAAAGCAGGGCACTGAGCCCTCGGACTCCTGGGATAGTGACTGCTACAAGCAGCAGCCAGTTGGCTGTGGACTCCTGAGCCTACAAAACTTTCATGAGCCCAACTCAACACCTGCCCAAGGTCTGAATGACAAATTTGCACTCTTGTGATACACATGTGATGGGCTCAGCTCATCCAGGGCAAAACTAATGCCCCAGAACATTGAGGTACTGGCTATCCCAGTCTCTCATTATCTGGTGTGACATCTTACAGCTCTTGCCCCTCTTGGCCCAGAACTGTGGTCTGAGATAGTGATTTACTGCTCTGATCCACATTGCACCCATGACAGATGCCATTCTGATGATCTTCATGACCCACGGCTGGATACTTCTCTGCTACTGTGTCCTGTTCTGTAGGCAATGGCCTCCAAACAGGCTGCTATCAAGACTTGTAGGACACCTAGACATTAGGAGACCCTCAGCGACCCACTGGAAAGAACTCTGCCTAGAGCTACAGAGTAAGGTCTAAGCAAGCCAGGTGTTGGTCATGGGGCTTGAACTTTGGGCTTGGGCGCTGTCCCCCAGCTCTTCACCTTACCACTTGAGCCACAGAGCAACTTCCGGTTTTCTGTAGGTTCCTTGGAGATCTGAGTCTCCCAGACTTTCCTGCCTGGGCTGGCTTTGAAATGTGATCCTCACATCTCAGCCTCCTGAGGAGCTAGGAGGACAGGCTGAGCCACCTGTGCCTGGTGATCTGGCACTAGGAGCTCCTGAAAGCTTTTCTTTAATTTTCCTGTGCTAGTATTGGGGTTTGAACTCAGGGTCTTGGCTCTGGTCTCTTTTTTCCTTCAAGGTGACCACTTTACCATTTGTGCCACAGCTCCATTTCTGGATTTTGGTAGTTAATCGGCAAGAAGACTCTCATTAACTTTCCTCTCCAGAGCTGGCATGACCCTCGATCTCTATCTCAGTCTCCTGAGTAGCTAGGATTTACAGGGGTTGAGCCACTGGTGGCATTGGGCTAGAAGCTTTTCTAAAGCAAGAGTTCTTCCCTGCGTTTGCCCTGACTCCTCCATGCAAAGGAGGCCTGAGGGTCAGGAGCTGGGAAAACAGGTTTCCAACCACAGGAAATGGCTTTGGGTCCCTGGCGAAAAGCCAAGCTAAGCTTCCCCCTGGGCACCATTCTAGGACCCCACCCTCTGCCCTATGACTCAAGTCAACGTTGACCCAGCCTTGAATTTCCTGCCAGAATTTTCTGAAGCCAAAAAACCTTCATACCACTCACACCACCTGATCTACAGCACATCTCAGGACGTTTGCCCATGCTATACCTTCTGCCTGAGGCTCTCTGTCTTGTACCCACATATTAGAACTACTGTGGAATTTTGGCACTGGCTATATCACTTCCTGGAGCAAATCTTTCCTTCCCTTCTCCATCTTTTTTTTTCATATTGAGTTGCTAGAGATGGAACTTGTGCAGGCTGACTGGCAAATGCTCTATATTGGTGTGTGTGTGTGTTTGTGTGTGTGTGTGTGTGTGTTTGTGTGTGTGTGTGTGTGTGTGTGTGTGTGTGTGTGCGCCAGTCCTGGGGTTTGAATTCAGGGCCTGGATGCTATCCTATCCCTGAGGTTTTGTGCTCCGTGCTAGCACTCTTCTACTTGAACCACAGCTCTACTTCTGGCTTATGGGGTGTTTAACTGGAGAAAAGTGTCTCATATTGACTTTCCTGCTTGCAGTTGGAATCTTCAGATCTCATCCTCTTGAGTAGATTACAGGGGTGAGCCTCCAGCACCTGCTGTCTATCCTACCTCTTACTATAACTTCAGCCCTCCTCTGAGTTCCAGAATAATATATCTGACCAGGCTCAATTTTTTTTTTGCCAGACTTGGGCTTGAACTCAAAGCTCATACTTAGGAGGGACTCTAAATAGGTCAAGACTGGGACAAATGCTTCCATTCAATTATGTATCATGTTTCAACACTTAATAAAATGTTAATTAAAATGGGTCAATGCCCTAAATTAGTCTGTATAATTTTATAATAGATGTGCAAAATATAATATTATGTGTATATTAATACTAAATACCATAATGAATAAATGAATCAAAGAAAAATACAATACAAAATCAATAATAAAATTAATAATATGAAATTAACATGCATATATATGTATATATCATATATTACACATGTATAGCAATATTTCTTCCATTGCAGGGCCTTCATTCAGGCCCTGGGAACACTATCCTGAATTTCTTTTCCTCAAGGACAATGAGCTTCGCATTCACCCATTTGCAAAAGAGTTACCTGGACGGTAAGTTCAAAAACTAGCAATGGCAGAAATACTGGTCCCAGTTCCAAGAGAGTAACTTAATTTTTTTGATGGAAGCAGTTATGTTTATTCAGTTCCATACTGGACATTAAAAAAAGCGGTTTAGAGTTTTGTACAGCTATTCAAACGTCCTTCCCTTACCTCCAAAGTGCTTCTCTGAGAACTACATTGTTTCTCTTTTTTTTTTGTATATTTTTTATTGTAAAAATGTTCTACAGAGGGGTTACAGTTCCAGGAGCAAGGTAATGAGTACATTTCCTATTGAGCATTGTTTACTACTCCTGTGCTTTTCCCCTATCATCCCTTCCTTCCCATATCCACAACTACCTCCCCCTGCCGAGGTCAGTGACTTAGTTTTTCATTTTTGGTTGGCACGGGGTTTGAACTCAAGTAATAGCAACTCTTCACTTATATTGCTACAGATTTACCAAGACCCTGAGTTCAAATACCAGGCTAGAAAAGAAAACTGACAGAAATTCCAAACCAGAGAGCTTTATTTTTCTAATTTAGTTAAATAATTATTTTCTATATATATATATATATATTTTTGGACCAAGCATGGGGTTTGAACACAGGTCATGGAAATTCTACTTCAGCTTGGATCTCCCTTTGCTGGTGTGCAGTCTCTGGTCCCATAGCCCATCCTCGGATCCTGGGCCCAGAGGGCTTTCAGGAAGAAAAAATCATTGGAAAGCACAAAAAGTGGTGACCTGCAGAGAGCTGGGGTTTTACGATTTTTTTCTTTGGACAGTGACCATCCTGTGTCTGAATGACAAAGCTGCAATATGGACTTGAGCTGCCATTGCTGGTGGCTGGTGGGCTATCAGTGAAGCCATAGTCCAACCTGTCAACATAGGCCCTGGGTTCAAATAGCATTCCTGACATCAATCGCAGGGGAATACAAGAGACTCATTCCTAAGCATAGGAATACTGATTGAAAGAGTATTTTATACATTGGTCTACGCTAAAATTGGATGCAATAATCCTAGAATGCTGATTGAGCATAATTAATAGTTTATTAAGCATGAAAAGAATAATATTTCTTCAATTGGGGTATAATAAATATCTAAGAGTTGGTAGGAACATAGTAGGTGTCATTCTATCATAGACGACTATGGAACTCTTTACCTATATATATATATATATATATATATATATATATATATATATATATATATATATATATATATATATATATATTTGTATACCTCTGTCTGCCTATCCATGTATCACTGTTTTGGCCAAACCTGGGAGTCGATCTCAGAGTCTGGGGACCACCTGACATCTTCATTGGCTAGAGGCTGCCATGCTCAAACTCACCCAATCATGAATTGGGCCTGCTAGGCACTAAGTTCAGATCCTGGCATTGCCAGGCATGATGGAGAACACATCTTACATCTGGGATGTTATGTGACAGGATGTAAACAATGTAATAAATGGTATAGATGTCATCAGAGTCAATAAAATAAATTCTAAATAAATGAATGAAACAAGAAATAAAATAAATAACCACACCAAACACAATATAGACTGAACATCTGTATGGAAGTATAAATCCTATCTTTAAAGTATATATAAGGAGGGCTTGGAAGGTGGCTCAATGGTAAAGCGCTTGCCTTGCATGCATGAGGCCCTGGGCTCGATTCCTCAGCACCACATAAGCAGAAAAAAAAGCCGGCAGTGGCGCCGTGGCTCAAGTGGTACAGCGCTAGCCTTGAGGTGAAGAGCTGAGGGACAACGCCCAGGCCCAGAGTTCAGGCCCACGAGTGGACCAAAAAATATGTATATATACATAAGGAGTATCTTTTCCAGGCCTGAGGCTTGAATTCAGCCCCTTTATGCAGAAGAAATGGCAGCAGATCCTGAGATACTCATTTCTGGACCTGGGATGAGTCACGGAATGTGATTGATCTCATCCTTGAATGAGTAGTTTGTGCATGATGCAAGTAGGAAATGATAGGCACGACTCATGGGGTATCGATTGTAAAGAACAGTTGATGAAGCATGACAATAATCATCACAGTATGAAATGGAGGCATCAGGAAAGATCCAAGAATCGGTAGTCACACAGATTGAATTCCACCACAGGTTACCATCTCTTCTACTCTATATTAATGTGTACTTATTTCCATATTACCTTCACCTTATGAATGGATGACTGTTGTGCTCCCCGCTGTCCCCTCGGGGGCAGAGGCTCAGTCGCAGGTCCTTGGAACGGCCTAGCTCCTTCGTGGCTCAAAGGCTGGTGTGCTCATATGACCCCATTCACCACTTGGTCCTGCTAGGTCCAGAGTTCAGATTCCCCACCCTGCCAAAAAATTCATCTTGATGTCAGAAGTCAATCGTTGCACCTGTTTTCTGTCCTGTGCAAGTCCTGGATCTCAGCTAGGTCGGAGAATGCATGGGCCACCCTGTGGCCATAGGAATAAGTTGTTATCCATGTCAGCCCAGTTATTCCTGTCATCATATACTCAGGAAAATACACAATACACCCATGAATAACATACAAAATAAAGAGAATAACTACACTCAATGCAGTCCACACACGGATGTGAATATACATCCCATGTTTCAATGATCATTGGGGACTATTTTGGCCTCCCTGGGGCTCGATCTCAGTTCCTGGGAATGGCCCAGCTCCTTAGTGGCTCACAGTCTGGTGTGATCACATGGACCCATTGGGCAGTTGGGCGTCCTAGGCCCAAAGTTCGAATCCCAGCACTGCCAAAAATTCACCTGATGTGAGAAGCCAGTAGTTGCACCTGTTTTCCTGTACTGTGCAAGTTCTGGGGCTCAGCTAGGAAGGAGAATGTATATGCAACTCTATACTCATGGGAATAGGTTGTCATCCAGTTCACCACAGTTATATTTGCCACCCTATACTCAAGGAAATACACAATACGTCAATGAATAAGACAAAAAACAAAGAGAATGATTACACCAAACCCAAGATGCCTCCCACCCATGTTTGGAAATATAGATCCTCTATTTAATTATGAATTTATGACTATATTGGCCCCCACCAGGGCTCCATCTCAGGTCCCAGGAATGGCCTAGTTCCTTAGTGGCTCAAAGCCTGGTGTGCTCACCATGACACATTCACCAACTGGGCCTGCTAGGCTTTGAGTTCAAATTCCTGCACAACCAAAAGATTCATTCTGATGTGAGAAGCCTATGGTGGCACAGGTTTTCCTGTCCTGTGAATGTCCTGGGTCTCATTGAGGATGGAGAATGCTATATAGGCAACTCTTAGTCATGGGAATAGGTTGTCATCCATGTCAGCACAGTTATATCTGTCCCCCCATACGCAATAACATACAAAATACATCCTTGAAAAAGACACAAAATAAAAAGAATAACTACACTGAATGCAAGATGCATACCATACCTGCAGTTAAAGAGAAATCCTATGTTTTAAAAAGGTGGGCTTGCTATTTTGTCCAGTGCTGGGGCTTCAAATCAGGCCTTGCACCAGACCTGACATTCTACTCTTCAAAGATGGTGAGCTTCCCCTTCTCCCACAGTGCAACAGAGTTACCCAGACCTGAGCTAAAATCCCAGCACTGACAAAAGATTCATCCTGATGTCAGAAGCCAGTCGTTGTGCCTTTTATCCTCTCCTTTGAAAGTCCTGCGTCTCAAATACGATGGAGAATACGATAGACAACCCTGTAACTATCAGAACAGGTTATCATCCATGTCAGCACAGTTATACCTGTCACCATATTTATTATAATACACAATACCTCCATGAATTAGAGAAAAAATAAGGAGAATAATTGCGCTGAACACAAGATGCTGTCCAAACATGTATGTCAATATAGATCCTATGTTTAAATTATGAATTTATGACTCTAGTGGACCACCCTGGGGATCAATGTCAGATTCTGGGAATGGCCATCCTCCTTAGTTGCTCACAGGTTCGTATGATCAACTTGACTGATTGGCCAATTTGTTTTGCTCTGCCCTGAATTCAGATCCCAGCACTATAAACAAGTGGATTGTGGAGTAAGAAGGAGAGTGTGAAACTTGTTTTCCTTTTCTCTGAGAATTCTGGGGGTCATTCATAATGGAGAACATTTCTCCAAATCTAGATGTTCTGTGATAGTTTTTCATCAATGTATTAAACAGAATGTGTTTCATCATAGTAAAATCAATGGTAAATAAATGAATAAAACAAAAGATACAAGGAACAACCACAGAAAACTTATATGGACTGAACATCTATAGGTAAGTATAAATCCTATCTTTACAATACATATAAATAGTATGTTTTCCAGTGCTGGGTCTTGAATTCAGGACTAGTGAACAGGCCTGACTTTTTTATCTTCATGTAAGGTGATCTTCCCCTTTATCCACATTGCTGCAGATTTACCCAGATCCTGACTTCAAATTCAAAGCCTGTAAGTATAAACTGTGTGAATTGCAAGCCAGGGAGCTAATTTTTTTCTCAGCATGGGGCCTGAACTCAAGTCGTAGCAAGTCTGCCTTAGCTTCGATAACCCTAGGATGGGGTGCAGCTACTGGACACACAGGTGCTGCTGGGGTCCTAGAGCCCCAGGAGTTGTAGGGAAAACAATGCACAGAAAAATGTGGCCTTTTATGTTTTTTTCCTTTGCACAGTGACCCTTCTGGGTCTGAATGACACTGTTGCAAAGGTTACTTCATGTTGCATTGCTGAAGGCTGGCAGACTATCAGGGAAGCCATAAGCCCACGTGGCAACGTAGTCCCTCATTTCTAATCCCCATCCTGACACCAACCAATGGCAGGAGGTACTAAGAAACTGCTTCCCATCCAAAGGAATAACACTAGAATTTTGTCAATGTCACAGTTGAATGAGTTGATCAGGAATCATGATCCTATAAAATTAAACAGCATCATTTCAGAAGGCTGGTTGATTTTATCTAATATTTATGAAGCATTAAAAGAATATTATTACTTACAGGAACACAATAATTTCAGGACACTGAGTGCTTTAATTAATATTTTAAGGATGAAAACAATAACATTAATAACATGCACGCATAATAAATACCCAGGAATTGGTAGGAATATATTCTATGTAACCGAATAATATATAGACATCTCTGGCACTCTATAAAGATATAAATTTATTAGCATACTTCCATTTTCATGTCAATCTGTTCTTATTGGGTTAACCCCTGGGGCCCGTTCTCAGGTCCAGGGAACAACCTGTCAGCTCAATTTGCCCCAGGATGGCGTGTTTACACTCACCCATTCATGAATTTGGCCTTGTAGGCCATGAGTTCAGATGCCAGCACTTCCAAACAATGAATCGTGGATTAAGAAGCTGATGGTGACACATGTTTTCCTTTACTGTGAATCTTCTGTGTGTCAGGTATGAGGTGGAATACATATGTAGACCTATATCCTATGTAGTCAATGTTCTATTTGCTATAATAGTCAATATAATAAATGGTCAATACATGAATAAAACAAAAAATAGAATAACTACACTGAACACAATATGGAGTCAACATATGTATATAACTATAAAACATATATGTAAATTGTACATGAATAGGGTGTTTTCTATTGCTGGGGATCGATTTCAGGCCTAAGGAACAGACTTGAATTTCTTGACTTCAAGGAAGCAAGTTTCCCCTTCCCACACAGTGCAACAGGGTTACCCAGACTATGAGTTCCAATCCCAGTCCTGGTAGAAAAAATGTCACCTTTATAGTATGTGAGGCCCAATTCTTAGGTATTTCATTATGCCTCCATTTAATGAATGTGATTGTTTAAATACTTAATAAAATATTAACTAAAATCAATCAATGTCGTGTAATATAATTGTGTATAATTTTATCCTAGAATTATTCAAGAACTGTTCAATCATGACTTACATCACATTCCATTGGTAATCATATGGATAGGAACAAGTTTCTTAGGATCTCCTACCATTTAGAGGTTCCAGGACCAGGATTCGAATAGTGGGCTCCAGCTCCCACCACTTCAACCTGAGGATAGGGAACTCACCAGTCTGTCCAAGAACATAAACAAGACCAGTGATTAGGCAGGCACCAGTGGCTCTCAGCAGACCTCCTTGATACTTATAAGGCTGTGATAGTAGGATCATGGTCAAAGTCACCCTAAGCAGGAAAATTCTTGAGACCCCTGTCCAACTTCAATGCCAACAAAGCCAGAAGCTTTGTGGCTCTAGTGTAGAGGACCAGCCTTGAGCAAAAGCAGCTCATGGACTGTGCCCAGACCCTGAGTTCAAGGTCTGGGACTGGCAACAAACAGAAATACACAACAATCTGTGTAGCCATCCAGCTAAAGCAGGTCACCCTCTTGTCCCCAACTGAATTGGACAAAATTCCCTGGAAAAAGGGCTGGGAGAACCGCTGTTTTCTTGACTCCACCCATGCTGCATGCTTCACAGGATTCTGGCCACACTACCGTTCTTTCATGCTTCTTTCTGACCAATGGGATACAAGAATGGTGGCCACGCCCACATTCCATGTTGCCAGGTAGCACTGGGATTCCCTCTTTTAGTTTACACCATTACCAGCAGTTGAGGAAAGTAGCGGTTGCTGAGTGGTGAGGAAGAGACTCGAGGTGACTTTGGAGTATAGTAGAAAATTGATGCTCCCACCCCCACCTGGCCCTTTCCCACCCTTCACACGGTGCCTGGTTTCAAACCTCAGGAAAGGCCGTGCTGCCAGCAGGCCTAAATCCCCGACCTGGTCCCTGCCCCTAGTCTTCTGCTCTGGGCCCATGTGTCCACGATGCTGCCACCATCGCTGCTGCCCCAATTGGAGCAGCTGCCAAGAGCTTCTCCCAGCAGCACAGGTGAGTGGCCGCCCCAACACCAACCTACCCTGGGTCAAACACCCCTCTGGAGGCACCATGACCCCCTTGCGTGTTTCCTCTCCCTGGCTCTGATGAGCCACCTTTCTGTCTTGAGCATTTCTGAGATAGAAACTAAATATATGATCAGGCTGGGCTGGATCATAGTCCTCCTGTGAAAGATATGCTCCACCAGGCCTGGTCCTCTGTAATTGGGATGGTAGACATGTGGTGTCATGCTCAGTCATAGGTGTAGATGGATTATCCCAAACTCAGTCCACAGCAACAGATTCTTGACCACACGTGAAGCTCTTTGTAGGGCCTCAACCATTGGACCTCAGTCTCCTCACAGGACAGTTGTGAGGAAACAAGGGATTTATACAGAGAGATCTCTGGAGAATGGCTAGGCAGAGAGAGAGCGACCTTCAGATAAGGTTTTGGCAATTCTGTGAGCATATGACAGGAAGATACCAGAAAGGGCTTAGGTGGGGCTTGTTATTAATAGTGCAACAGGTGTGGGATTATGAACCGAAACATGCCTCTTTCATTATTACCCTATCCCCATGAGGAAGGGGATCCTTCACTTTGTTCAATTTTGCAGCTGGGGAAACCGAGGCACAGAGAAGCCAGGTGACCTACTTATGACCTCAAGTTCACAGGAAGCTCGGCCTGACTTCTCTACCATGCTCCCTAGGACAATGGGTGCTATTCAGTCCACTTCTTGTGGTGGGAAGTACACTTGTTTTCAGTCGTTTGAAATCTAGGATTGAGCACTGTTCCCGAGCTCCTCAGCTCAACACTAGCGCTCTATCACTTGAGATCACAGTACCACTTCCAGTTTTCTGGTGGTTCTTTGGAGATAAGATTCTCACAGACGTTCCTGCCTGGGCTGTCTATGAACCATGATCCTCATATCTCAGCCTCCTGTGTAGTTAGGATTAGAGTTTTATGCCACTGGCACACGATTTAAGTGTAATTCTGATTTCTCTCTCTCTCTTTCTCTCAGGAACTGGTTGAATGGGTGCTGTAGGAGGTGGCACAACGTCCCCAGGTGGCTGGAACCCAAGATGGCCCACTCATTCTGGAGGTGGGCTGTGGGTCAGAAGCTGTCTCATTCAGCGTGTTGATAGATCTCCATGAGGTAAACCCTCTGTGCCATTGAGAGACTGTGAGTGTTATTCATTGTCCATCTAGCCTTACTGGATTTATTTTATTGTATTCTTTTCTACATTATTTTCTAGCACCTGGACAATACTATGGTACATAGTTACTGAATGAAAATGTAATGTCAACTTAAGAAAGCCATTTAGGGCTCTGGGAATGTGGCTTCATGGTACAGTGATTGCCTAGCATGCATGAAACCCTGAGTTCAATTCCTCAGTACCACATAAACAGAAAAACATTGGAAGTGTTGCTGTGCCTCAAGTGGTACAGTGATAGCCTTGAGCAAAAAAAACAAAAAAAAATCCCAAACCAAAACCAAACCAAAAAACATTTAATTAGTAAATGCAAAATAAAGAACCCATACTTGGAATATATAATTGCTCCTGCCTACTGACACCTGACAATAGTCCCTAATTCATGAACTTTACTTATATTAGGATATTGTGTTGAAAAAAAAGTTTTGTTCATTGGGTCACAGCAATTAATGTCTTGAATGTGCTTAGATGTCAGGTGAAGATTAATTCTGGAAATTCAAAGATTCCAGGTTTTTGAATGGTCACTGCTAATCACAATGAGAAGGGTAGTCTAAGTGAGATTTGGAAATATTTTTGGTCATTCATGGCACCAAAGCAGCAGAGGCAAAGTAACAGTTGTGACAGAAGAGAAGGAATAATTCCAGAGTTAAGTAATAAATGGTAATAACTAAGGTATACCAGACACTGTTTTAGTGAACCGTTTTTGGTTATTGAACAAATAGTTATCAACTAGTCTTATTCCTCATTACCTTTAACATTCTAAATCTCTTACGCTACCACTTAATAAATGTATCTCCTTCTGTGCTATTTTTTCTTACTTTATCTTCTTTGCTTTCTAAAAATCTCAGTCTTTCTATATTTCTCTATGAACAGTTCCTGATACTAAATACCTACACAGATGGCAGAAAATGATCATTTAAGGGTCCCATAACTGATGAGTTATTAATGAAACCACATGGACAAGGAGGACATATTTATTGTTACCTCAAATTTTCTGAAAAGCTGCAATGCCATAATTTGATTCAAATTTCCATTATTTGTTTACATAGTGTCATTCAGTGCACATAAACGCACATATGAGCTGGTCATTGGTGGTTCAGGCCAGTAATCCTAGCTATTCAGGAAACCAGAGGATTGTGGTTCAAAGACAGCCTGGTCAGGAATGTCCATGAGACACTTATCTTCAATTAACCACCGGAAACCCGGAAGTGGTGCTGTAGCTTAAGCGGTAGAGTGCTCAACTTGAGCTGAAGAGGTGAGGGAGTGTGCACAGGATCAGAGTTCAAGCCCCACAACCAACAAAAAGTGCAAATATTACCTTAAGTTTCCCCAAAAGGAAGAACAAGATCAATAATCTTCTCAAGCAGAAAAAAGTAATTTCAAAATGATTCAGTGCACCTACTTTTGCTGAATTATTTAAGTTATGGCTTCTTTGCTAGACATATTCTCTTCCTTTAAAAACTGTCAAATATTAGCTTTACAATAAACTTCATCTAATATTTCTTGTTTCAAAAGAGAAGTCTGTACAGTTAATGTCACTTAGCTTTCTTACTATCTTATTTCAAAGCCAAACCAGGCAGGAGAGTCTGTCAAACTCTTATCGCAAATTGAACACCAAAAAACCAGACGTGGGGTTATGGCTCAAGCAGTAGTGTACTAGCTTTGGGGGCAGGTGGGCAGGAAAGACAACTGTTCAGGAACAGGTTCCAGCCTCTGGGTTCAAGACCCAGAACCAGCACAAACTAACAAACAAGCAAACAAAAATCCCAGATATTTCTTTGGGACCCTCCTTAAAGGAGTACTGGTCAGAGAAGATGCTCCTTTTGCTGATCAAACTCACTGGATCCTGCCCTTTTGGAATCCTTATTGCTCTGGAGAACTCAGGACCAGACCAAAGGAACTGATAACTGACTCCTGCATCAAGAGAATCATCTCAGGATTGAAATATCCATCCATAAGACACTTTAAAACCTCCATGTCTTTGTTCCTTTGCTGGAGAACACTTTTAAAACAACGTTTTTTTTTTCCTTTTGTTCTATGCTGGCCTTCAAATGGTACATTATTTCTTTTTGTAACACTATGAACTAGAAGTTTACAGAAAAATTTTATATGAGTAAAGAACACACTCGAAAAAGCCAGGGGCAGAGTTTCCTTCAAGCCTTGGGATACTTTTCTTGTACAGTAAAAAGGAAAGTACAAGGTAACTTGAACTTTGTTATTCCTCTATGTTCCATTCCTCTCCTGGGGTCAGTTTCCACATCCAGTAACAGTTACTTCCAGTAACAATCGATGGTGCTGCTTGAGGTATAATAAATGATTTTTGGCTTCACTGAAATAACACTAGAACTTATGGACCTGAGAGGTAACACGTGTTTCAGAGACAACTTAGTAAAAGGAAAATAAGAAATTTATATTGCTTATAAATACATTATACATGAGTACATTGAGTTCAAACTTTGTAAGTTCTCTGTAAATTAAGGTGAATTTTAAATGGGAAGACGGTTTTCAGAACATTCTTTTTGTGAGTGTATGTGCTGTTCATTATTTCCCAAGTGTACATGAGCTAACAGTAAGGAAACAATACCAATAATGGGAGAAAGAGAAGTTCTGTGTTTAAGTATAAGGGTTCAATACAATATAGAAGACTACAAATAAGGCAACATTGAAACAATAATAGCCAAGTCCAGTATGTAGATTTATGGGAGTGATATACAGAAAGCAAGACTCCTACATGGAACATGAAGTATGAGGCCAATCCCATTGTAAGTCATGCTTGGTAATCATGCAACTTTGTAGAAAGCAGAATGGAAGAATAATTATGTTTTCAATGCAAGTCAAATATAACAACATGGAATTAACTGGAAAAAATGTCCATCTTGTGAGAGCAGGGATTATGCTAGCAATGAACTGGTGGCTAAGATCACATTTCTTTTTTTCTTTACACACATACACACACACACACACACACACACACATATTTGTTGGCGGTGGTCTTGGCACTTGAACTGTGGGTCTGCGAGCTGTCTCTCTTCTATTCAGCTCAAGGCCAATGCTCTACAACTTGATCCACAGTGCCATTTCCACTTTTCTTTTAGTTAATTTGAGAAAAGTGTCCCTGGGACTTTCCTACCTGGGCTGGCTTTGAACCTCAATCCTCATATCTCAACATGACCCAGCTTATGATCACATTCCTAACAGTGTACACTCAGGATATGTAATGTGTGTGTTCATCTATCTTTATAAGAATTCTTGAGTTAGGGGCTGGGAAGGTGGCTCAGTGGTAGAGCTCTTGCGTTGCATGCATGAGGCCCTGGGTTCAATTCCTCAGCACCACTTAAGCAAAAAAGAAAAAAGCCGAAATTGGTGCTGTGACTCAAGTGGTAGAGGGCTAGCCGTGAGCTGAAGAGCTGAGGAACAGAGCCCAGGACCAGAGTTCAGGCCCCATGACCGGACCCCCCACCAAAACAAACAAACAAAAAATAATTCTTGAGTTAAAAATCTGGGCTACAGCTTAGACATTATCCTCAAAAAAATGTTTGTAGCTTAAAATTTGATAGTCCTGGAGAAATAAAACCTAAGAATGTAAAGGAGTCTTGGAAGTTCAGTTTGCATCCAGCCTGGGCAGAACACTCTTTGCAACTGTATATAAAATTAAGCAGTCAAAAGCTGGATTGGAAGAATGGCTCAGTTGATGGAATACCAGTCATGAGTTGAATAAGAGCTTGAGGCTTTTGCATACATACATGCAAGCATACACACACACACAAAGAAGCACTTATATATGCACACACAAATACACAAATGAAACAACTCTCAGAATGTGTAGAAAAGTTAGAAAACAATAAATATATGTCCTGAACAAGACTAGAATCAAGTGATAATTTTTAATATTAGAAGTCCTCAAATGAACTTCCTTCAAATAAGTTTGAGAATATTTCATTGGTAGGGATCAGAGATAGTAAGAGTCAATAATCATTATTAAAGGGATAGGATTCATGGAGGAATGCATCAGAGATCCCGTAGGTGCATCTGAAAATATTCATATCCTGTGTCAAATATTAGAACATCCTTGAAAATAGAAAACAGTCTAAGCAGTCACTCTGGTGTATAATATCACTGTAGAAGTTCAGAATTGGTAGTCTGTATCTAGATTAAATAAACCAAGAAACTATGGCAGGGCAATGTGATACAAGCTTAGAATTCTAGCACTGAAATTAAGACAGGAGATTAGAGAATGGAATTACATAGTGATATGTTCCCTGGACCAAGTAATTTTGTCTTAATAAAACAAAACAAACAAGAAAGGAATACATAGTTGGACGTTTGGGCTAATTTTGTCATTATGTTTTGAGAAGTCAAATTTCCTGTTGAAATGCAACTCATACTTAATCCTCACTTGTGTTTTAAATTCTCTCTTCATTACAGAACATTCCTAGATGTAAAATGACTTATGATTCCCATCCAAAATTTGAAAAATAAGTTATCATCATTCTGCTGCATCCCAAAGAAATGATGAAGGATTACAAATGATTAAGCCTGGAAAAATAGCAATGTTCGTCTAATATAGGATTTTGAAGATCATGCTAAATTAGAATTTAGATTTAAAATAATTTGTTTTTGCTTGAAATTTTATATTCTATAGGATTCTATGAAATTCTTTTTAAGTAGAGAGTTAATTGACAAATTCACAAATGATTTTGCATTCTATTTCCCTAGAATATTCTTTCAAGAGAGTTATAATTAGAACTTAGTTAATAGATAATTCCAACAATTCATGTATAAAATGATAATGTGAATGTTGTAGACAGAGTTGCCAAAAAATTGATGATATTAATTTATAAATTTAGAATAAGAGCAATTTTTGGAGTCTTTGGTATAACATGGTATGAACAGAATAATCGTGTGACATCTTCTTTCTTCTACCTGTATGTAACACAGGAAGCAATTTCCTTAATTATTTGCTACTGTATACACTGAGAAAAATGTTAGGTTTGGATTTGTTTTTATTTTTGTTTTTGTTTTATTGGTTTGTCCTAGGGCTTGAACTCTGGGCCTGGACACTGTCTCTGAGCTTGTTTATGCTCAAGGCTCGTGCCCTACCACTTCAACCTCAGTGCCACTTGCGTCTGGCTTTTGCTGAAAAATTTATTGGAGATAAGAATCTAGGGATTCTTTCTGCCTGGGTGGGCTTTGAACTGTAATCTTCCGATCTTAGCATCCAGAATTTAAAAGATAGTTTAAAAAGTATAAATATAAATAATACTTGCAAGTGTTCTGATCTCAAGAATACCAGTGGCGGGCGGGGAGGGGGGGAATGATGCAACCGAGTTTATTATGGTATTCTTTCCAGAACATGTATGACATCACATTAGTAGAGTTCTATTTTTTTCACAATAGAGATAAGCTATTCATGATATGAATGAAGGGAAGTTTGAGGTGCACCCTAAAAGTTGGAAACTGTTGAGCTAGGATGACTCTATATCATAAGTATTAGTATTGATGGTCATAAAAAAACTAGCTTACTGTGATAAACAATTGCTTACTCTTGAAGAATTAATTATTACCAATGCTACATAGTTTTATCCTCTACCAGACTGTGTTTTTTTTTTTTTATGTTGACCCTCAATCTGTAACATCCCTTTGGAAAATGCATCTATTGCAGAATTACATAACATGCAAGCCGGTACTTTTTTGAATCTCTCAGGTATGGAATCTTCCGAATTTGAAAATGAGTAGTTACTAGTCATTGGAATGTTGAAGAACACATACATTCTGTCTTCTTAACAACTTATTTACTTTTAAAAGTTATAAATTTCCATAGAATTAAACTCTTTTCCCTTTTAGTATGAGAATGGACTACATTTATTCTTTTTTCAAAATATTGGTAAGTATATTGTGAAAATATTGTCTAGTCAGATAACATTCAAGTTGATGGTCCTCTGATTAAAAATGGATAATTAATTCAAATTAGACGCCAAACAGTATTGATTTTTTTGACTAATCTGTAGTCAACAAGAAAATTTAAAAATGGCTTAAAATATATAAATGGCTTTGTACAGTGGTTTGTGATTACTTTATTTTACATGGGATAATATTTTCTACTACTATAAGTTTTGGCAAAAGAAGAAAACTAAAAATTTACTACTGTAGAGGAATATGATAGAAATAGAAGACAGTTTTATGTTTGTCAAATCTCTGATGAGTACCCATATTCAAGACTTAAAGTCATATTTCTTACTATGTTAGACAGATAGGGAAAACATAAAACACCATATGATAAGGCAACTATTCATGACTTTTTAAAATGTACTTATTATGTGATGAAATTTACTTTATTAGCTAATGTTTTGGTTTGAAATATGGGAGACTGATCTAGTTAACAAATTTTTGAAGGCACCTACTGAAAAGCACAAATGGAGGGGGGTACTATTTCTACACTTTAATGAATGGTTGAACCTGTTTGGCATTAGTGCAGAGTAAATAAATCAACTCTATTGTAACTTGCTCCCTACACTTGAAAAACCTGTAACGTCACTAAATATCATCTACTTGTAAAATGTTATTTTGGCAAATGTGATTTTAAAAAGTTTATTTGAAAAGGAATATACTTTCAGGAGATTCAATGTAGGTTATCATTTGTTTGAGAATGACAACATTTTTATACTACAGAACCAAGTTTTACTGAAGTATCAGTGTTTTGAAGCACTAAGGATCTTCTCAATTAATGTTTTTCTGAACTATATTTGACCTCTATGTCAAGTATTCCTAGCATTGGTAGACAATTATGAATCTATCGTTCCAGGAACTATTTTTTGGCCTGATGATGTTGGACTGAAATCATTTATTAATCATTAGGAGAGGGGTATTACAAATAATCTTGTGACATTTGAGGTCTTGTTCACTCATATGGGATGGTCATCTGAAAATTGAAAGTTTGAATTACTGTACTTTCACATTTTGTGATTTCATCTTGCATTTTAGGTTGCCTTGCATTTCCCAATTGCTTACTGCTAATTGCTGCATTTCAAGGAACTGGGGCCTTGAAATATAGGAAATGAGAAATTGAGATGGGTCTTCAATTACTTTCTGCTGGCATGTTGCATGGGCCTAGGTGAGAACTCTTGCCCTAGTTATCTGATGATGCAGATAACTGGGACCTGGGATCCTAGGACCCGTGGATTCTGTAGAAGAATAATAGCTTTTATACATCATATCAATAAAATTTGAGTATAATCAGTAGGAATGCTTCAGAAATATGGAGAAAAACAGTTTGGGACAAGCGAGTTAAAACAATAAACATCAGCAGAGTAAAATCCCTTATAGATTAGAGAAAAACAACATTGTTTTTTTTTTTTTTTACCATGTGAATTCAGAAACCAAGAACACTTAGAAGGTATCACAAGTTTATACCGAAAACATTGCATTGGTACTTTTTATATTCTAATATATATTCTAATCCTGATTATTTATATTCCAATCTATTTATTGGAATAAATATCAATTAATTTGTCAAATTATCAATTAATTCTAGTAAAATTCACTGTGTGAAATATAAAATCAGCACATGTAAATATAAAATATATAATTATATATAATATATGAAAATGATTTGCATTGTTCTGTTGTGGTTATGGTATCAAAGGCAACTGTTTGAAAGTATTATTCCATTACCTCTACCTCAGTGTTTGGTAGAATTAGAACTAAAGCATTACCATTCGGAGATGTACAGCCTAGAGACAAGAGGAAACACTGTGATTAAAACATTACCAAATTAAGGCCTAATAACGAGGAGAAACATATGGACTTCTCCTGGCGCTATGGAATATATTTGGTGATAGAAAATCAGTGGTGTAAGTTCCTGCCTGGTTGGATGGTAGACAGGCCAGAACATTAGGGAATCATGCATATGAACAATTTTTTCACCTTCTTGGCTTTAGCTACTTTTGAAATAGTAGGGTGTAATAAAACAATTATATTTTGAAAAAATATCTTCTAGTCTGAACATTTCTGTCTGAACTGTTCGTCTCTCTATGATCCCTTGTAACTAAGATTAGTTTTGCTCCAATAAGACAATCTATGCTATCAGGGTAAGATATTCTGGTTGGTCTGTTCCTACATGGAGCAAGGGTATAGGGTCAGGGAGACATTTGTGCCAGTAAGCCCTCATTTGGGAAATTTTATGCTGCCGAAGTTTAGAAGTAGCTCTTAAGTAAGGCTTACTTTGAATCCATTAGCTCCACAAAGCTAAATCAGTTGATAAATAAGTATTTGAAAATCCATCACCTTTAGACTTAACTATAAAGGCTTCAAAGTATGATCAAATTTCAAATGAAAAAGACTTAAAATAATCATTGACAAAAATTGCAAATGTGAGCAATCGAATAAACAATATGTTTTTTCCACCAAACACAGAATTTTACAGAAATAAGATTAATAGAAATTTTGGGAACAATAAGATTTCCTTGTTACAAATAGGCAACCAAGGATATATGCCTGTCTTAAGATTGCATCATTAACTACTTAAATTTACAAGATACTACATGCTTCAGCAGCACGTCTACCCGAATTACAATACAGAGTTTTACATGGTTCGTGTACAAGGATGATATGAAAATTTGTGAAATATTCCATATTTTTCATTCTTCAGATGCAAGAAATTAAACAGTAATTAAAAAATTGATTACAAATATACAAGTGTAATAATACATGTAATTAATAGAAATAAAAGTTAGTTTGACATCAGTATATTCAATCTTCACCTTTTTAGAAAGGCCTTTACATAGCATAACTTTTATAAAACTTTTGAAATAGGATAACATTGTCATTTTATCCCAATAAATAAAATTCTATATAGACCTAGGAATTAAAGGAATCTTAAACTGTTTCTATATGGAATGCAATCTGAAAGGCCACATTTATTAATGAACCTATATATTGTAAAACAATGTCGAATTCAAAGTATTATATCTAGGAGAGAATGAAATAGATTATGGACATTATACAAACAGAATACTAAATATTTTAAAATATACTGTTTCAAACAAGCACCAGAATTATCTTTAGTTTCTGTACTACTCATTTCAACAGATAACTTAAAATTATTTCTGATTAAAAAATCACAAAAATCATTATAGGTGTATAAAAACAACTCAAATATATTTTGATATCAAAGTCAGGCAGTTCACTTGGAAGAAAACCATGGAATCCATGAATTTTTAAAGTAAGATATTGCTGTTTTATTGTAAAAATATTTTGTATGGACACATAGGATGGACTGGCAATTTTGAAATTTAAGAAACTTACCCAAACCATTAGGATTTAGGATAACAATTTGAACAGCCTTCCACTACTTCAAAGAGGTAGTGATACATAATTATTCTTTTGGCAATATCAAATGCAGTTTCTTCCAAGTTGTGCTTCAGACCTGGATATAATGGTTCAACAGAAGGAGATCTAGCATAACTTTGCTATTTCTATTCTCAGCAGAAAGATGCAAGGGGCTCAAGAAGCCTTTAGTTTGGCCATTTGTATCTGCATCATGATGAAATAAAGAAGCCACTCTGGTTATTCCATGTATAAGTACTGTGCAGGGTTGTCCAGACATTCACGATTATTGCATGAATATCTACCTTGAGCCACCAACTCATGGACAATATCTAAGTGTCCACTGTAGGCTTCTCAATGAAGAGGGGTATATTCATCGTTATGCCTAGCATTCACATGAGTGGCCTTTTTGGAAAGTAGTCTCTACACTGTAGTAAGGCGATTATTTTTGGCATACCAAAGAAGAAATTTACTTGAATCCTTCTCCATTTTTCTTTTGCAATTGATACCATTTCTTACTTTTTCATCTTGTTCCTCATCTTCATCAGAATTGCCTAGCCAGAGATTTTGAGTGCCAGTGAGAATGAGGTGTCCATGTATTTCTCCAATAGTTCACATCAGATGAACTGGTCAGAAAAATCCAGTAAATTTTCTGCATCTGTTTTTTTTTTTCACTATTATTTATTTTCTCCTTTTTAATTTTTACTATTCTAAATTATTCTAACTGGAGAGTAGGGAATTGGTAGAGAGCAGAGGAAAGATTTTCCTCCGTATTCAAAGGTACAGACTGAAAATGAGGACCAGTGGTGTCTTCATGTGCAGCTTATTCTAGGAATGAGAAAATAGGAAATAATGCCTTCTATGTAAATGAATTGGGAAATGGCAGAGCAGAAAGTGAAATGATGCAACCAAAAATATAAAAGCAGAATAAATTAGGATAATTATGGAGCAATAATATTACCTATGAGAACCATGAAAGGGAGAGAGGAAGAGAGAGACAGATGTGAAATGATCTAGCTAGCCACAAAATCCATCCCTCTTATCAATTTATAGAGCAAATAATTTAATTTTTTAAAAGAGGTGGAAATAGAATTTAAGTTCAGATGTCTCCATTGTTTTTAATTATATTTTTATTATCTTAAATACTTGGACAATGGAATTTCCATTCAACAAATCAGTATTTTTTTAAGTATAATGGATCTTTATATAACTTTTCCACACCCTTCCTAACCTCACCCCACTTTAATTTTTTCTAGTTTCATACTATCTGCATTGAATATTATACCTTCACTCTCTTCCTCCATAACTCTCTTTATTCCTTCCTTTTGACTTCCCCTCACATCTTCCAAGTGATAATTTCCTAATATATATTTTGTTGGATTAAAACTTCAATTTTATAAGAAATTACACCTTTGAAATACTCCTCTGCAAATAGCACGCTTTGGTTAATATATTTATGTAAACCTGTATAAAGTTCTAGCTTCCAAATATGAGACAAAACATGGGTCCTCTGTGTGTCTGGCTTAGTTCACTTAGTGACTTAGTTCACTTAATATATTTTTAGATCTATCCATTTCGTTGCAAACAATGTAACAGTCTTCAGAATGGATGGGTGCAATCAAATTGTGTATATGTGCCACACTTTCTCCAACCATCACTCCGCCAAAGGGTATCTGAGTTGTTTCCGTAACTTGGCTATGGTGAATAGTGCGGCAGTGAACATGGTTGTGAAAGTGATTTTATTGTAATCTTTTGGTAGAATTCATCACTACCTTTATGGGAGCAATCCTCTAGCCAGTTTTCCAGAATAAGAACATCCCTCCCTTAATCTTCATCACAATGTATTGCAAGTCCTCAAAAACACACTTCCCTCTACAGGTCTAAATAAGCTAAAACCACATTGTTCCCATATTTTTTCAATACGTTATTTCATAATTGTACATATAATTTAGTGAGAACCTTCTATGTACTTTCCTAATGTGGGAATGAGGGACATCACGGAGTAAAAGTAAGAAGTATGCAATTGAATTAGTTATTATCACATTTAATATAATTTTCAACTCCAATTCATAGCCTCCCATAATATTATTTTAATCTTTATTTGATTACTTCATCTAACCTGTAAATTATAACAGGTGAGTTAAAGGCAAAGGCAAAAATTGTGGTTTGATTTTGACACTCATGTGTGAGGTTGCACAACATGGGCAAATAGATGGATTGGAATTAAGAGCTCTTATCCATTTTGTTAACGTACAGATGATTTTCCCAAACTGATTTTTGCAATTCGTATTCCATTCAACAAGAAACATGTGATAATTTCCTTTCTTTTGCTCCTTATTAACTTTTGTCTCCATTTTATTTTATAATGGATGATTTCATAAACCTATTGTAGATACAAAAATATGTTAAAATATTTCTATCCGTATGCATTGTTATATATATACACACATATATTACACAGGTTATAATGATAATGAATAACTTCAGCAACTGTACAATTTACTAAATTATTAAAACTATCGACGGCTCATGCCTGGCATCCTGGTTACTCGGAAGGCTGAGATCTGACAATCATGGTTTTAAGTCATCCTGGGCAGGAATGTCCAGGAGCCTCTTATCACCAAACAATCAACAGAAAATCAGAATTGGAACTGTGGCTCAAAGTAGTAGAGTGGTAGCCTTGAGAGAAAAATTTCAGGGACATCATCAAGGCTCTTAGTTCAAGAAGTACAAACTACCCAAATAAAATCTATTTAATTTACACCTGTGTAAGTAAAGTATGTCCATCACCCAAATATACAACCATGCTCATTTGCAAAGTAACTCTGTTTTGTCTGAAGTACCAGAAAATATTTTCACTTAAGTTGAAAGCATTGCACCATGGGTTCATTCTATCTCTCTCATGCATTTTCCACTCAAATATTCAAATCTTAAAATTATTCCAAATATTTAAAATCATAGCTTTTTACTTTAATACCCATAATATTAGAGTTTGAATTGAGTGTCTTGTGCCTCATAAATGGATGTTCTTACCACTTTGTTATGTCTCCAGCCCTAAATTATCTTGATTATTTTTCAGATACTTGTATATGATCTTGGGCTCAGTCCACATTATGTTATTCTTCCTGGAATTTAGAATATCAGGTGCATGGAATTGTGTACACATCTTTGTCCAGTCTGGGCTTTAACCTCTATCCTCACAAGAGTAGACTCCCATGTAGTCAGGATTTTCATAAGCTTGTCATAGCTGATTTTTTTTAAGTCTTTGCATTTCCTGCAGGTTCTTCAGTACTTAATTAATTTGTTTTCTTGGGTTGTTTTGTTTCATTAGAATGTATGTGTTGAGTTGTTCCTCACTTTTCCTTTTGTTTCTTTCAATCAAGTTCTTACCTAAAGTTCTGAGAAACCAATTCTTCTTTTTCACGATAGTCAAGGTGAACATAATTCATTCCAAAGCAATTTCAGTAATATTTAAACAACTTCATATCTATGAATGGTATATAAATGATAAGTGCTGCGAAGGGTCTTTTTATTTTCACAGCAGTCTTTGTCATACACAGACAGATCATGAAATATAAGAAGATAATAAAACTACAGATGCTAGCAAGGAGAAGAAAAGCTATTATTAATTGTTTGACAGAGGCTTCCGGTCTAGTGAAAGAAATACGTTGCTTGATGCAGGATTTCACAAAATTATATTGCTTGGAGGAAGCTAAACAATCATCTAATTCTACAGAATTGAGGGAGATAAATCGAACTTCTGAATAATTTACATTTGGTTCAAATAAAAGCATGCTTCCAAAAAGAGAGTTGACTTTAGAGAAACATGATGAGTTGTATGTAAGTAGGTGCTTAGCTGATTTTGTTAATTTGTAAACTAATACAGGGAAATAGATTACTACATCGTAAAAAAAGAACTTCGCATTGAAATGCTCATTTGTGTGTGTGTGAGTGTGTGTGTGTGTGTTAGAGAGAGTGTGTGTGTGTACACATGCACGCGTATACACGCACGTGCATGTGCAAGTGCTCATTCATTCATTCATCATTCCTGAGGCTTGACAGTGCTTGGGCACTCTCCCTAATCTTCTGTGACCAAGGATAGTGGTTTACCACTTGAGCCATTGTTCCACTTCTGTTTGTTTTTTTTTTGGAGATAATCACATTTATTTTCATGATTGGACTGGCTTTGAATAGTGGTCTTCATATCTCAGCCTCCTGAGTAGCTAGTTAAGCTTATTCAGCCTCTAAGTAGCTAGTTAAAATTGGGCCTGTCCTTTATGCTTCACTGATTTTTTTTCTTGTCCTGAGGTTTTCACATGACTAAGTCATATATATATGTGTAGTTGCTTTAAAAAAAATAGTCTTACTGCGTGGCACCAGGGGCTCCCATCTGAACTCTTAATTACTGAGGAGGCTTGAGAACAGAACCCAGGCCAAAAGCTTAGTGAACTTCCTTCTCTATTTATTGCTGGGTGCATTGGATTATTTCCACCATCCTGCACTATCTACAGGATAAAATTGGAAGGACTACAGAATCCAGACCAACCAAGGTAGGAATCTAGACAAGTTGGTGTGCAACTCTTATGCCATTGATAAAGGGAAGGCTAAAAAGAAAGATCAGGTGCATGTTCTTGTGGAAAGGGAACCCCTATCCTAAAATTAACCACTGATATGCCACCAGTTTAACAAAAATAATACCCCAAGTTGAACACAATTTCCCACAACCAAAATAAGTATAAACATTAACATCCAAAACTTAGTACAATCTGCTCTTTGTTCTAATATCAGCTTCATCTCAGTATCATATGATGTGACAGAATAGTTTCTTCATTAAACTTACTATATATTTAAAAAGACCTAGAAAATTCCTTCTCACTTATTAAGGGCAAACGAATGGCAAATTGCCTCATTTCTTACATATTTGACTACCACTATAAATTCATCTTTTGATTATTATTAATAGTAATATATTCTGATTTATTACTTTACTTTGTAACATTTTTAAACATTTGGCTTCTCTGCTGAAGTTGAAGTATTTAAATAGTATCATCAAATTATATTACTTGAGTAATTAGGGCAGTTTTCTAAAAAGTTTTTAACCAATGGCTTCTAGTAATTCTGCTGTTTTTTTTTGTTTTTTTTTTTGGTTTTTTTTGGGGGGTCCACAGTCGTGGAACCTGAACTCTGGACTTGGCACTGTCCCTCAAGGCTAGCTCAAGTCTAGCACTCTACCACTTGAGCCACAGTGGCACTTCCAGCTTTTTTTTTCTGTTTATGTGATGCTGAGGAATCGAACCCAGGGCCTCAAGCATGTAAGGCAAGCGCACTACCACTGAGTCAACTTCTTAGCTCCCTACGAATTCTTAATTGGTATATTAATTAGTTTATTTTTAATTTCAATTTAATTCTACTGTAAATGTAATGTACAGATGGGATACAGTTACATAAGTAAGATAATGAGTACATTTATTATGGAAGGAACATTGTTATCTCTTCCATTGAATATTTGCACACTCAAAAAAAACTACTGATGTTTTTCCTGTCGCTATTGACCAATGGGTACATTTCTTTCTTTGTTTATGCATTTTTTATTATAAACAGAGGGTTTACAGTTACTTAAGTCAACTAAAGAGAACACTTCATTTTATTTTCTAAATTTCAAATTTTGAACTTATTTTGTTTGGTTTCTTTAGGGTAATTCTTTTTTCAGAGTTGTAGGATTTGTTAATTTAGTTTTGCATAATTTTAACACATGTAAATTATTCAGATATATATTTTGCTTTCAAAATAGTTAACATGTGAATATGTAAAAATTATTTTCTTAAATTTTATATGGTTTGTGAACTTAAATAAATTTATTTACTTACAGTTCTAAACATATTTGTCCATGTAACAAACACTGTATTTTCAAGAAGCACATACTTTATTTAAAAAGGCTTTATTACCTGGTCACTTTTCGGAAATATTTGTACTTGAATTAAAAAAAATGTTTGAGCGAGGCATAGTGATTTGTGGTTTCCATTTTCTAACTATTGTGGGAAGTGTAAATAGGGTTTTTAATTCGGAGAGACTGAGAAACTATGAGACCTTATCATAAAATTTCCAGAGTGAAATGATTAGAGACCTAGCCATCCCTAGCAAGATATAGAGCACCTGGTTATCATATTCTAAATCTTGAGTTAAAACACTAGTAACATCAATCTTTTGTCAAAATAAAAGGACACATATTTCAAAATGTTTATTACTTAAAATTTTTTTACAAATTTCTCATGTCTTTTATTTCTTAATTTTCAATTTACTTAATATATAAGAATCCACTCCCAAATTACTCAAGCTGATTCAAAACTTTGGCAAATTACCAGGGTATAAAATTAACCCCCGAAAATCAATGGCTTTTCTGTATCCCAACAATGAGAAAAGTGTGGCTGAAATTAGGAAATCAACTCCATTTGTGATAGCCCCACAAAAACTAAAATACCTAGGAATTAGCTTAACCAAAGAAGTGAAGGACCTCTACGATGAAAACTTTAAAAACTTGAAAAAGGAAATCAAAACAGAACTTAGAATTTGGCAAAAACTCCCAAGCTCCTGGATTGGAAAGATTAACATCGTGAAAATGGTAATACTTCCCAAGGCTATCTACAAATTCAATGCAATACCTATCAAAATTCCAACCTCATTCTTCAAGGAAATAGAAGAAGCAATCCAAAAATTCATATGGAACAATAAAAGGCCCCAAATAGCAAAAACACTCCACAACGAAAAGAACACCGCTGGAGGAATATCAATACCAAATTTCAAACTCTACTATAAAGCCATAGAAATAAAAACAGCTCTTTACTGGCACAAGAACAGACCTCAGGACCAATGGAATAGAATTGAAAACCCAGTAATGAACCTACAGACCTATAGCCATCTAATCTTAAATAAGGGAGCTAAAAAAATAGAATGGAAGAAAGACAGCCTCTTCAGTAAATGGTGTTGGAAAAATAGGTTAAGTACTTGTAGAAAACTAAAGCTAGATCCATATATATCACCTTGCAGCAGAATCAACTCCAAATGGATCAAAGACCTTGGAGTCAAAGCAGACACTCTGAAAACATTACAGGATGGAATAGGAGAAACTCTAGGTCTCCTTGGCGCAGGCCAAAATTTTCTTAATAGAATCCCGGAAACACAACAAATCAAAGGAAGGTTGGACAAATGGGATTGCATAAAGTTGCAGAGCTTCTGCATGACAAAGGACGTAGCTAGCAAGATCAATAGAAAGCCCACGGATTGGGAGAAGATCTTCAATAGCCATACAACGGACAAGGGTCTCATATCTAAAATATACTTGGAACTCAAAAAATTAAATCCCCCAACAACATATCCTCAAAGAAATAACTGCCCAATAAATAAGTGGGCTAAAGACTTAAAGAGAAACTTCTCTGAAGAAGAAAGAATGATGGCCAATAGACACATGAAGAAATGCTCAACCTCCCTAGCCATAAAAGAAATGCAAATCAAAACAACACTGAGATACCACCTCACCCCAGTTAGAATGGCAAACATCAAGAACTCTAATAACAACAGATGCTGGAAGGGATGTGGACAGAAGGGAACCTTACTTCATTGGTGGTGGGAGTGTAAACTTGTTCAACCACTTTGGAAAGTAATATGGATGTTCCTCAAAAGACTTCACATAGAGCTCCCCTATGACCCAGCAATCCCACTTTTGGGCATTTACCCAAATGTTTACAAACAAGACCACACTAAAGCTACCAGCACAACTATTTTACTGCAGCATTATTTACCATTGCTAAGATATGAAACCAACCCAGATGCCCCTCAGTAGATGAATGGATCAAGAAAATGTGGTATATATACACAACGGAATTCTATGCCTCCATCAGAAAGAATGACATTGCCCCATTTGTTAGGAAATGGGAAGACTTGGAAAAAATTATATTAAGTGAAATAAGCCAAGCCCAAAGAAACATAGGTTCCATTGTTTCCCTTATTTGCAATATCTCATATATGTATGAGTCAATCAGAAAAGGTCAGGTAAGGTGATGTTAGGAAAATGAACCCTTAGATAGGTATTTAATTGCTTTCGCTCTCATGCATTGCTTTCTAACACATTTATAAGATTATTTCTTTGTTTCTTTGTATGTCCCTCCCTCTCAGTGTAACTCCTGCTTTCACTGTATTCGATTTCGGTATAATTTGTGGGGGTGGGGGAGGGGAAAAATAAGGATACAGGTGGACCCATTGCAACAATGAGAAACAAGTTGTCATGTCGAAAACGAACTTTACAACTTTGGTGCAGTGGGGCTGGGGGAGGCTGGGAAGGGATGTGAAGGTAAACAAAGGAGGAAGCTACAATGCTTGATAAGAAATGTACTCATTATCTTGCCCATGAAATTGTAACCCCGCTTTATAATATGTTCACAATAAAAAGTAAAAATTAAAAAAAAAGAATCCAAGAATCTTGTGACTATTTTATTTCTACTAAACTTTTAAATAGTGTGAGCAATATTATGATTTCATATTTTAAAATACTTTTACTATTTGTGGTAATTTTCTCTGTTTAATATGATAATAACAAATGTGGGTATGTGGTGTTTGTGTGTTTATGTGTTTTTTTTGTGTGTGTGCTTTGTGTGTACTTTGTAATGCTTGGGAGATCACACAATTGCTTCACATATGTTAGGCCAATGTTTTACCTCTGAGCTATACTATCTAGTTATAATACAAATTGTATTTTAAATTATGACTTTGAAATTTTCATTCCTAGTATGTTTTTTCAAAATTATGTATGATAAAATGTGATCCATCTTCTACCCACGTTAGCAATTGTTATTGTTATTCTATCTCTTATTTACTTGGGAATTAATTATATTCCTAGTACAGCTTCTTTACATTGTAACAGCTCTATACAATGCTTTATTTTCTCTTTTATTTTTCCCATGTTATCTGACTTTCAATCCAATCTATCAGGTGGATTAAAAAGAAACTATATTCAGGACACTTTATTTTTCTCCTTCTCTTCTCTGAAGTCTTTCTGCTTTTTGAAACAATACCAATGAAATACAGCTCCTCTGTGGTCCACCATTCTTCTCCCTCTCACTCTCTTCTGCAGTGCAGCTCAAGTAGTTATCATTCAGCTTTATTATGCTGTACTGCTATCTAAATCTTAACTCATTCCTAAATTAATTTTAGTTGCATTGAGCAGTCTCTAAGACATTTTCTATATATAATATCAGGGGTTTGTATTTTCACAAGGAGTGAAATATGAGTGACTATCAAATATTTAGATATCTCTGTAGAATATTGGTCCACCTGCTCAATAATCTCATATGTAAATTCAAGGAATACAGGTCAGTCAGAGAAATCTTGTAAAATGGTGTAGCTTGAGCCTTCATACTAGCTTTGAATAGTATTACCATGTTTAGTAGTGAAGACAACATAGTTCTACTATTAAAACAGACACATAGAAGAAGGTAACAGATTTGTCAAAAATAAATTCTTAGTTTTATGATCCACAGATTTTGAAAAGGATGCTATGACTTTATGAAATAAAAACAGAAACTTAAATGGTTGTATTGGCACTATTGCCTCTCTAGATTTAAAGAATGATCTTAGACTAGTACCTCAATCCTTTGTTTGTTTTTCTGCCGGTCATGGGGTTTGAACTCTGGGCTTGGACGCTGTCCATGTGTTCTTCAGCTCAAGGTGAGCATTTTACCGCTTGAGCAACAGCAAAAACTTCAAGTGTTCTAGTGGTTTATTGGAGATAACAGTCTCATGGACTTTCTTGCCCAGGCTGGCTTTAAACCACAATCCTCAGATCTCAGCCTCCTGAGTAACTAGGATTACAGGCATGAGCCACCGGCACATGGCCTACCTCAAACCTTATAAAGAATGATTATCAAACTAAATGTGAATTGTAAAAACCTATAAAAATTAAATGTAAAAATTTATGACATTGATCAGTAAAGGTTTCTAAAAATTTGACATGGAAAACATTAGGGGCTAAAGAAAAGCAAGGAGTGGATTTTATCAAGTGATAACGTTTCATAACTCAAGGGACAGTATAACAGAAATGAAAACATATCCAACAGAGGGCACAGATTTGTTAATGCTACAATGTTAATGCTACAGTGATTCTGAAACTTAAGTATTTTTCTATCTTCTAATTCTATATAAATTTTTTCCTGAATAAGATATTTCTTTAAATAACATATGTAATTTAATAGCCAATAGGAGGAACATATGAAATAAGCTCCTCTTTAGTGTCTAAGAAATAATAAAAAGAAAACTCACTAGTATGACCATAATATAAAAAGAGGACCCAAAATATAGTAATGCATTTGTGGATAAATTGATATTCTTCTCATAGTGATCGATTTGTATAATACTGCAATCATTTTAGCAAACAAGTTTTCAAGTCTTCAAAAGGTGAAAGAATTGTACAGGATCCAGGTATTATACTTCTATGAATGTATTAAACAGAAGTAAAAAACTTTTTTGAACAGAGAATGTAGTTAATTGACTGTGAACTTGAATAGTATGTGTGAGACCCTAGAAATGATCCCCAAAAACAAATTTTGAAAAGACACACTATACAGGATGTATGCTGGGCAAATTCCTGTAACTGAATTTTATATCTATTTTAATGTCTGTTCTAAAATTTACAGCATTTCTATTTGAAGAAATGCAAGTTTGTGAAAATTAGGCTTTGAAAACCTATGAAGGTACAATTCACTTCCAAAGCACTAAAATGTATACAATAAAAGGAGATATTATATTGTAAGTGAATTGCATGTCAGGAAAAAAAACTATTGTTAACACTTCTTCACACAAACTGCAGAATTGTTAAAAAGATATTTTTGGTGCTGGCTAAATACTCTTTGTAAACTGCTGCATTTAAAACAAAGATGTGATTTCTGTTTATTTTGAGGGTATTTTGTCCGTTTGAGTTTATACAGAGATAACTCAATCCAAAAGTATATGTGATAAGTAATTTTTATTATTTTTATTGTGAAAAAACTGTACAGAGGGGTTACAATTACATGGGCAAGATAATGAGTACATTTCTTATCAAGCATTGTAGCCTCCTCCTTTGTTTGCCCTTCCCATCCCTTCCCATCCTCCCCGCCGCCCCACCCAATCCTCCCCACTACCCCCCCACCACTGTTGTAAAGTTCATTTTTCGACTTGTACATCTCACGGTTGCAATGGGTTCACCTCTATCCCTATTTTCCCCCCATGGTTTCCCTTATTTGCAATATCTAGTATATGTCTGAGTCAAGCAGAAATGGTCAGATAAGGTGATGTTAGGGAAATGAACCCTAAAATATGTATTGAAATGTTTTTTTTTTCTTTCATGGGATTGTTTCTAACACATTTATAAGATTATTTCTTTGTTGCTTTGTATGTCCCTCCCCCACATTATAACCCGTGCTTTCACTGTATTTGATGTCGGTATAATTTGTGGAGGGGAAGGGAAAAAATTTCTAAGTAATTGAGAAACTTTTCTGGAAGAAACTTTTAGCAAATGACAGAAGACACAAATCTATGCATGTGCATTTTATGAAAGTCATATGTTACTTGTTCAATCCAATTGATTATCTCTACTTTGCTAGGAAAAACGTATTCTCAAGATAAGAGCCAAAAGCAATGAAAAGAACAAAATACACAATCATCTTGATTTATTGGTGAAAGTAACAAATGAAATAAAGCAATTCCACTTAAGGGAATCCAATATTAGTGTATGTGAAGATGTTCCTGAATGCCAATATCCATTAAATTTTTGGAATTTTAATTTCTACAAACATATGAAAACTAGAACAAGAAAACAAATATAGACTTAGAGTGAACCAACCTTGAAATCATTTTCTTAATTGTTTTGAAATCACAAAAGAACTGATGCTCCTTTGCTTTGGAAATCATTTAAAAATATTTATCACTTATGATAATTCAAATACCAAGCAAGAGTAATTTTATATAATCATTATAAATATCATTTTATTGCTATTGTAAAATAGAATAAAAAATAGAATAAAAAAACGACTCCCAGTATATGACCTACCTATCATTATTCCTAACTTCTAATCATTACCTAAATATCTTAAACAGTATAAATAGTCATGTCTTTAACACAGACGTAAATGTTCTATACTTTTTTACTTAACATTTTCCAGGGGTATGTATTCATGTTTCTAAGAAATGTTCACAGCAGTTAAAAGATGCCTTTGTGAAATTAATGTGATACAATTTGTTGTTGGTGGTGTTTTTTGCCAGGCCTGGGCATTGTTCCTAAGCATTTTTATGCTCAAAGACAGCACTCCAGAAATTGAGGAAAAGAGCTAATTCCTGTTTTCAGTGGTTAATTGGAGATAAGAATTGAATAAGTACTTTTCTGTCTGGGCTGGTTTTGGAAACAATTCTAAGATCTCAGCACCCTGAATAGCTCATATTATAAGGGTGAGTTGCCGGCACTTGGTTTCATGAAGTATTTTTTTTTTAATTTTAATTATGTTTTAAGATGTTTGTTTCACTATGATGTATATCATTCTGCAAATAAATTTAGATATATGTATATATTTCTGATGACAAATAATCTCTAAAAATGTACTATTTTACACATAACATTTATATATATATATATATATATATATATATATATATATATATATATATATGACAGATACCCTCTAAAATTTTCATGTTACTATTCTTGACCTTTTTCATTTCAAAGATATACACTCTATTTTTCTAAAAGTTTCCTAGAATAAAATAACTAATATTTCAATAGAAAGTAGAGTTTATTACTTTCAAGTGAATTTTAGATATACATATGATATTGTAGTAACATTTACAGTATATTACTTGAAAAGGTTCTGCCCAAACTCTTAAATATTTGTTTGTAGTTAAGGAGAGGGAGGAGGTTAATTCATACTGATTAGGAATTTTCAATGCTTAAAAAAATCTATTCCATAATTTGTTATAAGCACATAGTGAAGCAACCTGATATGGTTTAGTTTTTTTTGTTTATTTGTTCAAAATTTCAATATGGATGCATGCAGAGTGGTAACATTAAAATTATTAATCAAAAGACAAATAATAATAAAATCATAGACACATATCCAACGTTCAATAATTAGCACTTATGATACTAATAATAATTTTGATGGAGAGGATGATGACCACAGTGTAGCCTGATAATGACGATGTTGTGATTGAAAAGGAAAAAAAAAATCTTTAGATATCTTTGAAGCTAAATTTCCCACATTGAATGCATAGTTATAAACAGAGTTGGATTACATATAATAACAATAACAAGAGGAAGGCTGGGAAGGTGGCTCAGAGGCAGAGTGCTGGCCTTGCCTATATGAGGCTCTGGGTTTGATTCCTCAGCACCACATAAGCAGAAAAAGCGGGAAGTGGCACTGTGGCTCAAGTGGTAGAGTGCATTGAGCTGAAGAGCTGAGGGACAGTGCCAGGCGCAGAGTCCAGGCCCCATGACGAACCAAAAAGAAAAAAAAAAAAAAAGAACCAGAATAACAAGAGGAGAGTTTGAATATCAAGAAATACAATCACATAAACAGGTAGAGACAGTAAAAACCATAATGTTATTCCAGCGGTCATTCTAATGTATACTCACTGTTCTTGGTGGTATTATTTTCTTATAAATAAAATCATTTATTTCCATATTTTGATGGACTAATATGTAGGTTTCAACTTAGTGTGATTAGTTCAAATAACATTCTCATATAGATACTATTCAATAACCAATGTTTACCAATGATATATTAAGAACATGTTCTTCATTACAGCTGTAAATACATGATACAATTTACATAATACCACTTACATAACTGCAGTTACCATAAAAGGACACAAGCTACAGAGCCAGGAGTTAAAATTCATTTTTATTTCTACATGAAACTATTTCTGACTTTATACCAACAAACTGAATTTGACTCTTTCCTTATTTGTAAGCTAAGGTAGAAAATGTAAGGACTGTTTACTTTCTTTTTCCTTGCTCTAGAATTCAACAAATATAGTCTTCAATATTTCTAGTAGATTACATCCATTTACAGGTGAGAAATATAAGACCAACAGTCAATGTTGTGAGTAAATAATGGTACTAGAATTTTTCTCTGAGTTCTTTACTCTGTGTGCTGACAAGGAGAGTCATTTGGTGAAGGAGAGGACCAATATGAAAAGACTGTGGGGAAAAATGCATACTTTGTAAACAGTTGTTTTAGGACTGAGTGACTGGTGATGAGTATTTGCAATAGGCTGGTGTCAGGGACATAAAAAGGAGTACATAGAAATTACGTTATGACAGAAACTGAAAAAATCTTGATCATTCATCTTATCTATGGGTGGAGGTAGGGGAAGAAGAAATATAAAGTGTTTTCACATCTCTGTCTCATAACTGTGTTAGTTACATTCTTGGTGATAAGGACTACAGGAGGAAAAGATGGGTTTAGAGGAAAATAAACTCTCTGATAGTTCTAAGGTTTATGTTAAACAGATGCCAAGATAGGTCTGGTTGAACAGCATCAAAATATCCACGAACATGAATATGAAATGTAATGATAAAATCAGGGACATTATTAAAGGGAAGAGGAAAAGGAAAGTTCTGATGAAAGTGTGAACAATGTGAGTACCAGTGTGGACAAGATTGGAGGAAAGAGATAAACAAGGAAACAAAAAGGTAAACAGAGATTTACAGAAGAAAAGGAAGGAAAGAAATTTCAGTAAGGAAATCTACTATTTGGATTTGAAAAGTAAAAGGACATAGACAAGATCAATAAGAACAGTGTTTTGGTGAAAGTCATATTGATAAAATGTTGAGCTATGAATGTGGAGACATAAAATTCTGGACCAATAAATTCAACAGGTCCTGTTGATTCTAAATGTTGGGAACAAATGCTTTAATCCTGACCTTAGAAATATTGTACAGATATAACTGTCATGAACTTTTCTTAGAGGTATTCTGTGAACATTTTTGAAAACTTTAGCCAGGAGATTATAGATTGAACTAAAGCACAGACAAGCCTAATTTGTCCTACAGTTCCAATTAGTGACTCATCTCTCCATATCAGTGTGGGATTTTATTGAAATATATTTAGATATGTTTGGATATCTTATCAGCCTACTCATTATAAATGTAGGACAAGTAACACCAAGTATTAAGTTGAACATACAGCTTTACTGATGTGACTGAAGACTCCTCAAATTGATTCTTCTTTAAAATAGAAAATGCTTCAATAGCTATTGACACATCATAACTGCCAAATACTCTATTGAGATGTAATTCTTGTTAAGGATATCTCCATGCTGAAATATCCCTGTCTATCAACCTGACACAAATTCATATATGTAGGAAAGTGTTCTTATAAATTTCAAGCTTTTATTGAATGGAAGAGTTCAGACATTACCCTCACCACTAGGATTAAATGCCTAAAAAGATAAGACATTTTGCTTTAATGCCTTTCTTTCATTTTCTCATACACATTGCCAAGTTGTGAAGGTTTCTGTTGTAACAATAATACAATCATGACTTGTATTAACACAACATCTAGGATCTAATGTTAAGTCAGATACTTAGTAATTAGCTCCAAATTTTGTGGATATTTTTATTTCTTTTTTTTTTTAATTTTATTTTATTTTATTTGAGAACATACTGTACAGAGGGGTTACAATTACATGGGCAGGATAATGCATACATTTCTTACCGAGCATTGCAGCCTCCTCCTTTGTTTACCCTTCACCTCCCTTCCCAGTGTCAGTATAACATGTGGAGGAGATGGGGACAAACAAGTCGTTTAAGGATTCAGGTGGACCTGTTGCAACAATGAGATATTTTTATTTCTTTAGGGTAAACTAATGAGCTCCAGGAAAATTTCCCTAAGGAGCTTTCAATTCTAATATCACTGTCTCAAAATGCTTTAAATTCTACATCCTCTAATGTGGGCATAGGATTATATTGTGGAATTTTTCTCCTCAGAGATTAAGTATTACTCTATTGCTTAACATGGACAAAGTACTTTCATACATAGACTGGGCATGTGCAAACAAGAAGTGGTAGTTGAGCAATGTTCTTAGCAGTTTGTAAAGATGAAATGGAAATAGAGCAACTATGAACTCAAAAGGAATGTGCAAAAAAGACAAAGGCAGAAAGTAGAATGTGCCAAGAAAAACTGAAGTATAATTTCAAATAATGTGCTCAGGTGTGAGGGTGTGTTCAATGTACAGTTTCAGACAATGTAGTTGGATGTCCTGGGGAAAAACGGCTTTAAACTATTCTGGGATAATTGTAAAAATAGAAGCCCCTAACTCTGACTCTAATCAGCCACAACATCATCCACTTAGGGACTATTTTCCAAGTGCAAAAATGAGAAAAAGAGGGCTTATCACAGTTAGTGTTCAAGTTGAAGCAATGGCAATCACATAACTTTTCTTATAAGTATTCATTTATTTTGGAGCATTAGAGTAGGAAAAAGCCAAGTAAAAATTCTGCATGTACCTAAATTAAGTGGGACGTGTTATATTGGGATCTCTTTAATTTGGTAGTTATAGATTATATTTTTTTGTACTGTAACTTGGGAAAATTGTCTGCTGTCAGTTATTTTCTTCTCTTACCCTTATTTTGCCCTTCCACTTACATGATTATTATGTAAAGAGACATAATTGAGCTTGCATTTCAAAATCCTTCAAATTATCTGAACTAATTCATACTTCTGGCAGCCTCCTATATCTTTCTCAAGGGAAATATTTTGTCACTACCATTTTTATCCTATATGATATTGGATATCTTCCTGCCTAATTCAGTGCAAGATATACATTATACTCATTCAGATATCTCAACACTTGTACCACCATAAAATACTATCTTATTTGGAAATCATGACATTAGTATATCTGCTGAGTTGCCATCTGTCATTTTGAATGGCCTTAAGTGATACTTACATGCAATCATGTTTTAAACCGATATACTACTCAGTAGATGAGGGAATTGAAAAAATATGTTTTATATATGTATGGAGGAATTCTATGCTTCCAATTTATAAGGAAATGGAAAGAGCTGGAAAAATCCTACTAAGAAAAATAAGCAAGACACAAAGAAACAGATTCCATGGTTTCCCTCATTTGTAATAACTAGGAAATATCTAGGATAGTCCTAGCAGATGAGTAGAATGACTCAATAGCTATGTATAAATGACCACATAAAATGATGCTGAGCAAAATAAACTCCTAGATATGGAAAGAGAGGTTTTACTTTGTGGTTGTTGTTTTTAATGTACTATGTGATTTCTTTTGTGTTTTCCTCTATGGTTTGTCCACTGTTGTACTTGATTTCAGTATCCTGTGTATTGTATATACATTTATCTTCATTTGGCAAGGGAAACGGAATAATAAAATGGCCCAACAAAGGACAAAAGGAAAACCAATGCAATAGCAACACTCACAAGACAACATGTTAGAAATTTACTTTACAACTTGTGAGGAGTATTGGGGTGAAGGAAAAGTGTGAGAAAAATAAGGGAGAGGGTAAAAATTTTGAGATGTTATATATCCACTACCTTACAATTACTGCAACCCCTTCTATATATCACCTTGACAATAAAATTAACTTAAAAATGAGCTGCATAATATATAATTTCACTGTATTGGTATAGTAAATATTATTCTATGTGTATTATCTTTTATAAAAATGAACATTTTGCCTGCTAATTTGAATTACCTCTTTATTTATCGGAGGGACATCAACATGAATGTTATCAAACTACACAATATTGTCAGAATACGCCTGCCATTATTTTTTAAAAAACATTATTTTAGTATTGTCTCATACTAAAACAGAAAATAGTTCAATTCTATGGAAACTCCTAACTTTGAAAACTCACTAATTGTTAAGAGGACAGAATATATCTGTTCCTCAACATTCTTTTTTTTTTTTTTTTTTTTAATTTTATTTTATTTTATTTGAGAACATACTGTACAGAGGGGTTACAATTACATGGGCAGGATAATGCATACATTTCTTACCAAGCATTGCATCCTCCTCCTTTGTTTACCCTTCACCTCCCTTCCCAGCCTCCCCCCTCCCTCCCACCCAATCATACCCCCCCTCCCCCCCCCCCCCCACCGACATTGTAAAGCTGGTTTTGACATGACATTTTGTATTTCTCATTGTTGCAACAGGTCCACCTGAATCCTTAAACGACTTGTTTGTCCCCGTCTCCTCCACATGTTATACTGACATCAAATATAGTGAAAGCGGGGGTTACACTGTGGGGGAGGGACATACAAAGCAACAAAGAAATAATCTTATAAATGCATTAGAAACACATGCATGAAAGAAACAAAAACATTAAAATACATATTTGAGGTTTTGTTTTCCTAACATCACATTATCTGACTTTTTCTGCTTGACTCATACCTATACTAGATATTGCAAATAAGGGAAACCATGGGACCTATGTTTCTTTTGGCCTGGCTTACTTCACTTAATATAATTTTTTCCAAGCCTTTCCATTTCCTAACAAATGGGGAAATGTCATTCTTTCTGATGGAGGCATAGAATTCCATTGTGTATATATACCACATCTTCTTGATCCATTCATCTACTGAGGGGCATCTGGGTTGGTTCCATGTCTTAGCTATGGTAAATAATGCTGCAATAAACATAGTTGTGCTGGTAGCTTTAGTGTGGCCTTGTTTGTGATCATTTGGGTAAATGCCCAAAAGTGGGATTGCTGGGTCGTTGGGGAGCTCTATGTGGAGTCTTTTGAGGAACCTCCATACTGCTTTACAAAGTGGTTGAACAAGTTTACATTCCCACCAACAATGAAGTAAGGTTCCTTTCTGTCCACATCCCCTCCAGCATCTGTTGTTGTTAGAGTTCTTGATTTTTGCTGTTCTAACTGGAGTGAGGTGATATCTCAATGTTGTTTTGATTTGCATTTCTTTTATGGCTAGGGATGTTGAACATTTCTTCATGTGTCTATTGGCCATCCTTCTTTCTTCTTCAGAGAAGCTTCTCTTTAAGTCTTTCGCCCACTTACTTATTGGGCAGTTGTTTCTTTGAGGATTTGTTGTTGGGTGGTTTAATTTTTTGAGTTCCAAGTATATTTTAGATATGAGACCCTTGTCCGTTGTATGGCTAGTAAAGATCTTCTCCCAGTCCGTGGGCTTTCTATTGATCTTGCTAGCTATGTCATTTGCCCTGCAGAAGCTCTGCAGCCTTATACAATCCCATTTGTCCAGCCTTTCTTTGATTTGTTGTGTTTCCGGGTTTCTATTCAGAAAATTTCGGCCTGAGCCAAGGAGACCCAGGGTTTCTCCTATTCCATCCTGTAATGTTTTCAGAGTGTCTGCTTTGAGTTCAAGGTCTTTGATCCATTTGGAGTTGATTCTGGTGCAGGGTGATATATAAGGATCTAGCTTTAGTTTTCTACATGTAGTTAACCAGTTTTGCCAGCACCATTTACTGAAGAGGCTGTCTGTCTTCCATTCTATTGTTTTAGCTCCCTTATCGAAGATTAGATGGCTATAGGTCTGTAGGTTCATTTCTGGGTTTTCAATTCTATTCCATTGGTCCTGGTTATCCTCAACATTCTTATGACTACTAACTACTCATTTTCAAATTCTGAACATGCCATACCAGAGACATTCAAAACAGTAACTGTTTGCATTTTAATTAATTCAGCAATAGATGCAGTTTCCAATGAGGCATTACATATTTAAAAGTCAACAGGAAAAATAGACACATTCTGGTAGAGGATAACACTATGAAGTATCTATAATAATTAATTCCTTAAGAGTAAACATTTCTTCATCAGAGTAAGCTATTATTTCTATGACAATCAATCCCAAGTTTTTATGCCATAAAGTCATTCTAGCCCAACAATTTCCAACTTGTAAGGTGCACCTTAAAATTCCCTAAATTCACATCATGACTACTTTATCACTATTGTGAAAAAATACTACACTTATCCTAATGTGATGCCCTTCCTATTGTGGCAAGAATACTACACTAAACTTTGCTACCTCATTTTCACCGCAGTGGTATTCCTGAGATCAGAACACTTGCAAATATTATTTATTTTTATTTTATTTTATATTTATCTTATTATATATATTATCTATCATAGATATTCAGGAGATCTGTATATATTAATATAAGATTTGAAGATTATGGTTGAAAGCCCACCCAGGCAGGAAGGTTCTTTAGATTCTTACCTCCAATAAACTCATAAGGAAAAGCCAGACCCAAGAGGCACTGAGGTTCAAGTGGTAGAGCAGTAGCCTGGAGCAAAAACAGGTCAGGGACAGTGCCCAAGGCCTGAGGTTAAGCCCTAGGACAAACAAAGCAACAAAAACAAAATAAAAACAAACCTCAAACCTAGCATTTTTCTCATTGTATACAGAGGTACATAATTAAGAAAATTTCTTCCTGTGTTATGTATAGGTAGAAAAAAAAGATGTCACACAATTACTCTCTTCATACCACATTACACCAAAGTCTCAAAAGATTGCTCCTTTTCTATATAAATTAATATAATCAATTTGTTGATAGTTTGTCTAGATTATTCACATTATCTTCTTACACATGAACTGTTGGAATTATCTATTAACTAAGTTCTTATTATACCTCCCTTAAAAGAATATTATATTTTTTTTGTGAGGGTCCGGATGTGGGGCCTGAAGTCTGGGCCTGGGAACTGTTCCTCAGCTCTTCAGCTCATGGCTAGTGCTCCACCACTTGAACCACAGCGCCACTTCTGGCTTTTTTCTTTTTGCTTATGTGGTGCTGAGGAATCAAACCCAGGGCCTCAGGCATGCAAGGCAAGCGTTCAACCACTGAGCCACCTTCCCAGCTGAAAGAATATTCTAGTCAATTAGAATGCCAGACTAATTAGTGAATTTGTAAATTAAATCTTTTACTTGAAAAGCATTTTGTAGTATCCTATAGAATATTAAATCACAAACAAAAAATATCTATTTTAACTCTAAATTCTAATTTAGCCAGGTCTACAAAGTCCTACATTAAATGAACTTTCCTATTTCATCAGGCTTAAACTTTTGTAATCTTTCATCATTTCTTGGGACTCTAACAGAATGATACTTATTTTTTCAAATTTTTGGTTGGGATCATGAGCTCTCTTGCATCTAGAAATGTTCTGTAATTAATACATTTAATCCACTGACCTATAGCCACTTAATCTTTGACAGGAAAGCTAAAAAAATTAAATAGAAGAAAGACAGCCTTTTCAGTAAATGGTGCTGGCAAAATTGGTTGAACACCTGTAGAAAACTAAAGATATATCCATATATATATATATATATAACACTCTGCATGATAATCAAAGCAAAATGGATCAAAGACCTCAAAATAAAAGCAGACACTGTGAAAACATTACAGAAGGATAAGAGAAACTCTAGGGCTCTTTAGCACAGGCCAAAAATTTCTTAATAGAGAACCTGAAACAAAACAAATCAAAGTAAGGTTGGAGAAATGGGATTGCATGAAACAGCAGAGCTTCTGCATGGTAAAGTTCATAGATAGCAAGATCAATAAAAAGCCCACTTACTGGGAGAAGTTCTTCATGAGTCATAAAACAGACAATGTCTTATATCTAAAATATACTTAGGAATCAAAATTATAAATCCCACAACAACAAATCCTCAAAGGAACAACTGGCCAATAACTATGTGGGCTGAAGACTTAAAGAGAGACTTCTTTGAAGAGGAAATAAAAAATGTCCATTAGACACATGAAGAAATACTCAATTTTTCTAGTCATAAATGAAATGCAAATCAAAACATTGAGATTACACCTCACTCCAGTTAGAATGGCTGTAATCACGAAATGTAATAATGACAGATGCTGGTGGGGATGTATCTAAAAGGGAACCCTACTGCATTACTTGTAGCTGTTTAAACTTGTTTAACCACTTTGGAAAACAGTATGAAATTTCTTCAAAAGACTCCACCTAGAGCTCCCCAATGACCCAGCAACCCCACTTTTGCGCACTTACCCAAATGATCACAAAACTACCAGCACAACCATGTTTATTGGAGTATTAGTCACAATAGCTATGATATGGAACCAACCCCAATGCTGTTCAGTAGACGAATGGTTCAAGAAAATGTTGTACACACACACACACACACACACACACACACACACACACTGGAATTCTATGCTTCCATCAGAAAGAATGGGGTGCCCCATTTGTTAGGAAATGGAAAGACTTGGTAAAAATTATATTAAGTGAAGTAAGCCAGACCCAAAGAAACATAGGACCCATGGTTTACCTTGTTTTACCTTTGTTTGCAAGGATTAGTACATGTCTAGGACAAGTAGAGAAGATCAAAGCTAGGTACATATGAGCATACAAGATGATGTTAAGCAAAATGTGCTCCAAGTCAGAGACACAACTGGTTTTTCCTTTCTTTCTTTTGTACGTTATTCCCCCACGGTAAACCCCTGTTTTCACTTTATTTGATTCCACTGTTCTGCACCATATATTTATATATATATTTGTAATTTGGGGAGTGGAAGGAATATAGCAGAACGCTTAAATGGGAATGCAGGTTGACCATTGTGACAATGAGATGTACAGGACACTGTTCACAAATGAGTTTAGAATGTCAGGCAGGGGTTGAGGAGGGAGGAGTTGGAGATGTGGGGAGGGAAAAGATGGCAGGGGAAAAACAAAGGAGGAGGTAACAATGCTGTATAGGAAATGTACTCATTACCTAGTTCTGTAACTCTGAGCCCTCTGTACAGTATTTTTACAATAAAAACATATTAAAAAATCTCTACCTGATGTAAATTTCCAGTGCTGCCCTCAGAATTGCATTTTCTGCTTATTCTGGCTCTGGTTAGGTCCAGCTGCCCAATGGATCAGTAGTCTTCAAGGCATCTTGCTCCTGCAGTGTGACTTGGATTATCTAGTGCTGGTTGGAACAAGGCCAAGGGCAGGACAAAACCACTTCCAGGACATGGCTTCGTCACTGCCCAGGCAACTAGGATTGCAAGCAGAATTTCTCTGAATTTGACTACAGAAAACAATCAGTGAAACAAGAGGCAAGTCCACCAAACACCTCCCCCCTCCCCCCCCCCATTTCCTCCTTTCTCCCTCCCTGGGAAAGTAGAAAATAATTTTGCAGGTTTTGACACACACACAAAATGCCCACTATCTCCCCTGGTAAACTTGGTTTCAAGTCACTAAGTCATGTCAACGGATAATGCTGCATTCATTATTCTGGACAACATCTTCAGGTTGTTTGATGCTTTAATTTGTTGTTGTTGTTGATGTTGTTGGTAGGGGTGCCTGAACGTTGGGTCTGGGTGCTGTCCCTGAGCTGATCAGCTCAAGGCTAGTGCACTACCACTTTAGCCACAGTGCCACTTCCAGTTTTTTCTGCTTATGTGGTGCTGAGGAATTGAACCAGGACCTCATGCATGCAAGACAAGCACTCTACCACAAGGCTTCTTCTAACCCTAATGATTTAATTCTTTAAGATTTCTTTTTGTCAGTCATGGGCCTTGAACTCAGGGCTTGGATATTAACATATCGCAGAGTGCTTCAGCTCAAGGGGAGCCCTCTCCCAATTGAGCCACAGTGCCACTTCCTGTTTGGAGATAAGTGACTCACAGACTTTCATGCCAGGATTTGCTTTGAACAGGTAAATTTTTAAATTATATTTCTTCTAGGTGTTTATTGGTCCATTACAGTTTTTCTGGAATTTAAAGTTTTCTGTAAACCTTTGTCTTCAAGTAATGCAACAGCATTAAATATTACATTTCGAAGCTATCCTTTAGCTCATCCATTTTAAAATTATTACCTCAAGATGAAATTCTAATTCTTTGTAGTAACAACCCATTAAAGTCCAAATGGGACCTATGCTAATTTCAGCAGCCTTGACTCTCCTTCCTCTTTTTTTTTCTCTCCAGTATCTTTTCTTGTTTTGGAGCAAGTGTCATGGACTGTCCAACCATTCAAAAGGAAGATTATTCCATTAATTTAATAGAAAAGGAATCCAGCCTGCCTGCATCTCAAGGCAACTTTGAGTATAATGTTAATCTAATAATTCATGTCAGTGGATTTTCAGTCATTTCAATAATTTTTGTTTAACCACTCATTAAAGAGGTCCCAAAAAGCAAGAATCAAAAATCATGTTCTGCTTTCTAAGAATGTTTAAAAAGCTAGTGATTCAACAAGGCACATTCTATTCTTCCAAGATTCCTATGTGAAGAATTTCTGTTTTATCTTAGCCCTTACCACTGACTCCTTCCCTTCAAACTTGTAGCTTTGTTCAGTTTTCTTGTTTCAGCTTTCATTTTGGTATTAGCCTCAGTAATATCCTTGTAGTATTTGACAATTAAATCCCATTTATTGCTACAGAGCTCAATTCATATTGCCAAAGGCAGACTCATGAGCATTTCATAAAACATAAACTATTGAGTATCATTAACATGATCATATGCAAATATTCCATAAATTAATATAAGTACCACATAAATGTGCAAATTCATAAATTTTTAAAAATGCAAAGTAGTTACATATCTATGTCATAAAATAATTCAGATCACTGGAAGAGGAGATTAAGCTAAAACTTTTGTTTATATCATTCCCAATATTTTTGTCAAATTTTCTTTTCCCATTAACTTTCACCTTAGGGCCTGCTTTTCCTAGCAACAAGTTACAAGTTGATATCCTTGGATTTTAGTCCCCTCTGAGTAACCTCTTTTCTTTCCACCACTAGATAGTTCCTCATGTTAAATACCTGAGGAATAACGTCCCATTGTGTCTGCAAGAGGAGTACCCAATTCGACTGTCTGTGCCTACTCTGGCCTTACTTTGTTTGGGAATGTGGTTCCATAGACAGTGGTATCAGGGATCAGGTGGCTGGAACCATGGTGTTAAGAATTATGGGTAGCAAAATGAGTAGCACAGCATAGGATAACACGGAAAGGGTAATTGTGACTGTAATTGCTAAGTTGCATTGGCAGGAAATTGGGTAGCAGCAACAGCTTTGCAGGGGTTTGGGTAGCTAATAGAGGCATCCAGAACAATTTAGCATTGACAAGGAAGCATAGACAAAGTGAAAGATAAAAGTTGTGAGGCATTGTGGGAATTCTTTTCTACCCATGCTAAAAACATGGAGGAGGGTTATTTTAAACTAAAACTACAAAAGATAATTTAAGGTCTTGGTGCTAACAAATCTGTCCAGGTGTTATTACTTTAAACAGAGAATTCAAAGTGGTTTTTCTTCATGAATACAGCGATCAAAGGTATTATAATTTTATTTCAAAATGCAAATTAAAGGGAAAATTAGTCAAGAGGTAAAATTCATATTGAATGTTAATATTTAAGAGGAAAAGAAGATCCTAGATGGCAGACTAAAGACAAAGCAATATTAGAGCATTATATGTTCAATAATAATTAAGAAACTTTAATTGAAAAATTGAACTAGAATGTTCACATCAGGCAAAGGCAAGCAATCAGCCTAACACCAACAAAGAAACACCATAATGTATATCTCAGGAAAAGGAACCAAGTTCCTTATCCTTGATTTCAATGATACACACACTGGCACACACACACACACACACACACACACACACACACACACGAATGTATGCAACAGCTCAATCTACTCACATCCATTCAACATGAATCAAAGATCTTCAAACTTTAAAAGTTTGAAGTCTTTTTTTTTTTCATTTTTCATTAGTATTTTATTAAGTGTTGAAACATAATACATAATTAAATGGAGCATTTGTTGCAGTCCTCACATGTTTAGAATTTCTCCCAAATATGAGCTTTATGTTATCTTTGGAAATCATTCCATTGGGATTTCTTTAGATGGTTTATAGTCAGAAGCCTTTTCTTTTTTTTTTTTTTATATTTTATTTTATTTTATTTGAAAACATACTGTACAGAGGGGTTACAATTACATGGGCAGGAAAATGCATACATTTCTTACCAAGGATTGCAGCCTCCTCCTTTGTTTACCCTTCACCTCCCTTCCCAGCCTCCCCCCTCCCCCCCCACCCAATCATACCCCTCCTCCCTCCCCCCCACCGACATTGTAAAGCTGGTTTTGACATGACATTTTGTACTTCTCATTGTTGCAACAGGTCCACCTGAATCCTTAAACGACTTGTTTGTCCCCGTCTCCTCCACATGTTATACTGACATCAAATATAGTGAAAGCGGGGGTTACACTGTGGGGGAGGGACATACAAAGCAACAAAGAAATAATATTATAAATGCGTTAGAAACACATGCATGAATGAAACAAAAACATTAAAATACATATTTGAGGGTTCGTTTTCTTAACATCACATTCTCTGACTTTTTCCTCTTGACTCATACCTATACTAGATATTGCAAATAAGGGAAACCATGGGACCTATGTTTCTTTGGGCCTGGCTTACTTCACTTAATATAATTTTTTCCAAGCCTTTCCATTTCCTAACAAATGGGGCAATGTCATTCTTTCTGATGGAGGCATAGAATTCCATTGTGTATATATACCACATCTTCTTGATCCATTCATCTACTGAGGGGCATCTGGGTTGGTTCCATATCTTAGCTATGGTAAATAATGCTGCAATAAACATAGTTGTGCTGGTAGCTTTAGTGTGGCCTTGTTTGTGGTCATTTGGGTAAATGCCCAAAAGTGGGATTGCTGGGTCATTGGGGAGCTCTATATGGAGTCTTTTGAGGAACCTCCATACTGCTTTCCAAAGTGGTTGAACAAGTTTACATTCCCACCAACAATGAAGTAAGGTTCCTTTCTGTCCACATCCCCTCCAGCATCTGTTGTTAGAGTTCTTGATTTTTGCTGTTCTAACTGGAGTGAGGTGATATCTCAATGTTGTTTTGATTTGCATTTCTTTTATGGCTAGGGATGTTGAACATTTCTTCATGTGTCTATTGGCCATCCTTCTTTCTTCTTCAGAGAAGCTTCTCTTTAGGTCTTTCGCCCACTTACTTATTGGGCAGTTGTTTCTTTGAGGATTTGTTGTTGGGTGGTTTAATTTTTTGAGTTCCAAGTATATTTTAGATATGAGACCCTTGTCCGTTGTATGGCTATTGAAGATCTTCTCCCAATCCGTGGGCTTTCTATTGATCTTGCTAGCTATGTCATTTGCCCTGCAGAAGCTCTGCAACCTTATACAATCCCATTTGTCCAACCTTTCTTTGATTTGTTGTGTTTCCGGGTCTCTATTCAGAAAATTTCGGCCTGAGCCAAGGAGACCCAGGGTTTCTCCTATTCCATCCTGTAATGTTTTCAGAGTGTCTGCTTTGAGTTCAAGGTCTTTGATCCATTTGGAGTTGATTCTGGTGCAGGGTGATATATAAGGATCTAGCTTTAGTTTTCTACATGTAGTTAACCAGTTTTGCCAGCACCATTTACTGAAGAGGCTGTCTGTCTTCCATTCTATTGTTTTAGCTCCCTTATCGAAGATTAGATGGCTATAGGTCTGTAGGTTCATTTCTGGGTTTTCAATTCTATTCCATTGGTCCTGAGGTCTGTTCTTATGCCAATACCAAGCTGTTTTGATTACTATGGCTTTATAGTAGAGTTTGAAATTTGGTATTGATATTCCTCCAGCAGTGTTCTTTCCGTTGAGGAGCGTTTTTGCTATTCGGGGTCTTTTATTGTTCCATATGAATTTTTGGATTGCCTCTTCTATTTCCTTGAAGAATGAGGGTGGAATTTTGATAGGTATTGCGTTGAATTTGTAGATAGCCTTGGGAAGTATTGCCATTTTCACAATGTTAATCTTTCCAATCCAGGAGCATGGGAGGTTTTGCCATTTTTTTAGTTCTGTGTTGATTTCCTTTTTCAAGATTTTAAAGTTTTCATCATAGAGGTCCTTCACTTCTTTAGTTAAGTTAATTCCTAGGTATTTTATTTTTTGTGGGGCTATTACAAATGGAGTTGCTTTCCTAATTTCAGCCACACTTTTCTCATTGTTGGCATACAGAAAAGCCATGGATTTTTGGGGGTTAATTTTATAACCTGCTACTTTGCCAAAGTTTTGAATCAGCTTGAGTAATTTGGAAGTGGAGTCTATGGGATTCTTTAAATACAAGATCATGTCATCTGCAAAGATGGAGAGTTTTATTTCTTCTTTCCCTATTTGGATCCCCTTTATGTCTGCATCTTGTCTTATTGCTGTAGCTAAGCATTCTAAAACTAGATTGAAGAGAAGTGGAGAGAGTGGGCATCCTTGTCTTGTTCCTGAGTTAAGAGGAAATGGCTTTAGTTTTTCACCATTGAGTATAATGCTGGCTGTAGGTTTGTCATATACAGCCTTTATTGTACTGAGGAATGTTCCATGGATTCCTAATTTTTCCAAAACCTTCATCATAAAGGGGTGTTGGATCTTGTCGAATGCTTTTTCTGCGTCTATTGAGATAACCATGTGGTTCTTATTCTTGCTCCTGTTGATGTGATGAATAATATTAATTGATTTGCGTATATTGAACCAGCTTTGCATCCCTGAAATGAATCCTGTTTGATCGTGGTGTATGATTTTTTGGATGAATTGTTGAAGTCGGTTGGCCAAAATTTTGTTGAGAAGTTTTGCATCAATGTTCATCAAAGAAATGGGTCTGTAGTTCTCTTTCTTTGATGAGTCCCTGCCTGGTTTTGGGATAAGGGTTATGATGGCTTCATAGAATGTGTTCGGTAGTGAGCTTTCTCTTTCAATTTAATTGAAGAGTTGGAGGAGATTTGGTGTGATCTCTGCTTTGAAGGCCTTGTAAAATTCCGCTGTAAAACCATCTGGTCCTGGACTTTTCTTAGCTGGGAGGTCTCTTATTGCTGTTTCTATTTCAATGCTTGATATGGGCCTGTTAAGATAGTTTAACTCATCTTGGTTTAGTTTTGGCATGTCAATATTTGCTAGGAAGAGGTCCATTTCTGTCCAGTTGTCAAACTGATTAACATAAAGTTTTGAGAAGTATTCCCTTATAATGTTCTGAATCTTGGTTGTTTCCGTGGTGATGTTTCCATTCTCATCTCTGAGTTTATTAATTTGGGTGTGTTCTCTTCTTTTTCTGATAAGATTTGCTAAGGGTCTGTCAATTTTGTTAAGTTTTTCGAAGAACCAACTCTTTGTTTTGTTGATTCTTTCTATAGTTTTTTTGGATTCTAATTCATTTAATTCTGATTTAATTTTGATTATTTCTTTCCGTCTACTGGATTGGGGTTTATCTTGCTGCTCTTTTTCAAGGAGGTTTAGATGCGTCATTAAATTGCTAGTTTCAGATCTCTCCAATTTGTTGATGTAGGAGCTCAGAGCTATAAACTTGCCTCTGAGTACTGCCTTTGCTGTGTCCCAGAGGAGCTGGTAATTTGTGTGTTCATTTTTGTTGAATAGCATGAACATTTGAATTTCCTTTCTAATCTCTTCCATGACCCACTCATGATTCAGCAGTGTGTTGTTCAGCCTCCATGTGATACCGGACTTTCTTTGGTGGCTTTTGGTGTTGAGTTCTAATTTTATTCCCTTGTGGTCAGAGAGAATGCAAGGTTTAACTTCAATGTTTCTGAATTTAGACAAGTTTGCTTTGTGGCCTAAAATGTGGTCTATTTTAGAAAACGTTCCATGTGCTGCTGAGAAAAATGTGTATTCTGATGCTGCTGGGTGAAATGTTCGGTAAATGTCTGTTAAGTCTAGTTGATATATGCAGCTGTTTAGATCTGTGGTTTCTCTGTTGAGTTTTTGCCGAGTTGATCTATCTAGTGGGGAGAGTGGTGTGTTAAAATCCCCAACTATTAATGTCTTTGGATCTATATGGGATTTGAGGGAAAGTAGTGTTTCTTGGATAAATTTGGGTGCTCCATTGTTTGGTGAATAGATATTTAGAATTGTAATATCCTCCTGAAGGAGAGATCCTTTAATTAGTATGTAGTGACCTTCTTTATCTCTTTTCACGAATTTTAATTTGAAGTCTATTTTATCTGATATTAGGATTGCAACTCCCGCCTGTTTATGCGGTCCGTTTGCTTGGTAGATTTTGTTCCAGCCTTTAACATTGAAAATGTGTTTGTTTTTACGGGCAAGGTGTGACTCCTGCAGGCAGCAGATAGAAGGGTCTTGTTTTTTAATCCAACTAGACAGTCTATGTCGCTTAATTGGAGAGTTCAGTCCGTTAACATTAAGAGATAGGACTGAGAGGTATTTGGAGTTCCTGCCATGTTATCTACCTTTTTGGGGGCTGCGAAAGCTGGGTTCTTCCTATGGTTCTTGGATTCTCAGTTTGGGTGCAGTTTCTTGGCCTTTATTGCGGTCTTGTTGGTTTTCTATGTATAGGACATCTTTAAGAATCTTTTGTAGGGCTGGTTTGGTGGAGATGTATTGTTTCAATTTTTCTTTGCTATGGAAGGTTTTTATTTGGCCTTCAGTTATGAAGGAGAGTTTAGCTGGGTACAGTATTCTTGGTTGATAGTTGTTTGTTTTTAGGGCATGGCATACATCGTTCCAGGCTCTTCTTGCTTTGATTGTCTCTGCTGAGAAATCTGAGGTGATTCTAATTGGTTTCCCTTTATAAGTGATTACCCTTTTCTCTCTGACAGCTTTAAGGATCTTTTCCTTGTTCTGAGTTGATCCTGTGTGGATTATAATGTGGCGTTGGGATGTCCTATTCTGGTCTGGTCTATTTGGGGTTCTAAAGGCTTCTTGTATCTGGACAGGCCTATCCTTCTTGTATCTGGACAGGCTTATCTAATAGAGACTCAGAAATACAAAAAAAAAAAATTCAAGACAAATGGGACAAATGGTATTGCATGCAATTGCAGATCTTCTGCATGGCAAAGGACATAGCTAGCCAGATCACTAGAAAGCCCATGGATTGGGAGAAGATCTGCACTAGCCATACAACATGCAAGGGTCTCATATCAAAAATATACCTGGAACTCAAAAAATTAAATCCCTCAACAGCAAATCTTCAAAGGAACAACTGCCCAATAAATAAGTGGGCTAACGACTTAAAGAGAAACTTCCCTGAAGAGGAAAGAAGGATGGGCAATAAACACATGAAGAAATGCTCAACCTCTCTAACCATAAAAGAATTGCAAATAAAAGCAACATTGAGGTACCACCTCACCACAGTTAGACTGGCAAAATCAAGAACTCTGATAACAACAGATACTGGAGGGGATTTGGACAGATGGGAACCTTACTACATTGTTGGTGGGAGTGTAAACTTGTTAAACCACTGTGGAAAGCAGTACGAAGGTTCCTCAAAAGACTCCACATAGAGCTCTCCTATGACCCAGCCATCCAAATTTTTGAGCATTTAACCACATGATCACAAACAAGACCATACTAAAGCTACCGGCACACCTAATTTTTATTGTAGAATTATTTACCATAGCTATGATATGGAACCAACCGAGATGCCCCTCAGTAGATGAATCGATCAAGAAAATGTGGTATATATACCCAATGCAATTCTATGCATCCATCAGGAAGAATAACATTGCTCCAATTGTTAGGAAATGGAAAGACTTGGAAAAAATTATATTAAGTGAAGTAAGCCAGACACAAAGCAACATAGGTCCCATGGCTTCCCTTATTTGAAATAACTAGGATATGCTGAGTAAGGCAGAAAAGGTCAGATAAATTGATGCTAGGGGAATGAACCCCAAGATAAGTATTCAATTTTTTTCTTTCATGCAGTTGTTTCTAACAAATTTATAAGATGATATCTATACTGCTTTTCATGTCTCTCCCCCTGATTTCACTGTATTTGATGTTGGTACAATTTGTGAAGGGGAAGGGCAAAAACAAATCATTTAACTAGGGATACAGGTGGACGCATTGCAACAATGAGATATATAAGTCATTATGTCGAAAAATTAACTTTACAACTTTGGTGGGAGGAAGAGGGTTTTGGCCATCTACTTTCCAGTTGAATTATAGGTGTAGAAGCAAAACGTAATACAAAGCAATACAAAACAGTTCTTAGTATAAATCATTTCTCTCTGAACATCGTAAAAATTAATTAAGACAACATGAAATAAAAAATCCCTTGATACCTATCAAAATTCCAACCTCATTCTTCAAGGAAATAGAAGAGGCAATCCAAAAATTCATACGGAACAGTAAAAAACCCCGAATAACAAAAACGCTCCTCAATGGAAAGAACAGTGCTGGTGGAATATCAATACCAAATTTCTAACACTACTACAAAGCCATAGTAATCAAAACAGCTTGCTACTGGCATAAGAACAGACCTCAGGACCAATGGAATAGAATTGAAAACCCAGAAATTAAACTACAGACCTATAGCCAACTAATCTTCGATAAGGGAGCTAAAATAATAGAATGGAAGAAAGACAGCCTCTTCAGTAAATGGTGCTGGCAAAATTGATTAACTGCTTGTAGAAAACTAAAACTAGATCCTTATATATCACCCTGCACCAGAATCAACTCCAAATGGATCAAAGACCTTGGAGAAAAAGCAGACACTCTGAAAATATTACAGATGGAATAAGAGAAACCTAGGTCTCCTTGGCTCAAGCCGAAATTTTCTGAATAGAGACCTGGAAACACAAGAAATCAAAGAAAGGTTGGGCAAATGGGATTGCATGAAGTTGCAGAGCTTCTGCATCACAAAGGACATAGCTTGCAAGACCAATAGAAAGCCCACAGATTGGGAGAAAATCTTCACTAGCCATACAATGGACAAAGGTCTCATATCTAAAATATACTTGGAACTCAAAAAATTAAATCCCCCAACAACAAATCCTCAAAGAAATAACTGCCCAATAAATAAGTGGGCTAAAGACTTACAGAGAAATTTCCCTGAAGAAGAAAGAAGGATGGCCAATAGACACATGAAGAAATGCTCAACCTCCCTAGCCATAAAAGAAATGCAAATCAAAACAACACTGAGATACCACCTCACCCCAGTTAGAATGGCTATAATCAAGAACTGTAACAATAACAGATGCAGGAGAGGATGTGGACAGAAGGGAACCTTACTTCATTGTTGGTGGGAATGTAAACTTGTTCAACCACTTTGGAAACTAGTATGGAGTTTCCTCAAAAGACTTCACTTAGAGCTCTCCTATGACCCAGCAATCCCACTTTTGGGCATCTACCCAAATGTTTACAAACAAGACCACACTTAATCTACCAGCACAACTATGTTTATTGCAACATTGTTTACCCTAGCTAAGATATGGAACCAACCCAGATGCCCCTCAGTAGATGAATGGATCAAGAAAATGTGGTATATATACACAATGGAATTCTATGCCTCCATCAGAAAGAAGGTCATTGCCCCATTTGTTAGGAAATGGAAAGGCTTGGAAAAAATTATATTAAGTGAAGTAAGCCAAGCCCAAATAAACATAGGTCCCATTCTTTCCCTTATTTGCAATATCTCGTATATGTATGAGTCAAGCAGAAAAGGTCAGATAATGTGATGTTAGGAAAATGAACCCAAATATATATATATATATATATATATATATATATATATATATATATATAAATGTTTTTTTTCTTTCATGCATTTGTTTCTAACTCATTTATAAGATTATTTCTTTGTTGCTTTGTATGTCCCTCCCCCACAGTATAACCCCTGATTTCACTATATTTGATGTTGGAATAATTTGTGGAGGAGATGAGAAAAACAAGTCATTTAAGGATACAGGTGGACCAGTGACAACTATGAGAAGTACGAGTTGTCATGTCGAAAACGAACTTTACAACTTTGGTGCGGGGAGGGAGGAGATTGGGTGGGGGAGAGGAGGGAGGCTGGGAAGGGATGTGAAGGGTAAACAAAGGAGGAGGCTGCAATGCTTGGTAAGAAATGTACTCATTATATTGCTTATGTAATTGTAACCCCTCTGTACAGTATGTTCACAAAAAAATTAAAATTAAAAAAAGAAAAAAAACCTAAGTTTAAAACATCCTTCTAGACAAGTTAAAGAAATAATGAGAACAAGTATTTTAAGAATAATTTCAGAGAGCTTGAACTCAGGGCCTGGGTTCTGTCTCTGAGATTTATTACTCAAGACTAGTGCTGCCACTTTGAGCCACAGTGCCACAGAAAAGTCTCACCAATTTTCCTCTCCAGACTGGCTTTGAACTAGGATCTAGATGTTTCAGCTCTCTGAGTAGCTAGGATTATAGGCATGAGCACCTTGCACCTGGCTAGAATAATTGCTTACCTGAGACAGAGGCCAGTTAGTATTAAATGTCATTCATGTTTAACTTTGTAAAATAAAGTTAACTGAAATGTCTTCCACTAGAAATAAGGAATTAAATGTGCAGATGGGTTACAAAGTTCTTACCAAAAGCTACATATTTTCCTTTTTTTTTTTCTTCCAAAATTGTTTGCTTTCCAGAATCATACCTTATCTTTCCTTGCTGGTTTCTTTAGTTGATTTCATACATGCCCACAGCTCCTTCAATTATTAATTCTAATGTGAAGAACTTGCTAATATCTATTTTCAGTACAAACGACTTGTATGCACCTCTCATCATATATTCAACTGGCATAAAAACTTGTGAAACAGTAATCATTTCTTATCATTACTGGACATTAAAGTGTAAGTAAAATTTAAGAAAATAAAGAATACCATAAATAAACATAACATGATTTTAATAGTAATGCTAAACATAAATACAACGTTGATTATTTTCCGGATCAATTTAATAAAAACCTCAAGGAAAAGAAATCACCTTTTTTGAGGGCTGATATTATGGTTTAAAATTAGAACCTAACCTTGTCACTTAGGCTTTTTCCCTTAATAGTGGTGCTCTGTATTTGAACGACAGCTCCCCTTCCAGTTTTATTTGGGGGATCATAGAGAGAAAAGAATCTCATGGAATACAAATTATTTGTGTCCCTATCTTGGGGTTCATTTCACATAACATCCTCTTATATGGTTATATTGTACCATGTACTAGTTACTCCAAGTAAGATTAACCATGGGACCTATGGTTATTTGAGCTTGACTTATTTTACTTAATATAATTGTTTCTGCGTCTTTCCATTTCCTAGCAAATGGGGCGATGTCATTCTCTCTGATGGAGGCATAGAATTTCAGTGTGTGTGTGTGTGTGTGTGTGTGTGTGTGTGTGTATCACATTTTCTTGATCCATTTATCTACTCAGGGGCATATGGGTTGGTTCCATATCTTAGCTATGGTAAATAATGCTGCAATAAACATAGTTGTACCAGTAGCTTAGTATGGTCTTGTTTGTGATCATTTGGGTAAATACCCAAAAATGTGGACTGCTGGCTCATAGGGGAGCTCTAAGTGAGGACTTAGAAAACATTATATCAAGTGAAGTAAGCCAAAACCAAAGAAACATTGGTCCTATGGTTTCCCTTATTTGCAATAACTATTGCATGTCTGGGACAAGCATAAAAGTTCAAAAGCTATGTACATATGACCAGATAAGATGATGTTAAGTGAAATGAACCCCAAGATAGGATTTATAATCTACCATTTGTTTTTTTTTCTTTTTATGTTCCTCCCCCATGGTTTAACCCTTGTTTTCACTATATTTAGTATTGGTGCCCTGTATCTTGTATACACCCTTCTCTAGCTTGGGGAGGGGAAGGGAAAAAACAAAATAGATAAATAGTGATACAGGCTGACCCATTGTAACAATGAGATGCACAAGACACTATGTTAAAAAAAAAGATCTTTACAATATAGACGGGGAAGAAGGGAAGGGAGTACAGGGGAGTGTAGTTGTGGAGGTGGGAGGGGAGGGTAGGGGAAGAACAAAGGAGGAGGTAACAATGCTTGATAGAAAATGTGCTAATTAACTTGCTCATGTAACTATAACCCCTCTACACAGCATTTTTTACAATTAAAACCTCTTTTAAAAAAACAGAAGGTGTGCCGGACACCTGTGGCTGACCCCTGTAATCCTAGCTACTCAGGATGCTGAGATCTGAGGATCACGGTTCAAAGACAGCCCTAGAAAGAAAGTCTGTGAGACTCTTATCTCCAATAAAACCACTAGAAAACAGATACTGGTGTTGTGGCTCAAGCGGTAGAGCACTCCCCTTGAGCTGAAGAGTGCAGGAACATCGCCCAAGAACAGAGTTCAAGCCCCACGACTGACAAAAAAAAAAAAAAAAAAAAAACAGGTGTCATGTACACCAAGTATAGTAGCTCCATCTGTAATCCCAGCTGATTGGGAAGCAGAAATGACAAGGATCTTGGTCTGAGGCAGGCCAAAGAAATAACTGCCAAGACAGCCATCTCAACAAATGTGCTGGCCATAGTGGTTCACATCTGTAATCCTAGCTAATTATGTGGGAGGCATAGGTAGCAAAGTCTCAGTCAATCTAAGATCTGACCAGGGCAAAAGTTCAAGACCTCAAGTAAATAAAATGGACTAGAAGTATGGCAAAAGTAGTTGAGATACTTGGTGCTATACAAAGTCCTGTCTAGCAAACAGAGAACCCCTGAATAGAACCCTAGTAATATTCCTTTCTTCCACCAAAAAGCCTAAATAACTGTCCTATTTGAAAATCTAATTTCAAGGCCACTGACAGATCAGAGATGGTGAAATTATCTTAAAAATTAGGTTTGCAAAAGAGAAAAAATTCCTTAGGTTTTGAAAAAACTGAAAAGGTAGGAAAATGCATGTGATTTTTGTTGCTCCATAATTCTTGAAAACATAAAATGTACTCAAGTATTTAATATATATCCATATGTGTGCATATATCCATGTATGTATATATATATATGTGTGCGTGTATAATCATATATATATATATATATATATACATACATATATATGTATGGTTCATCTCTTTTCTGTGTAGCATATGGTACAAATGAATCTGTACAATCACTACTCAAAGGCATGCATAGACAAAGAGAACGAGCAGAGAACTCATACTCAGGAATCTATGGTTAGCCCATAAACTGAAAATCTTTTACATCAGTTTGCATGTGTCAGTTACTGCAGTACAGGGACAATACGATGGCAATGAGATACCAGGCAGATGAAATGATAAATGAGAGATACAAATGGTACAATATTCTTTCTGATGAGTAAGAAGAATTTCCAGTGTGTGTGTTTGTGTGTGTGTGTGTGTGTGTGTGTGTGTGTGTGTGTGTGTGTGTGTGTGTGTGTGTTACATTTAGTTGGTTCATTTCTCTCTTGAGAAGTATCTGGGCTGATTCAGTAAGCATGGTTGTGCTGAAACTGTTACTATATCCTGGTTTGTATTCTTTTGGGTAAATACCCAGGAGTAGAGTTGCTGGATCATATGGAATTGGGTAGTCAAAAGAGGAGTGAAGTGGAAAAAGGCAGAAGATTGAATAGGAGAAAAGGGGTAAAATGCAGAGAGGAATCCAGTAAATATCCTATAAAATTAAGAAGAGTGAAGGAAGAGCTGTATAGGGGAGGGATGGATGAGAATGTTGAAAGGGTTGACATTTATCAAGGTATATTGTATGCATAAACTGCTTTGTTTAATGATAACTGCTTTGCTGCTTAAAATAATAATTAAAAAATCATGTCCCTAAAATGTTATGCAATTAGAAGCAAAGCATGAGAATCTGCTCAGATAATCTCTAGGGTCAATAAATCTTTTTTGGTTAGGATAAGTTTTAGAACAACATATCATTTGAAGAAAATTTAATGATTTCCAGCTATTTAAAATAATCATTTGTGAAGACATGGCTCAAGTGGCAGAATGCTACTTAGTGAACAAAGCTGTCAGATAATGAATTCAAGTCTCAATCTCGAACAAAATTAAAAACAATCAGTATAATTCAGGCATTTTCCAGTGCACTAGTAGCTCATGCATTAATCCTACTTTAAATCAGAAAGCAGAGATCTGGGGATCTCAGTTCAATGTCAGCTTAGATAGGAACGTCTGTGAGACTCTCATCTCCAATTCACTGTCAAAGAAAGCTGGAAGTGGACTCATGGCTCAAGTGGTAGAATACTAGCCTACGGCAAAAAGCTCAGGGGCAGAACCCAGTCCTTGAGTTCAAGCCTTAGAATAGTGCATATACATTACAAACAAAGTAAGGCACTCAATTTCTCAACTTTCCATTTCTCTAATCCTAACTCTAATTTTGGACAGAACCCTAACAGTAATCTTGATGATAGTAGTAACCCAATCCTAAAATTAATGGAAAATACTCGAGTTTAGCCACATTCTAACAGATACTCATTGCCTTTGAAATGATTTGCAGTTTGTTCCAAATCCTACAGATTCCCTGACTTGGACTCTGAAATCGTTCCCTATTATGAATCATTAACCTCAAATCTTCATATCATGAAAACTATCTCAGTTTCCACTGATCTTAACGTTTACTGAACTCCTATATCTCCAAAAAGAAGTTGCAGGTTTATTTAAAATCTACTTTAGTACCTAACCCTAACTATATATAAACCTTACTAGAAACCTAACTGTAAATTTAACCCTATTCAACCTTGAATAGGAAACTTAGGAAAACTGTAGTTTTTGTTAAATTTCAAACTTATTATACTTGAAAACGTTAGCAGAAAACTCAATTTTACTGTAAAGCTTACCCTTCCCTAAGCCTAAGTCTAACCTGAACTGGAACAGTAACCCTAACCCTAGCACTAATAGCCTTTGGATTCTAAAAGCCATACAAATACATTAGTTTTTATTCATCCTAACTTTGATTCAACTCATCTTTCTAAAAATAGTTTGTAGTTTTACTCAGTATCTTGCCATTTTTGTAATCCGAACCCTAAATGGAATATTGAGACTAACCCTCACACTGATCATACCCTAATCTTAATATTATTAGCACTTTCTTATTTCACATCCATCCTAATTCTAACTAGACTTGCTATTTGAAGATTTACTTTCAGTTTTGCCCTAAACTTTCCATTTCCCTAAGGCTAAGTCTAACTCCAGCTGGAACTGAAACCTAACTTTCACTCTAATGATAGTCCAATTCTAATGTTTAAGAAAAAAACTCTAGTTTTTAATCATTCTAATGGATACTCCAGTTTGCACTCTGGAAATACATTTCAATTTGCCTTAATTCCCACAAATTTTCTGACTCAACCTCTGAAGTTATCTTGTTACCGAACATGAAGTATTATATTATTTGTCCTCAAATTCACTTATCAGGAAAAATACTGTAGTTTCCAATGATCCTACCTTTCCCTGAATCCCTGCACCCTAAAACAATTTCAAATTTACTTGCCATCTAATCCATTACTTAACACTAACTCTCAAGCTAAACCTGGCTGGAAAACTCTCATTAATCATTACAAGAATGATCACTGAGAAATAAATATAATGATAATGCTCTAGTTACTATTCAATCTCACATTTTTGCTCCTACTTGTTAGTGAAAACTGAATTTTTTTTTTGGTCAGTCATGGGGCTTGAACTCTGGGCTTGGGCGCTATCCCTCAGCTCTTCAGCTCAAGGCGAGCCCTCTACTGCTTGAGCCACAGCTCCACTTCCAGGTTTTTGGGTGTTTAATTGGAGATAAAGAGTTCTCATGCACTTTGCTGCCAAGGGTGGCATCCAACTTCAGTCCTCAGATCTCAGTCTCCTGAGAGGATAGGATGACAGGCATTGAAAAGTTTGTTTTGCTGGGTGCCAGTAGCTCATGGCTGTCATCCCAGGTACTCAGGAGGTGAGACAAGAGGATCACGGTTCAAAGCCAGACTGGGTAGGAAAGACCCTGAGACTCTTATCTCCAACAAATCACCAGAAAACTGGAAGGGGTGCTGTGGGTCAAGTAGTAGAGTGCTTGCCTTGAGCTGAAGAGCTCAGGGACAGCACCCAGGCCCAGCATTCAAGCTCACAATCGAAAAAATGAAAGAAAGTAAAACATCTTCACTGCAAAGATGTGGAGGTGTGTGTGGGAGGGTGCTGTGATTGAGAGACCAGGTGCTGGCCTCACTTTACAGACATTTCTAAGAACTCAGCAAGTTTGCACCAGTTTGAAGCCACAGTAGAATGGATGTTGTCTTACCAAGAACTCAAGTGGTCGAGGCCTATGGCAGGCAGGGAGTGGGCAAATGGGTGCAGGGGTGGGATTGTTGTGTCTGTATTCTCCCTAATGAAGGATGGATTTGGATGCTGGGTGTCAAAGTCTGAAGTAAAGGGTTGCAAGAAAGTTTGTGGCCTGATGAAATGGGTTTTCTCTGGGTATATGAAGATGGATGATGTCTGGCACCTCTGGTGGCTCACAACTGTTATCCTAGCTACTCATAAAGCTGAAATGTAAAGACCATGGTTCAAAGCAGCTTGGGCAGGAAAGTCTGTGGGTCTTGATATCCAATGAGCCACCAGAAAACAGGAAACGTCACTGTGGCTCAAATTATAAAGTGCTCATCTTCTGCTGAAGAGCTGAAGGACAGCGCCCTGTCCCAGAGTTCAAACCCCATGACCAACAATAAACAAAGGGGTTGGCTGAGTTTTCGACATTGCAGTGTGTACGGTAGGAAATTCCATGCTGGGTTCTGAGACATTCCAGATATGAGAGGCTCAATGATGGGTCTACAGTTAGTCTGAGTATGATAGTGCCATCTTCTCAGGGGTTGGATGTGATCCTAATAGAGGGAGTTCATGGTTTTGTTCTCAGTAACTGCTAAGGGCTTGGAATATCTGTGTGTGTGTGTGTGTGTGTGTGTGTGTGTGTGTGTGTGTGTGTGTGTGTGTGTAATTTTCCCTCATCTTTTTCTGTCCCTTTCGTGGTGGCTGGTCTGCCTCTTCTGATCTCAGATGGTGTCCCTCCTTCACACCGACCTTGCTTTTGCCCCCTATTAGGGTCTGGAATGAGTCCTAAATTGCCACAGGCCTGTGTTCCAACTTTTCTCTGGCGCACAAGTCTGGCTGTCCCAATATTTGGTCACGTCCAGGGCATTCTGGGTCAGTGATGACAGCGGGCATAGGGTCTCCTCTGCCTCAAAGGGAGGGCCTCAGTCATGTGGTGTCCTATCCTTTTCCTCAACTGGGCCTCTGACTTCATATCCCTCTCATCAGGCTGGCAGTGGAGTGGGGAATGGGGGATTACTGGTGGTTCTGGCCAACTCGAGATTGACAGCTGACTGAAGACTGCCCAAGCAAGGAGGATCTAGGGCTACATGGGAGGTGAGGCCAAGGTGGCTTGGAAGTATAGGTCAGTTTCTAGGAAATGTAAGTGTACTTTATCACAGGACAGTCTATCTTCTGGCCCCAACTGGGCCTCTCAGGTCCTTCTAGACAATTCCAGATACTCAGAATACAGAGGCACAGACTTTAGATTCCAGGGCCAGGGAACTGGGGGAATGAGAGACTGGTATGGCCAATACCTCATTGTTTTGGGGTATTAGTGTTGACCTGGATATGCACCCCCTTGTGTACTTTCACTTCTTAACCCAGTGTTGGCCACACACCGGCCACTAGTAGCAGTACTGAGGAAGTGGCAGGAGTGGAAGTGGAGTCTAGGATGACCAAAATCAGGATTTATGGCCTTTGGGGGTGGCAAAGGATGTCTTTAAAAAAAATCTTAGAGCTGGAACTCAGGGCCTAGGCAATGTCCGTGAGCTTCCTTTGCTCAAAGCTAACATTCTACCACTTGAACTAGAGCTCAACTTTCATCTTTTTTAGTAGTTTAGTGGAGATAAGAATCTCATGGACTCTCCTGCCTGTTCTGGTTTCAAGCTGCCATCCTAAGATCTCAGTTTTTTGAGTAGCTAGGATTGCTTGTATAAGCCACGGACACCTGTTAAGGATGTGTGTGTGTGTGTGTGTGTGTGTGTGTGTGTGTGTGTGTGTGTGTGTGTGTCTGTGTGTGTTAACTGGGACTTGAACTCATACCATAGGTGCTATCCTTTAGCTTGTTTTCACAAGGTTGGTGCTGTACCACTTGAACTACAGTAGCTCTGCTTCCCAGCTTTTTGGTGATTTATTGGACATAAGAGTATGCCTAGGCTAGCTTTTAATTTTGATTGATGCTCAGGTCTCAGGCTTGAGTACCTAGGATGACAGGCATGAGCCACCAGCGCCCAGCTGATAATGGCCTTTCACCACAGTGGACTGGGATCTCCTGAAAAATTATTTTTTTTCTGTGCCAGTACTGGGGCTTGAACTCAGGGTCTGGGCTCTGATCTCTTAACTTTTTCCCTCAAGTCTCTTACTCTACCACTTGAGCCACAGCTCCATTTCTGGATTTTGGTAGTTCATTGACCAGAAGACTGTCACTAACTTTCCTCCGCTGAGCTGGCTTTGACCAAAAATATCTGATCACAGACTTCTTAATAAGTAGGATTTACAGGGTTTGAGCCACTGGAGGCATTGGGTAGAAGTTTTTCTTAAGCAAGAGTTCTTCCCTACATTTGCCCTGACTCCTCAATGCAAAGGGGGCCTGAGAGTCAGGATCTGTGAAAAATAGGCTTCCAGGCACAAAATTGGCTGGGGTCTTTGGGAAAAAGTCAAGCTAATCTTCCGCTGAGCCCCATTCTGGGACCCCACCGTCTGACCTACCTGGGACTCAAGTACAAACCTTGACCCAGCCTTCAGTGTTCTGCCAGACTTGTCTGAGGCCACAGAACATTCATTCCACCCACACCACCTTCTCGACACCACCCCTCAGGACCTTTGTGTATGCTCTGTACCTTCTGCCCGAGGCCCTCTGTCCTGTTCCACATCTTAGAACTCCTGTGGAATTTTGGCACTGGTCATATCACATCCTGGAGCAAGCCTTTCTTTCCCTTCTCTCAGTTTTTTTTTAATACTGAGTTGCTAGAGATCGAACTTGTGCAAGCTGACTGTCAAATGCTCTATCTTTGTGTGTGTGTGTGTGTGTGTGTGTGTGTGTGTGTATGTATGTGTGTGTGTGTGTGTGTGTGTGTATATGTGTGTGTGTGTGTGTGTGTGTGTGCTAGTCCTGGGGTTTGAATTCATGGCCTGGATGTTATCCCTGAGTTTTTATGCTCAAGGCTAGCATTCTACTACTTGTACCACAGCTCTGTTTTTTTTGGTGCTTAATTGGAGAAAAGAGTCTCATATAGACTTTCCTGCTTGCACAGGCTTGCAGTTATAATCTTCAGATCTCAACTTCCTGAGTGCTATTATTACAGGAGTGAGCCACCACCACCTGCCCTCTACCTCTTACCTATAACCTCGGCCCTCTTCTGAATCCCAGAAGAGTATGTCTCACCAAGCTCACATTTTTTTTGCCAGTGTTATGGCTTGACTCAGGGTCTAGGCATGTTCCTGAGCTGTTTTTGCTCAAGGCTACATTCTATCACTTAAGCCACAGTGACACTTTTGGATTTTTCTGTTTATGTGGTGCTGAGGAATCCAACCCAGGGCTTCATGCTTGCTTGGTAAGCACTCTATCACTTAGCCACATTCACAAGGATTATTTCTAACAGGAACTATGAGGGTGGAATTTACTGGCATACTCATTTCAGCACAGAAATCGCTGGCCATTTCATATCTTAGCCAGGATTTGGGACCAGTGTAAGACTCAGCAATGAGGAATGATGAATGAGTGATAGCCACCAGGCCCCAGAGATCTAGGCTCACGTCCTAAAGAGGGATAGGGAATATGGAGCCAGAACCTTCTACAACTCGTACAGCCTAGGAACAGTGATCTCCGTGGAGGCAGAGGCTGGCTGCTAAATATCCCAATGGGACACCTCAGCCAGAACATAATGAACCCATTGCATACAACAGCCAAGGCAAGCCTTCTGGGCTTGAGTTATTAAATGGCAGAGAAGGATACTTTGTTCAAGCTACTGACTCAGACTTAGTACTTTCTGAGGGCTTGTCCCAGCTTGCCCAGGTTGGGGGTCTGTTCATGGGCAACCTGCTGAATGCCCATCATCCATACATCATCCATAAATAAACAGAAACGTGGAGTTACTGCCTTCTTTTTTTCTTTGGCAGGTCTCAGGTTGAAATATGAGCCTAGGCCCTATCCCTGATCACCTCTTTCTCAAGAGTAGCGCTCTGCCCTTGAGCCACAGACCCAACCCATGGGGATATTTTCCTGTGATCTCTTAGAAATAAGAGTGTTGCGGACTTTCCTGCCCTGGCTGAATTCAAATTGGCAACATCTCAGCCCCCTGAGGAGCTAGGATTACATACAGGAGCCACTGACACCTGGCTTTGTTTTCTTCTTGTTGTTCTTTTTTTAATCGTGACAATCTGAAATCTTCAGTGTCATTCCAATGGTTTGCATTCAAAGTAAACTTCCCAGGCCTGGAGTTCAAATTCCAGGACTGCCACACACAAATGGAGGGAGATCCTGACAAACTCATTCCTATTTACGTGAATGCTAATGGAATGTTATAAAAGTATTAAATTTGCAGTTAATTCATGATTCTATTTTAGAAAGCCACACAACAATCATTGGATTTATATCTTCCATTCTAGCAACACGTTGTGATTCCCCTAATGGAAGGATATTGATTAATTTTAATTAATGATTTTATAAGTATTCAACCATGATACTTCATTAAATGGAGATATAACTTAATAACTAAATATTGGTAACTATATATATAAAATTTAATAATATCGTTACATTCTCTCTCTCTACATATATACATATATATATACAGCAATCTACACACACACATACACACACACACACACATATATATATATACAGATAGTTAGATAGATAGATAGATAGATAGATATAGATATAGATATAGATATAGATATACATATAGATTGAGCACTAGTGTGGCTTGATAATAGGTCATCAGAATTTTCTGGCAGCTCAGTTTGCCAGAGGTTGGTGTGCTAAGGCTTTGACCCCATTTATGGATTGGACATTGTAGGCCATGAGTTGAAATCCCGGCATTGCCAAAAATTTATTCATGTAATAAGAAGCCACTTTTGACACATTTTTTTCCCTGACAAAATGTCCTGGGTCTCAGTATGATGTATAATTCATATGCAAATATATTCTGAATGATAGGATGTAATAAATGAAATTGAATAAGGGTAATAAACGTCACACTCACTAAACTGTGTGTATTTTTCCAGTGCTGGGGCTTCAATTCAGGCCCTGGGAACTGGTCTGAATTTCTTGTCTTCAAGAACGGTGAGCTTCTCCTTCACCCACAGTGCCACAGAGATCCCCAGATGCTGAGTTCAAATCCCAGGTCTGCCAGAAAAATGGTTCAAATTCCAAGCCAGGGCCTTGTTTTATTTTATTATTATATTTTTTGCCAAGCACGAGGCTTGAACTCAGGTCTTGGTATCTCTGCCACAGCTGGCCCTGGGATTCTAGGACCCAAGTTCAAATCTCGGGGTTGGCAAGAAATAAAATAAAAAGGAAAAGGATGAAATGGAGAAATTCAAGAAGGGTGTTTTACATTTTTTCCCTTTGCATTATGACCATCCTGCGTGTAAATGAAAAAGCCCAGAAAGTGTTCATGACATTGCATGCTGATGTTTGGCTGGCAATTAGGGAAGCCATAACCAAAACCAAAACTTACGACTGGAGGTCGAATTACAGGGCTGCCACTAAGTATTGGAGGGAGATTCTAAGAAACCCATTTTCATGTACATCCATACGAATGGAATTTTATAAAAGCAACAAATTAGTAGTTAGTGTATGAGTATACTATAAAATACACATCAATTTTATTGCATTGACGAATTTTCAATTAATACTTTATTATGTATTCAACCATGATACTTAAAAGTGGAAGAAATAATTTGAATGTCAATAATGGGTTGTAATATAATATATGTAATTTCATAATATACAGACACCTTTCTCTTGTTTTTTGCATATATATAGGTATATATATATATGTATATACATATACATATATGCGAATCTACACATTTATCTGTTCATACAATTGTCACTCCTGGGGCTCAGTGGTATAATGATGGCTAGTACATGCAAAGCCCTGGATTCGATTCCTCACTACCACATGCACATAAAAATCTAGAAGTTGTGCTCTCGCTCAAGCAGTTGAGCATTAGCTTTGAGCATAAAAGCTAAGGGACTGTGTCTAGACTCTTACTCAAGGTCCAGAATGGGCATGAAAAAAGGTTGAATGTTGTGACTGCAACTCTATAAGGATAGGACTTCAAATACCTCATCACACAGCAAGCCGGGAATCTGGTGCTGACAGCTGCCATCTAACCTGACTTAGTCAGAGGTATACAACTGCAACTCAGCCCCACAGAACAAGATGCTGCTGGCTTGCTCACCCCTGTCATCCAAGATACTGGGGGGCTGAGATCTGACACTGGTGGGTTTAAAATCCAGCCCTGGCAGGATGTTTGTGAAACATTTTCGTGCAATCGCTGTAGCTGACTCCCTCCACCAAAAAAAAAATACCCCTCTGAATCATTAGATGTGAACTTTGTGCAATTTGTAATGTGTTTCTGAAAGAATGGTGATACTGATGAAAGCACCCTAATACTAATGACAGCTTGTGGGATACATCTACATGATGAGTCCTTCCTGGGGGGCTGGTGCACTCATGGGGTGCTGTGCGCTGAGTACTGCACAGGATGCTATGTGCTGAGTTCTTCACAGGTGCAGCAGGCTGAGTCCTGCATTTAATGCTGGGTGCTGAGTCTTTCACAAGATGCTGTGTGCTGAGTCCTGTAAAGAGGGTTATTTGGAGCTGGGCACCAGTGGTTCACTCCTGTAATCCTAACTACTCTGGAGGCTGAGATTTGAAGATAGTGGTTCAAAGCCAGCCCAGGCAGGAAAGTCGCTGAAACTCTGATCTCCAATTAACCACCAGACAACTGAAAGTGTCACTGTAGCTCAAGTGGTAGAGCACTAGCCTTGAGCTGAAGAGCTGAAGGACAGAGTGCAGGCCCAGATTTCAAGCCCCATGACCGACAAAAAAAAGTGTTATGTATTTTGTCCTTCAAAGGGTGCATTGTTTCATCTTGTCCTTGTAAGAATTCCACAACTGACATGAATATGCAGAAAAGAATATTGAGGCTTAGATCTGTCCCGATGGCAGGGACAAAGTTATGTATTACTGAAGACTAGTGTGTTGTCTACAGGAGATATATGATTTGTCTTGTTTTTCTAAGTCATGAACGTTGAACTCGGGGCCTAGGCACTGACCCATACCTCTTGGGCTCATGGCTAGCACTCCTCCACACGGAGCCAAAGACCCCCTTGCAGCAGAGTGCCACTACTTAGGGTTCTATAACTGAGGTCTGTCATCCTATCTTCTCAAGTAGCTGAGATCTGGGTTCCAAACTATCCCTGACACAAAAGGTACCATGAGATTATTATCTCCAAATCACCACTAAGAAACCTGAAGTGGAAGCTGGGTGCTTGTGGCACATGCCAGTCACTCTAGCTACTCAGGAGGATGAGATCTGAGGATTATGGTTCAAAGCTAGCCTCGGCAGGGAAGTCCTTGAGACAGCTCCAATGAACCACCAGAAAACCGGAAGTTGCTCTATGGCTCAAGTGGTAGAACACAAGATTTGAGCTGAAGAGCTCAGGGACATCACCCAGGCCCAGATTTCCACTCCTAACCTGACAACAACAAAAAAAAAGACAGAAAAAAACTAACAAACTTGAAGTAGAGGACTGGGAATGTGCCTTAGGGGTAGAGTGCTTTGCATATATGAAATCCTGGGCTTGATTTCTCAGAACCACATCACTAGCAAAAAGCCTGAAGGGGCCCTGTGGTTCAAGTGGAAGAGGGCAAACCTTGTACAAGAGAAACTAGGTACAGTGCCCATGTCTTGAGTTCAAGCTCCAGGACTATTGTATGCACACGCAAACCTTGTACAAGAGAAACTAGGTACAGTGCCCATGTCTTGAGTTCAAGCTCCAGGACTATTGTATGCACACGCTCATGCACATACACACACTCACACACAGAGGGCAAGCAGAAGTGAAGCTTGACAAAGTGGTAAAGCACTAGACTTTGGCTCTGAGCTCATAGTCAGCACCCAGGCCCTATGTTAGATCCCAAAACCTAGTCACCCAGGGCCCAACTAGGAGAGGTAAAAGGTTTCAAAACCTGATGAGCTTCACCAGTACTAGATGACAGGAAGCTTTGTGATGTTCAACATTTGCTTGGATTTCCCAAGCTCCTGGAAACCTAGGAGTGGCATTATAGGCCCATCATTGCCGGCACTGAAACGTTTCATTATGCTCAGTGCCCTAGTTGTCTGCCTGAAGGACTCCTGAATTATATTGAGCACTGTATTTGAACACTGGAATATAGTCTCATAAAGGCAGGATAAGAGCACAGAACTTGGCCTGCCATGGGAGGTGGCAAAAATGAAGGTCTCCTCTTAAAACAGAGCACTGGGAAGAGAGATAGCTAAGGGTAAAAAGAGGCCTTTTTCTCCTGACTTTCCGAACCCGTGCACACATCCTCCCTAATTGGCCCAGATGGAATTATTTGGTACACAGCTGTACAAGAGTGAGGGCTTTGGTGTGCCTGTCCAGACAATGAGAGAGTCTTCCTCCAGCAGGCCTGTGATGAAGAGAATCCCTTAGGTTACAATGTGAACAGTGAAGGGAGCCCTGGAATATGCAATATCATAAAAGCAGTCTCTGTGTTATGAACTCATTGTATTGAATACAATTTTTCTTGCTTGGTGCCATTCATCATAGCTACTCAGGAGTTTCACCTAGAGGAATACATCCATACATACTCAAAGAAATTGAGATACAGGTTTTTCTTTTGAGTGGGCAGGTCCTGGGGTTGAACTATGAGCCTAGGCCTGGTCCAACTGCTCCTTTTGCTCAAGGGTACTGCATTAAGCTTGAGTCACAGCCCCACTTCTGGGTTTTTCTGTGATCTCTTACAAATAACATTGTCAAAGACTTTCTTCCACTGGCTGGTTTGAAACTCCAATTCTCTACATCTCAGCCTCCTGAGAGCAGGGATTACAGTCAGCAGGCACTTTCACCTTCGTTCTTTTCTTCTTTGTTTTATATTCTGGACTGACTTCTTAATAGGGTCATTCCTATGGTTGGGACTTATAAGTAAACTACACAATGTTCTTTATAGCTGCTTTCTCTGAGAGTATTTTCTCTCTTCATCTTACCCTCTGGTCACAGGGTTGAAGCCAAAAGTGAGAAATGAGTGTTTCAGGATTTAGGAGCAAATGTCAACAGGACATGTCAGTTCTGTCACTTAGCATTGAGCTGCAGTGAATTTACTGTCTCAGGATATGAGGACCGAAAGCTGGAGTGATCCTCATACATTCTGCATTGCTCCATTTGCCTATAAAATGATCTAATAATTATGAGTGTTTTGTATCTCCAACCTTAAGTATCTGGGACACACTAGAAGCATGTTCCTGTTTCTGTTTTTCTCTAGTACCTCTTGAGATTTAGACTAAAGATTTGGGTGGAGCGGCTTCTAGGTGAATCCCTGAGGAAATCCACTTGAAGCCTCCTCAGGAGATCTCCATTCAAAGCCAGCCCTAGCAGGTAAGTTTTATTGTCTCCAATAAACCACCAGAAAACCAGAAGTGGAGCAGTGGCCTAGAGGGTAGAGCTCCAGCTTTGAGAAAGAAAGCCAAGCAGGGGATACAGGCCAGACCAGGCAGGAAAGCCTAGGAGGCGCTTATGTCCATTGAACAACCAGATGGCTGGAAGTGGAGCTGTGCCAGTGGTAGAAACTCAGCCTTGTGAAAAACAGCTCACATCCTCAGTTTAAGCCATGGGATGGCCACAAAAGAAAATTGAAAAAGAGAAGGCTAAGTTTATGTATCAGTGTCCTACTTACTTATGTCTGCATATTACTTCCCTAAGTGCAAAGAGGCTGTATGCAAATCTTCTGCTTTTATTTACTAATTTATGTTTTAGATATGCTCATTTTACATAGTGCATCATTCTCTTCATTTCAGCCCTATTGCTTTTCACTTCCAAGATTCTAGGCCTGTTTCGTTATATGTTGCACACTGAAGGTATTAGCAGCCTTTATTTGCATTTTATTATGAGGCCAATGCAGAAGCAGTCACAAATCAGGCAGAGGAGGAGAAGATCAGAGTTCATAGAAATAAGCGGTATTCAGAAAATTATACTTGGGGATGCAAAATGGTAGCATATATATGTAAAAAATACCATTAAGAAAAAAGATGAGGGGGCTGGGAATGTGGATTAGTGGGAGAGTGCTTGCCTAGCATGCAAGAGGCCCTGGGTTCCATTCCTCAGTAACACATACACAGAAAAATCTAGAATTGGTGGTGTAGCTCAAGTAGCAGAATGCTAGAGACAGTGCACAGGCCTTGAGTTCAGTATAAGAAATGTCAAAGAGATAACTATGTATGTAGTTAGGTAGGTAGGTAGGTAGGTAGGCAAGTAGGTACTTTTGTACATAGATAGATAGTGTATTTCAGCGTTGATTTTCCAGAGAATGTTCTCGTAATTAGCAAATAGGAAAAGTACTTTGATTATCCCTCAATTTTTTTCCAGTTGTGTATCTTGTATCAACCCTGGGCACTGTCCCTGAGCAATTCAGTCAAGTCTAACTCTCTACCACTTGAGCCACAGCTCCACATGGGATTGTTTAGTGGTTCATTGGAGATAAGAGTCTAACAGGCTTTTCTTGCCTAAGCTGTCTTTGAACTGTGGTCTTCAAATCTCAGCCTCATGAGAAGGTAGTTTTCCAGGTGTGAGCCACCAGCAACTGGCCTATTGCTTTTGACAGTCCTGGGGAATGTTTTTCTCAAGGCTAGCACTCTACCATTTGAGCCACACCACTGTGTCTGGCTTTTTCTTAGTATGTGGCGCTGAGGATTCAAACCCCGGTATTCATGCATGTTGAGTGAGCTCTTTACCACTAAGACACATTTCTAGCCTCCCCCTTACAATTTTAACCCATAACTTGCCTGTCCTCAAGAAAAAGCTTCTGATGAGGGAGAAGAGGAGGGAAGGCCACTCCTCCCCCCCGCCCCCCAGTACCAGAGATCTCCATTTTTGATACTGACAAAGCTCAGCGGAAATGCTAGCTCCAACTCAGGCCTTGGAAGAAAACTAGAGTCATTTAGCAGGTCACAAGAACCTAAACTGACCTGCCAGACTCAGCTCCACCCAGAGAAAAGTTACCTAGCTCGGGCGCCAGCCCCAGGAATGTCTTTCTTCACTGGGTAATCAGAGCCAGAGGCTGCCCCTCCCTTTGGCAGCCTTGAGGATCAATTGCAATTCAGTAAACATAAACCCTGAGAGTGGCTCCAGGCTAGGCTCTGTGAGTTTCTAACAAACTAGCCCCTGGGAAAAGCTACTGTTTGCTGAAAGGCCTCAACTCTACCCAGAACCTAGCCTCATCACAGCATCTCCAAACTTGAGGAAAAAGTCATCTCCCTCTTTTGTGATATTCAAAGCAGATCTCCCTCCCATTGAACTGAGCTGGGAAGAGGATCACAAAATTCTGGGTAAAGCAGAGCATTTTTCTGCCTGTTCAAAAAACTGACAAGAAACCAACCAAGCCACAGGAAAATCAAACAGCACAAGCAGACCAGAGACTCCAACAAGAGGTTGGTTATGGACACAGGGAGATACAGGATTTTTCCCACCCCTCCTAAAAAAAAAAATCAAAGAACTTTTTTTTGGTAACTTTATAAAAAATTTTTTCTAAAACTTTTTTTTAATTTTTAATTTTTACCTTTTTTGCAAAAAATTGTTTTCTAGTAAATTTTTTCCTCTTATAATTTTTATTTTAGGGGTATATGTGTCTGTGCATTTTTCTTTCTTTTTTCTTTTTTTTTTTAAATTGTTTTTGTTTTTTTGTTTAGCTCTACTGAACTACTGGTCTTTTTTTCTTTCTTTCTTATCCTTTTCACCTTTTCTTCTCTTTCGTTCTTCTTTATGTGACTTAATTGTTGTTCTGTACATCCTCAGATAAACCCGTAGTTGATTATTAGACCTTATCCCCCACTGTGTACACACTTAATCCACAAATTTATTACTCAATTCAAAACCTCCTAGGCTTAATTTCCTTAATAGCAGTACTACCTCTTTATACCTATATAATATTTTAAATATTTTTATTTTGTTTTTCACATCGCCTTTATATCCCTCCCCTTCTCTCAGTATTTCCACGTTCTTCTCCGAATATTTTGTTTTTGATTCTGCATAATATTTTTACTTTTTACTTTTCTATTTTTTCTGGTCTCTTTTTTTCCCTTACTCTTTCTTCTTTTTATTCTCTCTCTACTTTCATCCTATCCAACTTATTTCCTGCTTTGAGATTAGGATTTAGTTAAGTTAACTCTCCCTGTGCCTTCCCACATCACTCTATTCCTATTTTTTACCCACATCTCTCCCTAAACCTAATAATTTCTGATTTACCAAATTCTTCTTTGTGGTTCGTAGCCCATTAATATATAGTTGTTTGATGTTGAATAGATGTATCTGTTGAACTAGATTGTATCTTCAGACTATTGACTGTGCAAATACAGACTTTGGTTGATGCTGGCCTTAAGTTTGTGTTCTAGAACAAAACTGGTGTTATTTTCATCCCAAATGGGCAGAGTAAGCTGGTAAAACACAAGAAAAATTGCAAATCCAAGTATCTCAACTCCCACTCATGATAATCAGGGGACAGAACAGATAATGAATAATCCAGAGGAGAGTTCCCAAATAGCTCTACAAACACTGCTGTCAAACATACAAAGGACTCTGTATGAGTGTGATAAGGAGAGAGGGAAGGCAAATAAAAGGTCAATGGAGGCAAACAAAAGGTCAATGCAGGAAAAGATTGAAATCCTAAAAAGGACTCTGTATGAGCGTGATAGGGAGAGAGAGGAGGCAATCCAAAAGTTTATACAGGAAAATCATGAGCGTGAGGAAGCTACTAAGAAACTGATACAGGACTTGCATGAGAAGCTTGAGAATACTCAAAGAGAAAGGCAGGAATGGCGTGAGCAGGCTGAGAACACTCAAAGAGAACTACAGGAATCTCACGAATGGGAGGAAGCTAATCAAAGAGTAATACAAGAATTGAGAGAGCAGGATGAGAATACACAAAGATCACTAAAGGCATTCATGGAATCCATTAACAAAGAGCTGAAGGAAGTCAGGAACCACAAAGGGAATGCTGAATGGAATCGAACAGATTGAATGGGAGTCCAAGGAAACCATACCCAACAAAGTAAGTGATTTGAGAATAAACACTGAACACCAAATTAAGGAAGTAAAGAAGTTCATACAAGATCTAAAACAAAGTTTCAACAAAAAATTTGAAGACATCACAGCTGACAAATTAGAAGGAAAAGAAACAAAAAACAAAGTAGAAAGTCTTGACAGCAGGTTAGAACATGCAGAAGATCGAATCTCGGGGATTGAAGATAGCCAAGATATTATAGAGAAAGAATGTACAACCATCGAAGACAAGTCCAAGAAATATGATAGATCTATCCAACACTTGGAAAACACCATCAGAAGGCCTAATCTAAGGATAATGGGTGTAGAGGAGCACCTAGAAACAGAAGTTAATGGTCTAGGAAATTTGTTTAACAGGATCCTAGCAGAGAACTGCCCAAACATGCAAAAAGATAGGCCTGTTCGGATACAGGAAGCTTTTAGAACTCCAAATGGACCAGACCAGAATAGGATATTCCACCGTCACATTATAATCCACAAAAGATCAATTCAGACCAAGGAAAAGATAATTAAAGCTGTGAAGAAGAAAAGATTAATCTCCTCTAAAGGGAAACCAATTAGAATCACCTCAGATTTCTCAGCAGAGACAATCAAAGCAAGAAGAGCCAGGACTGATGTATGCCATGCCCTAAAAACAAACAACTATCAACCAAGAATACTGTACCCAGCTAAACTCTCCTTCATAACTGAAGGCCAAATAAAAACCTTCCATAGCAAAGAAAAATAGACACAATAAATCTCCACCAAACCAGCCCTACAAAGTTTCTTAAATATGTCCTACACATAGAAAACCAATAGGAGCACAATAAAGGCCAAGAAACTGCACCCAAACTGAGAATCCAAGAACCATGGGAAGAACTCAGTTTTCGCAGCCCCCAAAAAGTTGGATAACATGTCAAGAACTCCCGAACACCTTTCAGTCCTATCTCTCAATATTAACGGACCTAATTCTCCAATTAAGTGATATAGACTGTCTAGTTGGATTAAAAGCAAGATCCAACTATCTGCTGCCTTCAAGAGTCACATCTTGCCCATAAAAACAAACACATTTTCAATGTTAAAGGCTCGAACTAAATCTAACAAGCAAACAGCCCCCATAAACAGTCGGGAATTGCAATTCAAATATCAGATAAAATAGACTTCAAATTAAAATTTGTGAGAAGAGATAAAGAAGGTCACCACTACTAATTAAGGGATCTCTCCTTCAAGAGGATATCACAATTCTAAATATCTATTCACCAAACAACAGAGCACCCAAATTTATTCAAGAAACACTACTTTCCCTCAAATCCCACATAGATCCAAAGACATTAATTGTTGGGGATTTTAACACACCACTCTCCCCACTAGATAGATTAACTCGGCAAAAATTCAACAGAGAAACTGCAGATCTAAACAACTGCATAGATCAACCAAATTTAACAGACATCTACCGAATATTTCACCCAGCAGCATCAGAATACACATTTTCTCAACAGCACATGGAACATTTTCTAAAATAGAATATATTTTAGGCCACAAAGCAAACCTGTCCAAATTCAGAAACTGAAGTTATATCTTTCATTCTGTCTGACCACAAGGGAATAGAATTAGAACTCTACACCAAAAGCCACCAAAGAAAGTCCGATAACACATGGAGGCTGAACAGCACACTGCTGAATCACAAGTGGGTCATGGAAGAGTTTAGAAATGAAATTCAAATGTTCATGCTATTCAACAAAAATTAGCACAGAGATTATCTCTCCTCTGGGACACAGCAAATGCAGTACTCAGAGGCAAGTTTATAGCTCTGAGTTCCTACATCAACAAATTGGAGAGATCTGAAACCACCAATTTAATGAGACATCTGAACCTCCTTGAAAATGAGCAGCAAGAAAAACCCCAATCAAGTAGACAAAAATAAATAATTAAAATTAATCAGAATTAAATGAATTAGAATCCAAAAACACTATAGAAAGAATCAACAAAACAAAGATTTGGTTCTTCGAAAAAATAAACTAAATTGACAGACACTTAGCAAATCTTATCAGAAAAAGAAGAGAACACACCCAAATAAACAAACTCAGAGATGAGAATGGAAACATCACCTCAGAAACAACCAAGATTCAAAACAATATAAGGGAATATTTCTCACAACTTTATGCTAATAAGCTTGAGAACTTGGCAGAAATGGACCTTTTCCTAGCAAATACTGATATGCCAAAACTAAACCAAGATGAGTTAAACCATCTTTACAGGCACATATCAAGCATTGAAATAGAAACCGCAATAAGAGACCTCCAAGATATGAAAAGTCCAGGACCAGATGGTTTTTCAGCAGAATTCTACAAGGCCTTCAAAGCAGAGTTCATACCAATACTCCTCCAACTCTTCAATGAAATTGAAAGAGAAACTTCACTATTGAACACATTCTATGAAGCCATCATAACCCTCATCCAAAAACCAGGCAGGGCCTCATCAAAGAAAGAGAACTATAGACACATTTCTTTGATGAACATTGATGCAAAACTTCTCAACAAAATTTTAGCCAATCGACTTCAACAATTCATCCAAAAAATCATACACCATGATCAAACAGGAATCATTTCAGGGATGCAAAGCTGGTTCAATATATGCAAATCAATTAATATTATTCATCACATCAACAGGAGCAAGGATAAGAACCACATGGTTTTCTCCATAGATGCAGAAAAAGCATTCGACAAGATCCAACACCTTTTTATGATGAAGGTTTTGGAAAAAATAGGAATCCATGGAACATTCCTCAATACAATAAAGGCCATATATGACAAACCTACAGGCAGCATTATAATTAATGTTGAAAAACTACAGCCATTTCCTCTTAACTCTGGAACAAGACAAGCATGTCCACTTTCTGCACTGTTCTTCAATCTAGTATTAGAATGCCTAGCTACAGCAATAAGACAAGATGCAACATAAAGAGGATCCAAACAGGGAAAGAAGAAATAAAACTCTCCATCTTTACAGATGACACGATCTTGTATTTAAAGAATCCCATAGACTCCACTCCCAAATTACTCAATAGAATGGAAGAAAGACAGCCTCTTCAGTAAATGGTGCTGGCAAAATTGGTAAACTACTTGTAGAAAACTAAAGCTAGATCCTTATATATCACCCTGCACCAGAATCAACTCCAAATGGATCAAAGACCTAGAAGTCAAAGCAGACACTCTGAAAACATTACAGCATGGAATAGGAGAAACCCTAGGTCTCCTTGGCGCAGGCCGAAATTTTCTGAATAGAGACCTGGAAACACAACAAATCAAAGAAAGGTTGGACAAATGGGATTGCATAAAGTTGCAGAGCTTCTGCATGGCAAAGGACGTAGCTAGCAAGATCAATAGAAAGCCCACGGATTGGGAGAAGATCTTCACTAGCCATACAACGGACAAGGGTCTCATATCTGAAATATACTTGGAACTCAAAAAATTAAATCCCCCAACAACAAATCCTCAAAGAAGCAACTGCCCAATAAATAAGTGGGCTAATGACTTAAAGAGAAACATTAAGAAGGAAGAAGGATGGCCAATAGACACATGACGAAATGCTCAATGTCCCTAGCAATAAAGAAATGCAAATCAAAACAACATTAAGATACCACCTCACCACAGTTAAAATGGCAAAATCAAGAACTCTTAACAACAGATGCTGGAGGGGATGTGGACAGAAGGGAACCTTACTTCATTGTTGGTGGGAGGGTAAACTTACAAACTTACAAACAAGACCACACTAAAGCTACCAGCACAACTATGTTTATTGCAGCACTATTTACTATAGCTATGATATGGAACCAACTCAGATGCCCCTCAGTAGATGAATGGATCAAGAAAATGTGGTATATATACACTATGGAATTCTATGCCTCCATCAGAAGGAATGACATTGCCCCATTTGTTAGGAAATGGAAAGACTTGGAAAAAATTATATTAAGTGAAGGAAGCCAAGCCCAAAGAAACATAGGTCCCATGGTTTCCCGTATTTGCAATATCTAGTGTATGGAGGAGTCAAGCAGAAAAGGTCAGATAAGGTGATGTTAGGAAAATGAACCCTAAGATATGTATTTAATTTTCTTCTTTCATGTATTTGTTTCTAACACATTTATAAGATTATTTCTTTGTTGCTTTGTATGTCCCTCCCCCATAATATAACCCCTGCTTTCACTGTATTTTATGTCGGTATAATTTGTGGAGGGGAAGGGGAAAAACAAGTCATTTAAATCAGGACACAGGTGGACCCGTTGCAGCAATGAGAAGTACAAGTTGTCATGTCGAAAATGAACTTTTTAACTTTGGTGGGCATGGGATTAGGTGGGGGAAGGAGGGAGGCTTGGAATGGATGGGAAGGGGAAACAAAGGTGGAGGCTACAATGCTTGATAAGAAATGTACTCATTATCTTGCCCATGTAATTGTAACCCTTCTGTACAGTATTTTCACAATAAAATATAAATAAAATTAAAATAAAGACTTCCCTGTATAAATCATCTAAAGACATCCCTATAGGAAGGTGTCCAAAGATAAATAAGACAAAGCTCATTCTTGGGAGAGACTCTAAACGTGAGAAGACAGTGACAAATGCCTCTATTTAATTATGTATCATGTTTCAATGCAAAATTTTTAATGATAAATGAATCAATGTCCTAAATTATTGTGTATAATTTTATAATAGATGTGCAAAATGTAAATGGGAATGATAATATAAATAAAATAAACATTAAAAGATTGAATCAAATAAAAAATAAATACAAAATCAATAATGAGAATCATAACATGTAATAAAGATACATATGTAAGTATATATCATATATTACATATGTATAGAAATATTTTTTCCATGCAAAGCCTTCATTCAGGTCATGGGAACTCTAGCCTGAATTTCTTTTCCTCAATGACAGTAAATTTTTCCTTCACCCATGGTACAAAAGAGCTACCTGGACGGTGAGGTCAAATCCCACCCATGATATAAATACTGGCCCCAGTTCCAAGACAGTAACTTAATTTTTTAATGGAAGCAGTTTATTCAGTTTATTCAGTTCCATACTGAACATTAAATAAAAAGCAGTATAGAATTTTGTACATCTATTCAGACATCCCTCCCTTAACCCAAAAGTGCTTCTCGGAATACTACATTGTTTCTGTTTTTGTATGTTTTTTATTGTAAAAATGTTGTACAGAGTGGTCACAGTTACATGAGCAAGGTCATGAGTATATTTCGTATTGAGCATTGTTACCTCCTCCTTTGTTTTCACCCTATCATCCCTTACCTCCCATCTCCACAACTGCTCCCCCTGCCAAGCTCTGTGACTTAATTTTTTAGTTTTGTCTTGGCACGAGGTTTGAACTCAAGTAGTAGCAAATCTGCACTTTCCCTCACATTGCTACAAGTTCCTGAGTTCAAATCCCAGTCTAGAAAGAAAACTGGCAGAAATTCAAAACCAGAGAACTCTATTATTTTTAAATTTAGTTAAATAATCAATTAATTTTTTTCTTTTTTCTTTTTTTTTGTTTTTGGCCAATCATGGGGCTTGAACTCATGCCGTGGCAACTCTGCCTCAGCTTTGATCACCCTAGGCTGGGTGCTGCCTCGGGACCCATACCCAATCCTGGAATCCTAGGCCCAGAGGGCTTGCAGAAAGAAAAAAAGTGAGCTAGCATAAAAATTGGCAAGCTGCGGAAGGACGGGGTTTAATTTTTTTTTTCTTTGCATGGTGCCCATCCTGGGTTTTCATGCCACGGTTGCAAAATGGACCTGACTTGCCATTGCTGAAGGCTGGCGGGCTAGCAGGGAAGCCATAGGCCAACCTGTCAACATAGGTCCTGTATTCAAATCCAGGTCCTGACAACTACCAGTGGCAGGAGATCACAAGACACTCATTCCTATGCATAGGAATACCAATTGAAAGAGAAGTTTGTGCATTGGTCGAGCCTAAAATTGGATGCAATAATCCTAGGACAATGATTGATCTTAATTTCATGCTTTATTAAAGATGAAAAGAATAGTATTCCTTTAATTATGGTATAATAAATACCTAAGAGTTGGTAGGAATATAGTATATGTCATTCAATCATAGATAGGCGTCTATGGTGCTTTATAACAACATATATTTATTTGTATAATACTGTCTGCTTATCCTTGTATCGCTGTTTTGGCCAATCCTGGGTCACGATCTCAGCACCTGGGAACCACCTCACAGCTTCATTGGCTAGAGGCTGTTGTGCACACACTCATCCATTCATGAATTGTTCCTGCTAGGCCCTGAGTTCAGATCCTAGCACTGCTAAAAATTTAATCTTGGAGTATGAAGCCAAGTGTGACACCTGTTTTCCTTTTCTGGGAGTGTCCTGGGTGTCAGGCATAATGGAGAACACATCTACAAATCTAGATGGTATGTGATCGTATGTAAACAATGTAATACATAGTTAGGATTCATCACATTCAATAAAATATATGGTAAAATACAAATTTCAAACTCTACTATAAAGCATTAGTAATCAAAACAGCTTGGTACTGGCATAAGAACAGACCTCAGGACCAATGGAATAGAATTAAAAATCCAGAAATGAACCTACAGACCTATAGCCATCTAATCTTTGATAAGGGAGCTAAAACAATAGAATTGAAGAAAGACAGCCTCTTCAGTAAATGGTGCTGGCAAAATTGGTAAACTAATTGTAGAAAAATAAAGCTAGATCCCTATATATCACCCTGCACCAGAATCAACTCCAAATGGATCAAAGACCTAGAAGTCAAAGCAGACACTCTGAAAACATTACAGCATGGAATAGGAGAAACCCTAGGTCTCCTTGGCTCAGGCCAAAATTTTCTGAATAGAGACCCGGAAACACAACAAATCAAAGAAAGGTTGGACAAATGGGATTGCATAAAGTTGCAGAGCTTCTGCATGGCAAAGGATGTAGCTAGCAAGATCAATAGAAAGCCCACGGACTGGGAGAAGATCTTTACTAGCCATACAACGGACAAGGGTCTCATATCTAAAATATACTTGGAACTCAAAAAATTAAATCCCCCAACAACAAATCTTCAAAGAAACAACTGACCAATAAATAAATGGGTTAAAGACTTAAAGAGAAATTTCTCTGAAGAAGAAAGAAGGAGGGCCAATAGACACATGAAGAAATGCTCAACATCCCTAGCCATAAAAGAAATGCAAATCAAAACAACATTGAGATACCACCTCACTCTAGTTAGAATGGCAAAAATCAAGAACTCTAACAACAACAGATGCTGGAGGGGATGTGGACAGAAGGGAACCTTACTTCACTGTTGGTGGGAATGTAAACTTGTTCAACCACTTTGGAAAGCAGTATGGAGGTTCCTCAAAAGATTTCACGTAGAACTCCCCTATGAGCCAGCAATCCCACTTTTGGGCATCTACCCAAATGTTTACAAACAAGACCACACTAAAGCTACCAGCACAACTATGTTTATTGCAGCATTATTTTACCATAGCTAAGATATTGAACCAACCCAGATGCCCCTCAGTAGAGGAATGGATCAAGAAAATGTGGTATATATACACAATGGAATTCTATGCCTCCATCAGAAAGAATGACATTGCCCCATTTGTTAGGAAATGGAAAGGCTTGGAAAAAATTATATTAAGTGAAGTAAGCCAGGCCCAAAGAAACATAGGTCCCATGGTTTCCCTTATTTGCAATATCTAGTATATGTATGAGTCAAGCGGAAAAGGTCAGATAATGTGATGTTAGGAAAATGAACCCTTAGATATGTATTTTAATGTTTTTTTTCTTTCATGCATGTGTTTCTAAAGCATTTAAAAGATTACTTCTTTGTTGTTTTGTATGTCCCTCCCCCACAGTATAACCCCCGCTTTCACTATATTTGAGTTAGTATAACTTGTGGAGGAGATGGGGAAAAACAAGTCGTTTAAGGATACAGGTGGACCTGTTGCAACAATGAGAAGTACAAGTTGCCATGTCCAAAACGAGCGTCGGTGCGGGGGTTGGGGGGGGGGGGAGGGTAGGAAGGGGGAGGCTGGGAAGGGATGTGAAGGGTAAACAAAGGAGGAGGCTGCAATGCTTGGTAAGAAATGTACGCATTATCCTGCCCATGTAATTGTAACCCCTGTGTACAGTATGTTGACAAATAAAATAAAATAATATTTAAAACAATAAATAAATAAACGGTAAATTAATGAAAAATATAAAAAATTACAATGAATAACCACACCACACATAATATAGACTGAACATCTGTATGGAAGTTTAATCCTATCTTTAAAATGTATATAAGGAGTATGTTTGCCAGGTCAGGGGCTTGAATTCAGGCCTAGGGAACAGGCCTGACTTACTGGTCTTCAAGCACGGCGAGCTTCCCGGTTCCCCACAGTGCAACAGATTTACCCAGACCCCGGGTTCAAATTCCAGGACTTGCAGACAAGAAAATGGCACTCATTCCAAGCCAGGGAGCTTCATTAGCATTTTAAATATTTTTTTAAGTTCACTTCGCATTTATTTGATACATATTGATTTTATACCATGAGGTTTTTTTCAAAAAGGGGTTTAAACTTTTACATTTCAGCATAGCACATTGGTGTTTCTATTTTGACCATCTGCCCTGAAGAGTGAGAACAAAAATAAGGATATGATTTCTCTCTAGAATGTCGGGACAGTTGAATTTATTTCTATTTAGAGTTATTTCTACAATTATAAACTCTCTGCATTTGTGTCGTATGAGTTTTCCTCAGTGTCTACCACGACATACATGAGGGGAGTCCTCATAGCACAAAAGGTTTGGTTTCTGAATAAAACCTCACTTCTGTGAGGACAGTAGGTACTTCTAAGCATTTTGGGAATAAACTGGATTGTAAAATGAAAAACGAAAACAATGGGACTGTGATATATCTCAGTAGTGGAGTACTTTCCTAAAGAGCATAAGACCTTGGCAGAAAAGTTTCCTAAAGCTCAGAATGTTAGAATTTTATGATCTGCATGAAAATCTTCTTTTTTTACTTATTTTTTGGTCCTGGGGCTAGAACTCAGGGGTTATCCCTTTGCTCTTCAGCTCAAGGCGAGTGATCTACTATCTCATTCACAGCGCCACCTCGGTTTTCTAGTGGTTTATTGGAGATAAGAGTCACTCGGACTGACTTTGAACCACCAACCTCAGATCATAGCTCCCTGAGTAGCTAGGATTATAGGCATGAGTCACCGGTGCCAGGCACATGAACAAATTTCTTAAAGATTGATTCTGAGAAAAGAAACTTGGAATACACTTTTAGTATAAATAATTTATACTGCCATGTTTAAGGCACTAATTCAGAAATATTTATTCATTGGCTGGTTTCTGATTTTATTTAAAGATATATATATATATTAATATATATACATATATATTTTTAAAAACATAGCTTAGAAGTGCACCTAAGAGCTTATGTGCTCATCAAAAGTTATACAACTGCACAAGCTTCATTTTTTTTCAGTTTGGTTGGTACCTTAAATTAGGTGGGATTTGTGTATTATCATTTTGTTTGCTGTTTTTGGAGGATTTCTCTCCCTTTTATCCCCCTAACTCCTCTCCTCACATTTGAAGTCAGCTTGCTCTTTCTTGGCTTCGTTGTTCATAGCTGATTTTCTACCACTTCAGCTATGCCTGTAGCCTGGCATTTGCCAGTTAATTGGAGATGATATCTCTCAGGCTTTTCTGCATTCATTGGCTTTGAAATTTCATCTTCCAGTTCTCAGCCTCCTGAGTAGTTACAGATGTGAGCCACTGTGGTGCCTAGGGATAAATTAGACTTTGGTTGGTGTATTCTTTTTGTTTTTCTAAGCATGGGATCATCTACTATACTATTTCTCTGAATGTCCTAGGTCTGAAGTAAGATATAATACATTTGCAAATCTGTATAATTTTCATAAGATGTAGTGAATTTAATATGTGTTATAAGAGTAATAATAGTCAGTAAATATAACTAATAAATAATACAAAAAGCAATATGCAGTAAACATAAGTATGTAGATATTAATCATTTCAAATGTGGATGAAAATTAATTTACAGGGCTGGGAACTGAATTCAGGCCTAGGGAACAGGCTTGGATTGCTTGTATTCAAAGGGTGAGTTTCCCCATTCCCCACAGTGCATTAGAGTTTCCCAGACTCCAAGTTCAAATCCCAGGCCTGGCAGAAAAAAAATGAGCACGCATTCCAAGTCTGGGAGCCCCATTAGTATTTTTAATATTTTTAAAATTTATTTTATTTTATTTTCTATATATTTTAATATATTATTATTTTATTTATTTATTCATTTATTTAGCCTTGAAGTTAGGTCGTGGCAACTCTGCCTCAGCTTCCATCACCCTAGCCTGTGTTGGTGCAGCCTCTGGACACACAGCCCATCCTGGGATCCTAGGCCTCAGGGGCTGACAGGAAAAAAAAGTGAAAATGGCATGGAAAAATAGCCATGAATTGTGAACAGTTAGAGGTTTCTCGGTTTTCCTTCCTTGCATGGTGACCATCCCGGGTACAAATGACAAAACTGCAACCTGTAGGTCACCTGGCATTGCTGTCAGCTGGCTGTCAGCGAAGCCATAGGCTTCTGCACACCTAGGCCCTGAGTTTGAATCCCAGTCATAACATTTACAAAGGGCTGGAGAGCCTAAGAAACTATTGCCTGTACATAGGAACACCAGAGAAATGTGGTCAATGTCATGGTTGGATGAGTAGTTTGTTTGTCAATTAATCTAGCAAAAATTAAATCCAGTATTCACAAGATGTGGATTGATTTTAATTTATAGTTTATTATGCATTAAAAATACATTTTGTGTGTGTGTGTGTGTGTGTGTGTGTGTGTGTGTGTGTGTGTGTGTGTGTGTTTTGTCAGTAGCGGGGACTGAACTCTGGGCCTGGGCGTTGTCCCTCAGCTTTTCAGCTCAGGGTTAGGGCGGTACCATGTGAGACACTGTGCCATTCCCTGCTTTTTTTGACCATGTGTTGCTGAGGAATCGAATCCGGGACTCTTGCATGCAAGATAAGCACTCTCCCAATGAGCCACCTTCCCTTCCCCTAAAAGAATACTATTGATTAAATGGAGTCCTCACTAAATACCTGAGAATCACTAGGAAGGCAGTATATGTCATTGAATACTAGATAGACATCACTCGCAGTATCTACATATATATTTATTTGTATACCACCATTTGCATAGAAAGATACTGCTATTTTGGCCAAACCTGTATCTCCATCCTAGGTCCTGGGATCCACCTGGCACCTGAATGTGCTAGAGGCTGCCGTGCTGACACACACTCATTCGTGAATTCGGCCTCTAGGCCCTCATTTCAGGTCCCAGCATTGCTAAATGTCTTCCTGGAGTAAGATTGCAAGTGTGATACCTGTTTTCCTTTTCTCTGCAAGTGCTGGGTGTCAGGTATGATGTTTATAATATGTCTGTAAAGCTACATGCTATGGAATAGATTTGAATGAATGTAATAAATGTTATAGGTGCACTCACAGTCCATAAAGTAAATGGTAAACAAATAAATATATAATAAAATATAATGAATCATTCCAACAAACAAGATATAGACTGAATGTATGGATGTAATTATAAATGATATAATAAAAATGTGTATAAATGTATGTTCTCCAAGGCTGGGGATTGAATTCAGGCTTAGGGAACAGGCCTGAATTCCTTGTCTTCAAGGGAGGAGAGCTTCCCTTTTCTCCCATCCCCTGCCCCAAGTGCATCAGAATTACCCAAATCCCAAGGTGACATCCCTGGCCTGGTAGACAACAAAATGACACAAAATCCATGACAGGGAGCTTCAATAGTGTTGTTAATTAATTAATTTATTTATTAATTTTTGCCAAGCATGGGGTTTGAACTCAGTTTGTGGCAACTTCTCGTCAGTTTCCATCACCCTAGCCTGGGATGGTGCAGCCTCTGGACCCACAGCCCATCCTGTGGTCCTAGACCTCAGGGGCTCACAGAAAAAGAAAATGAAAACAGCACCAAAAAAAAAAGTCACAAACTGCAGACGGTCAGCAGTTTCTGTTTTCCTTCCTTGCACGTTGACCATACTGGATGTGAATCATATGGCTGCAAGCTGTAGGTCATCTAGCATTTCTGAAGGCTGCCTCTATCAGCGAAGCCATAGGCCAACGTGGACACTAGGCCCTGAGTTTGAATCCCAGTCATGCCACTTACAAGGGACTGAAGTGCCTAAGAAACTATTGCTTGTCCATAGGAACACCAGAGGAATGTGATTAATGTCATGGTTGGAAGAGTAGTCCTTCAATCAGTCTTGCATAAAATTAGACCCAATAATCACTGGACAGGGATTGAATTTTATTCATAGTTTATTATGCATTAAAAGAATACTATTGATTAAATGGACTGTCAAATTCTCTATCTTGGTGTGTGTGTGTGTGTGTGTGTGTGTGTGTGTGTGTGCGTGCACGCGTGTGCCAGTCCCGGGGTTTGAATTCAGGGCCTGGACGCTATCCCTGATCTTTTGTGCTCAAGACTAGCACTCTATTACTTCAACCACAGCTCTACTTCTGGCTTTTTGGGAGTTTAATTAGAGAAAAGTGTCTCATATAGACTTTCCTGTTTGCATTTGGCATCCTCAGATCTCAGCTTCCTTTGGAGCTAAGATTACAGGGGTGAGCCAACAGCACCTGCCCTCTACCTGTTACCCATAACCTTGGCCCTCTTCTAAGTCTCAGTAGAAAATGTCTCACCATGCTCACTTTTTTTTTTTTTTTTGGCCAGTCTTGTGGCTTGAACACAGGGTCTGGGCATGTTCCTGAGCTTCTTTTGCTCAAGGTTAGCACTTTTATTGCTTAAACTACAGTGTCACTTTTGGATTTTTCTGTTTCTGTGGTAGGGAGGAATCGAACTCAGGGCTTCATGTGTGCTAAGTAAGCACTCTACCAGTAAACCACATTCGAAGCCCAAGGCTTACTTCTAATGGGAGTTATGATGGTGGGATTTATAGGATTACCCCTTTTGGCACAGAAATTGCTGGCTATTTTCTATCTTTCCCAGGAATTGGGACCAGCCTGAGACTCGGCAATGAGGAATGATGAATGAATTATGGCACCAGCCCCCAGAGGCCTAGGCTCACATCTTACAAAAGGATAGCAGATATGGAGTCACAACCTTCGACAACTCCTACAGCCTAAGAATTGTGGTTTCTCTTGACAAGTGCCAGGACATAATTTACCCGTTGTACACACCAGTTGCACACACCAGCCCACGCAAAGCTTTCTTGGCTTCAGTTCTTAAACTGCAGTGAAGGATGCTTGTTCAAGATGCCTGCTCAGACTTAGTACTCTCTGAGGGCTTGTTCCAGCTTGCCCAGTTTGGGGGGCTGGGCATGGGCAACCTGCTCAATGCCCATCATCCAGGCCCTGTCCCTGAGCCCTTTTGATCATGGGTAGTGCTCTGCACCTTGAGCCATGGGCCACTCAGGTTTTTTTTGTTATTATTTTGTTTTGATTTCCTGTGATCTCTTAAGAAGTATGAATGTCGAGGACTTTCCTACCCAGGCTGAATTCAAATTTGCATCTCAGCCTCCTGAGGATCTAGGATTACAGGCAAGAGCCACTGACACCTGGCTTCTTTTTCTTCTTGTTCTTTTTTTTTCGTGACAACCTGAAATCTTCACGGTGTCATTCCAATGGTTTGCAGTCCCAGGCCTGGAATTCCAATGCTAGGACGGCCACCCACAAATGGAGGGAGATCCTGACTAACTCATTCCTATTCATGTGAATGCTAATGAAACATTATTAAAATAATAATTAAATTTTCAGTTAATTCATGACTCTATGTTAGAATGCCACACAAAAATTATTGAATTTATATCTTCCATTCTAGCACGATGGTATGATTAAGGATATTGACTGATTTTTTTATTAATGATTTTATAAGTATTAGATGATGATACTTCATTAAATGGAAGCATAATTTAATGACTAATAATTTGTAAAAATATATAATTTAATAATATCCTCACATTCCGTCTGTCAGTATATATATATATATATATATATATATATATATATACATATATGGTACTACTGTGGATTGATCACAGGTCCTCAGAATGTCCTGGCGGCTGAGTTTTCTGGAGGCTGGTGGGCTAAGACTGTGACCCCATTTATGGATTGGGCATTGTAGGGGGTGAGTTGAAATCCCAGCATGGCCAATAATGTATTCATGGAGTAAGAAGCCAATTTTGACAAATTTTTTTCCTTCTCTGTGAAATTCCTGGGTCTCAGTATATGTGATATGATGTAATAAAATAAATGTTTTTTGTGTAATAATACTAAATAAATAAGGGTAATAAATGTCATATGGAATAAACCTATGTATGTAAATAGATCTCATATATGAGTATTATTTTTTCCAGTACTGGGACTTCAATTCAGGCCCTTGGAACTTTTCTGAACTTCTTGTCTTCAAGGACAGTGATCTTCCCCTTAACCCACAGTGCCACAGAGTTACCCAGACCCTGATTTTAAATGCCAGGCCTACCAATGAAATGGTGCAAATTCCAAGCCAATGCCTTATTATTATTGTTGTTGTTGTTGTTGTTGTTGTTATTGTTATCATTATTATTATTATTTGGTTTTAGGCAAAGCACCGGGCTTAAACTCAAGTCTTGGCATCTCTGCCAAAGCCAATCCTGGGAGCCTAGGTCCTGAGTTCAAATCTCAGGGCTGGCAAAAAAATAAAAAGTAAAAGTATAAAACTGAGAAGTTCAATCCAGTGGTTTTACTTTTCTTATACCTTTGTATTGTACCATCCTGGGTCTAAATAACAATGCCCAGACAATATACATGACCTTACATTGCTGATGTTTGGCGGGCTATTAGGGAAGCCAAGCGGAAATCAGCAACTTAGGCCTGAAGTTTGAATCCTGGGACTCCCACTAATGAATGGCTGGCAGGAGATTCTAAGAAACACTTTCCAGTGCTGGGAAGGTGGCTCAGTGGTAGAGCACTTGTCTTGCATGCTAGAGGCCATGGTTTCGATTCCTTAGCACCACATAAGCAAAAAGAAAAAAGCCAGAAATGGCGCTGTGGCTCAAGTGGTAAAGCACCAGCCTTTAGCTGAAGAGCTGAGATTCAGAGACCAGACCCAGAGTTCAGGCCCCAGGACCAGACCGCCCCAAAAAATTTTTAAAAATAAATATTAAAATTTAAATTTAAAAAAGAAACGCTTTCCAATAGACATCTGTACTAATAGAATGTTGTAAATGTAACAATTACATTAGTAGTTAGTGTACGATTATATTAAAAATTATACACAACAATTATACTAAATTGACTAATTTTCAATTAATACTTTATTATGTATTCAATCATGATACTTAAAAAAAGGAAGGAATAATTTAATTGGCAATATTTGGTAGAAATATATATGCAATTTCATAATTTACAGACATCTCTCGTTAAATAAATCTACATCTATCTATCTATCTATCTATCTATCTATCTATCTATCTATCTATCTATCTATCTATCTATCTATCTATCTTTCTATCTACCAATCTACACATTTATCTGTTTATACACTTGTCACTACTGGAGCTCAGTGGTAAGAGTGCTCGCCTAGTAAGTACGATGCCCTTGGTTCGATTCCTCACTACTATGTGCATAGAAAAATCCAGAAGTTGTGCTGTAGTTCAAATACTCGAGCACTAGCTTTGAGCATAAAGGCTTAGAGACTGTGTCTAGACCCTTACTCAAGACCCAGGACTGGCACCAAAACAAAACAAAACAAAACAAAAAAAAAAAGAAAAGATAGAATTTTCTGACTGCAACCATATAAAGATAGGGCTGCAAATACCTCATCACAGAGCAAGCTGTGGGTCTAGTGCTGACATTTGCCATCTAACCTGAATTAGCCAGAGGCAAACCGCTGCAACCCAGTTCCATGGACTAGATGCTGCTGGCTTGCTCATCCTGTCATCCAATATACTCGGGGGCTGAGATCTAACACTGGTGGGTTTAAAACCCAGCCCTGGCAGGAAGTCTGTGAAACTCTGAGCTGTGGCTTAAAGTGGTAGAGTTCTAGCCTGATCAAAAGACCTTAGGACAGTACCCCCAACATTTCAGTGCAATCCCCATGGCTGACTTCCTTCCCCCCCAAAAAACCTCACTCCTCTAAAATCTAAATTTGGACTGTTTGTGGTTTGTTTCTGAAAGAATGGTGATACTGATGAAAGCACCCTAATTCTAATGATATTAAGTGGGTTACAGCTATGTGATAAGTCTTTCATGAGTTGTTGTGTGCTGAGTCCTTCATGGGGTACATTTTTTCATTTTTTTCATCTGGTTCTTGTAAGAGCTCCACAAGTAAGATGATTGTGCAGATGAGAAATTTGTGGCTCAGATATGTCCTCATGTCAGGGCCAAAATTATGTATGTACCTCACTATAGTGAATTGTCTCCTGCAGACAATTGTTTTGGTTTATGTTTCTTGATCATGAACCTTGAATTCAGGGCCTAGCCAGTGACACTTACCAGTAGGGATCATGGGTAGCGCCCTACCATGTGGAGCCAAGGACCCCTTGCAACAGAGTGTTACAGTCTAGATGTGTAGTAGCTGAGGTCTGTCATCCTGCCTACTCAGGAAGCTGAGATCTGACAATCTGGGTTCAAAACTATCCCAGAAAAAAGGTCCCATGAGAGTATTATCTCCTATTCACCACTTAGAAACTTGAAGTGGAAATTAGTCGCTGCTGCCTCGTGTCTGTCATTCTAGGTACTCAGGAGGCTGAGAGCTGAGGATCATGGTCCAAAGCCAGCCTGGGCAAGAAATTCCTTGAGACGCTTCTCTCCAGTGACCCACCCAAAACCTCAAGGGGTGCTGTTTTTCAAGTGGTAGAGTGATTGGCTTCAGCTAAAGAGCTCAAAGACAGCACCCAGGCCTAGACTTAAATTCCTCCAACTTCCAACAAAAGAAAAAAAGAAACCTGAAGTAGAGTGCTGGGAATGTGTCTTAGGAGTAGAGTGCATTGCATGTATGAATCCCTGGGTTTGATTTCTTAGTACTACATCTCTAGAAAAAAGCCTGAAGTGGCTGTGTGCCTCAAGTGGTAGAGTGCTATCCTTGTACAGGGGAAACTCAGGTGCAGTGTTCAGGTCCTGAGTTGAAGCTCCAGGACAAGTATATGAACACGCATACACACACCAATACCAGAAGTGAAGCGCTGACACCAAATGATAAAGAACTGAGCTTCTGCTCTGAGCTCATGGTCAGTACCCAAGTCCTGTGTTCAACTCTGAAACACAGCCACCCAGTGCCCAACTAAGATAGGTCAAAGTTTCAAAATCTGATGAGTTTCACAAGCCCTAGATGACAGGAAGCATAGTGATAATACACATGTGCTATGATTTAGCAAGTTTCTGGAAACCCAAGGAGGCATCATTGCGAATAATGAATCATTTCATTAGGTTCAGCTTGCTAGTTGTCTGCCAGAAGGACCCTTGAATTAATTGTAGCAGGTTATTTCAACACTGAAACATAGTCTAACAAAGACAGGATAAGTGCCGGCAACTTGGGCACGGGAGGTTCACAAATGAAATCTTCCTGTCACAACAGAGCTCTCGGCAGAGAAATAGCTTGAGGTACATAGAGGCCTTTTTCTCCTGGACTTCAGAGCCCACCCACACTACTCACTAATTGGCCTAGAAGGAGTTTTTTTAATCACTCAGCTGTACAGGAGTGAAGCATGTTCCAACAATGAGGAAGACTTCTTCCAGGAGTCCCCAATGTGGAGAAAACCTCAGCCTACAATGGGAACAGCGAGAGGAGCCCGGAAGATGCACTGTCTTGAAAACTCTCTCTGTTCTATGAAATCATTCTATTCAAAGCAAATTTCCTAGCTGGATACCTTTCATCGTAGGAACTCTAGACCTTCACCAATAGAAATACATACATACATACATGGGGAGACATGTTGTTACTGGCTTTTTTTTTTGGCAGGTCTGGGTGTTTTACTAAGAGCATAGGCAATGTTCCTGAGCTCCTTTTGCTCAAGGGTAGCACTCTGCCCTTGAGTCATAGCCCCATTCATGGGAATTTTTTATTCCTGTAATCCCTCAGAAATAAGAGTGTGGTGGAATTTCCTGTCCTGGCTGAATTCAAACTGGTATTCTCTACCTCTCAGCCTCCTGAAGAGCTAGGATTACAGGTAGAATCTACTGACACTTGGCTTTCTTTCCTTCTCATTCTTTTCTTTCATCCTGACAGTCTGAAATCTTCACAGTGTCATTCCAATGGTTTGCATTTTGAAGTAAAATACCCAGGTCTGGAGTTGAAGTGCCTGGACTGCCACCTATAAATGGAAGGAGATCTTGAGAAAATCATTCCTATTCATGGGAATGCCTAATGGAATGTTACAAAAGTAACAATTAAATTTGCAGTTAGTTCATGATTCCCTTATAGAATGCCACACAAAAAGTATTGGATACTGTCTTCCATTCTAGCACCATGGTATGATTCTCCAAATTAAGGAATACTGACTACTTTTACATTAACGCTTTAATAAGTATTCAACCATGATATTCATTTCATTAGAAGGAGGTATAATTTAATAACTAATAATTCATATTATATGTAATTTAATATCCTCACATTCTCTCTCTCATATACATAGCAAACTACACATTTATCTATCTATCTATCTATCTATCTATCTATCTATCTATCTATCTATCTATCTATCTATCTATCTATCTATCTATCTATCTATCTATCTATCTGTCCGCCACTAATATTGCTTGATCACAGGTTCTCAGAAATGGCTGGCAGTTCAGTTTGCAAAGGCTTTTGTTTTACAACTTACCCATTCATGATTTGTGCACTGTGGGCTGTGAGTTCAAATCCATCATGGCCAAAAGTTTATATGTGGAGTCAGGAGCCAATTTTGACTCATTTTTTTCCTTCTCTGTGAAGTCCCGGGTCTCTGTATTATGTATAATCTATATGCAAATAAATATATGTCATAAGATGTAATAAATGAAATAAATGTTATATATGTAATAATACTAAATAAAATAAATAAAAAATAAAGGTAATAAATGTCATATGGAGTAAAGACGTGTATGTAAATAGATCTCATGTATGAATAATATTTTTTCCAGTGCTGGGGCTTGAATTCAGGTCCTGGAAACTGGTCTGAAATTCTTGTCTTCAATGATGGTGGGTTTCCCCTCCCCCACAGTGCCAGAGAGTTAATCAAACCTTGAGTTGAAATCCCAGGCCTGTCAGAAAAATGGTGAGAATTTGAAGCCAGGGTCTTAAATTTTTTTTGACCAGGAACATGCACTGTCTTGAAATCACTCTCTGTGCTATGATATCATTCTATGCAAAGCAAATTTGTTAGCTGGGTGCTATTCTTCACAACGACTATGGATGTTCACTGAAAGAAATATATGCATATATACACAGACACATGCAGTTACTGGTTCTTTTTTTTTTTAGTGCAGATCCTGAGGCTTGAACTGAGCCTAGAAATTGTCCCTGAGCTCCATTTACACAAGGAAGCACTTTATTGTGGCTTAATCCATGATACTTCATTAAATGGAGGCATAATTTAATACCTAATAATTATTACTAATATTTTACATGTAATTTAATAATATATAGACATCTCACATTCTATAAATATATTTATATTTTCTATAAATATATTTATATTTAAATGTACAGTTATTTGCAGCAATTTACACATCTATCTATTTATATATTGGCCACTCCTGGGGCTAGAACTCAGGTCCTGGGAACTGCCTGGCATTGAATTTGAGTCTGCTGTGCTTAATCTGACCCCTTGGTGAACTGGACTTTCCAGGCCCTGAGTTCAAATCCCAGGAGTGCTGAAGTCAATTGGTGAAGTAAGAAGCCAATGTTGACCTTATTTCCTTTCCGTGGAAATATTGTGCCCTAGGTACAATATGTAATATCTATGCAAATACATATGTATGATATATATTATACATGCATATAAATATTATTTTTGCCAGTTCTAGGGCTGGAATTCATACACTGGGAAATGCTCCGGATTTTTTTTTTTCTTCTAGGTTAGCTTTCACTTCACCCAGAGCACAATAGTGTTACCTAGTCTTTGAGTTCAAATTCTAGGTATGGCAGATAAAGTGGCCCAAACTCCTAGCCAGGACCTTAACTTTTTTGTGGGGGCAGGCACGGGGCTTGAACTCAGGTCGTCACAACTCTGACTCAGCCTTGACTACCCTAGGCTGGGGTGCAGCTTTTACACCCACAGATGATCCAGGGATCCTAGGACCCGTGTTCAACTCCCAGCTCTGGCAAAAAAAGTAAAGCAACCGAGATGGAGGAGGAAAAACCAGGAAATTTTAGACAACAGTTTTACCCTTGTTTCCTTCGCACTGTGACCATCCTGGCTCTCAATGACTCGGCTTGAAAATTGCACATGTCCTTGCGTGGCCAAAGGTTGGTGAGCTGTCAGTGAAGCCTGAGCCCAACAAAGACACCTAGGCCCTGAGTTTGATGCTGGGACTTCCACCTACTAGTTCCTATCTATAGGAACAATAATAGAATCTTTGTAATGTACCAATTGAACTACTAATTAGCTAGTCATTGTATTATAAGATTGTACGCAATAAATATAGGTCATTGATTAACTTAATTAACACTTTATTAAGTCTCCTACTGTGATTAATTAATGGTGGCATAATTTTAGACCAAATAATTCATAGTAATAGAATATATAAAAATAAGATATAGGTCATCATTCCTTATATAGAGTTACACACTAGAATCTACATAAATGTCTATCTGTCTCTCTCTATAACTTTATTTATAGATTCATATACATATGTAAATACACACACACGCTGCAATCTACACATCTATCTGTTTATATATTGGCCACTCCTAGGGCTTCATCTCAGGTCCTCAATTTTGCCAGACAACTTCACTTGCGTCAGCCTGGTGGGCTAACATTGACCCACTAAAATATATAATTGACCCTCTAAAATATATAATAATTAAATAAAAAACAAAATAAAATGAATAACTACACTAACTGCAATATACAATAAACATGTATATGTAAATATAAATCATGTATTTAAAATGTATATGAATATTATTTTAGCAAGTGCTAGGAACCGGCCTTCTTTCTTGTCTTCCATCATTGTGAGCTTTCCCTTCCCCCACAGTACTGCAGATTTACCCAGCCCCTGAGTTCAAATCCCAGGCCCGGCAGAAAAAATGGCGTGTATACAACACCAAGTAGCCTAATAATTGTTTAAATATTTTTAATGTATATATGTACGTATTCATTTATGTATTACATATTTTTATTTTGTCAAGCACAGGGCTTGAACTCAGGGCATGGCAACTCTGCCTAAGTTTTGATCACTCTAGGCTGGGTTGCAGCCACTGGACCACAGCCGAACCTCGGTTGTGGGCCTCAAAGGATGACAGGAAAAATAAATAAATAAAACGACACAGAAAAAAAACCAGTAACTTGCAATGGCTGCCGGTTTTACAGTTGTTTTCTTTTCAAGGTGACCATCCTGGGTCTAAATGACAGGGCTGAAAAAAGTGTTGGTAACCTGGCATTGATGAAGACTGTCAGACTTCCAGAGAAGCCATGGGCTAACACGACAACATAGGCATTGTGTTCGAAGTCGGGTCCTGACCCCAACCAATGGAGGGAGATCCTAAGAGTCTCGTTCCTATTCATAGGAATACCGATGGAAAGATATGAATGTCAAGGTTGAATTACTTGTTCCTGAATGATACTAGCATAAAATTAGAGAGGGATTTTAGGAGGCTGATGGATTTTAATGAATATTTTTGACACATTAAAAAATACTATTAAATACATGGACACAATAGTTTCGGGACAGTGGTCGATATAATTAATAATTCATTAAGGATGAAAACAGTAATATTAATTACATGGAGGCATAATAAATACCCAAGAATTGGTACGAATGTAGCCTATATAAGTAAATAATGTATAGACATCTCTGGCACTCTATAAAGATCTATATTTATTTGAGTACTACCATCTGCATGTCCATCTGTTCTTGTTTTGTAAACGCCTGGGGCTCAATCTCAGGTGCTGGGAACTGCTTGTTGGCTCCATATGCTCCAGGCTGGCGTGCTGACACTCACTCATTCATGAATTGGGCCTTGTAGGCTGTAAGTTCAGATGCCAGCACTAATAAAAATTGAATCATGCAGTAAGACACAGGGTGACACATGTTTTCTTTTTCTGTGAAATTCCTGGGTGTCAGGTGTGAAGTTTCATACATAGGCAATTCTATATCCTATGTAATAAATGTAGTAAATATTCCATGTGTTATAGCAGTCAATAAAATAAATGGTAAATGAATAAAAAAATAAAATGAATAACTACACTAAGCACAATTTGGAGTCAACATACGGGGCTCAATCTCAGGGCCTGGGCGCTACCTGGCAGCTGAAATGGCTAGTGGCTGCTGTGCTGGCAGTCACCCATTCATGAACTGAGACTTCTTTGCCCTGAGTGTAGATCCAAGCACTCCCAAAAATGTAATCTTGTAGTGAGAAGCCGAACATGACACATGTTTTCCTTTTCTGTGAAAGTGCTCGGTGTCAGGTAGGATATATAATTTGGATATTAATCTATATGCTATGTAATATGATGTAATAAAGTTAAAAAACATCATCGGTAGAAGAATTGCCACTACAGTAAATGATAAACAGATTGAATTAGTAGTGAATCATTCTAGGATAAAATTAGACGCAATAAGTGTAGGATGTGCAGTAAGTTTAGTATTTTATTAAGCATGAACAGAATAAAAATTACATGGAGACATAATTAAATAACTAATAATTGAGAGTAACACATGATGCATAATTTAATAATATATAGACATTGGTCTCATTCTATGAAATATCTAATTATATGTATGGATATATGTACATATATGATAAACAATTATAGGATATTGAGTAATTATTAATTAATGCTTTATTAATTGTTAACTGGGACACATCATTAAATGGAGACATAATTTAATACCTAAGAATTGGTAGCAATATTATCTATAATTTAATAATATGCAGAAATCTCTTTTTCTGTATATAATATTTATATATAGCAATCTCTATTTACACCTCGTTCCCTCCAGAGGCTGGAGGGTTGAGTGCTCTCATAGTAAACACAAAGCCCTGGGTTCGATTCCTCAGTGCCACAAAACAGAAAATTCAGAAGTTCTGCTGTCTTTCAATCAATTGAGTGCTAGCCTTGAGCACAAACGTTTAGGGACAGTGTCTAAGCTCTTACTCAAGCCACAGGTCAGATGCCAAAAAAAGGTAGGATATTCTAACTGCTTAATAAAATATTAATTAAACTTAGTGCACATCCTACACTTATTGCTCATTACAGAGCAATCTAGGAGTCTGGTGCTGACAGCTGCCACCTAACCTGACTTAGCCACATGTAAACCACTGCAACCCAGCTCCACGAGTTACCCAGGTCATCCTGGCTTATGCCCGTCACCCTAGCTGCTCAGGGATTTTAAAACCCAGTCCTGGCAGGAAGTCTGAGAGACAACTCAAAATGTGGCTCCAAGTGGTAGAGCTTTGAGTTCAAGCCCCATGGCTAACACCCCAGAAAACCACCCCTCTAAACCATTAGATGTGAACTTGTATGGTTTGTAAATTTTCCTCAAAGAATGGTGATACTGATGAAAGCACCATAATCCTAATGAAGCTTGTGGAATGGAGCTATGTGCTGAGTCCTCCATAGGTTGCTCTGTTCTGAGTCCTGCACAGGGTGCTACGTGCTGAGTCTTTCACAGGATGCAGTGTGCTGAGTCCTGCATTGGGTGCTGAGTGCTGAGTCTTTCACAGGATGTTGTGTGCTGAGTGGTACAAAGAGTGGGATGTGCTATGTCCTTAACCGGGTGCATTCTTACATCTTTTCTATGTAAGGACCCCATAACAGATAATTATACAGACAAGAATATTGAGGCTCAAATAGGTCCCCATGTCAGGGACAAAATTATGTATTACTGAAGACTCGTGAGTTGTCTACAGCAGACAATGGCTTGGTTTGGTTTTTTCTTGGTCATGAACCTTGAACTTGGGGCTGAGGCACTGACCCTTACCTCTTGGGCTCATGGCTAGCACTCCACCACGTGGATCCATGGACCCCCTTGCAGCAGAGGCCATGGCCAAGGGGTCAGTAGCTGAAGTCTGTCATCCTGCATTCTTGGGAAGCTGAGTTCTAAAGGTCTGAGTTCCAAACTATCTCACACACACAAGGTACCATGAGACTATTATCTCCAATTCACTACTAAGAACCTGAAGGGGAAGCTGGGTGCTTGAGGTCATGTTGGTTATCCTACCTACTCAGGAGGATTAGATCTGAGGATCATAGTTCAAAGCTAGCCTAGGCAGGAAAGTCCTTGAGAAAGTTAGCTCCAATGAACCACCAGAAAACCGGAAGAAACTCTATGACTCAAGTGGTAGAACACAAGAATTGAGCTGAAGAGGTCAGGGACAGCACCAAGGCCAAGACTTCAACTCCTTTAATCGACAACAACAACAATAAAAAAAGACAGAAATAAACTAACAAAGCTGAAGTAGAGGGCTGGGAAAGTGCCTTAGTGGTAGATTGCTTTTCATATATGAAATCATGGGCTTCATTTCTCAGGACCACATTACTAGGACAAAGCCTGAAGTGGCTCTGTGGCTCGAGTGGGAGAGGGATATCAGTATACAAGAGGTATAGTGCTCAGATCAGGAGGTCAATCTTCAAGATTCATGTATATGTGTGCATGCACACTCAAACCCGTGCACACACACAACGTGGTGTGCACACATACACACACACACATACATCATAGACCAGATATGATGTTGTTACACAAAATGGTAAAGTACTAGGCTTCTGCACTGAGCTCATGGTCAGCACCCAGCCCTGTGTTCAATCCCAAAACCTAGAAACCCAGGGCCCAACTAGGAGAAGTCAAAGGTTTCAAAACCTGATGAGCTTCACCAGTCCTACATGACAGGAAGCTTTGTGATATCCAACATGTGCTTGGATTTCCCAAGCTTCTGGAAACATAGGAGAGGTATCATAGGCCCAACATTGCCTGCAATGAATTGTGTCATTATGTTCAGTGCCCTAGTTGTCTGCCCTTCAGCAGACAACTGAATTATATTGAGCACTGTAACTGATCACCATACTATAGTCTCACAAAGGCAGGATAAGTGCACAGAACTTGGCCTGCCATGGGAGGTGGCACAAATGAAAGTCTCCTGTTAAAACAGAGCACTGGGGAGAGAGATACCTAAGGGTATAAAGAGGAATTATTTTTTGTGACCTTCAGAGCCTGCCCACACTCAGACTCACTAACTGGCCCTGATAGAGTTGTTTGTTACCCAGCTGTACAGGAGTGAGGGCTTTTGTGTGCCTGTCCAGACAATGAGATAGTCTTCCTCCAGCAGGCCTGTGATGCAGAGAAACCCTTAAGTTACAATGTGAACAGTGAAGGGACCCCTGGAACATGCACTATCTTGAAAGAAGTCTGTTATGAACTCATTGTACTGAATACAAATTTCCTAGGTTGATGTGATTCATCATAGCTACTCTGGATTTTCACCTATAAGAATACAATACAGAGATAAAGACAGGTTCTTTATGAGGGGGCAGGTCCTATGGTGGAAGTATGAGCCTATACACGGTCCCTGAGCTCCTTTTGCTCAAGGGTAATGCAATAAGCTTGAGTCACAGCCCCACTTCTGGGTATTTCTGTGATCTCTTAGAAATAACTGTGTTATGGATGTTCCTACACTGGTTGGATTCAAACTAAGTTTCTCTACATCTCAGTCTCCTGAGGACCTAGGATTACAAACAGCAGCCACTGGAACCTTTTTTCTTCTCTTCTTCATTTTTTAATCTGGACAATCTGACTTCTTAATGGTCATTCCCAAGGTTTTAATTTATAAGTAAACTACCCAATGTTCTTTACAGCTGCTTTCCCTGAGAAGGATTTTCTCTCCTCATCTTCCCCTCTGGTCACAGGTTTGAGGCCAAAAGTGAGAAATGAGTGTCACAGGATTTGGGAGCAAATATCCACAGTACATGCCAGTTCTGTTACTTAGCATTGAGCTGCTGTGAATTTACTGTCTCAGGATATGAGGACCAAAAGCTGGGGCGATCCTCATACAGTCTGCATTGCTCCTTTAGCCTATAAAGTGATCTAATAATTATGAGTGCTTTGTGTCTCCAACCTTAAGTGTCTAGAACATACTAGTAGCCTCTTCATGTGAAGGGTTAAAGTTTTGAGGCAGTGACCGCTTGTTGCTTGTTTCTAGCAGAGCAACATATGGTGGTAATCCAAACACCTGGTTGCTTGTGTGCTTTATAAACCCTGCAAATCTTTAGCTCGGGGTTCTCCTCCTAGGCTCCACTGTGTTGGAGTGTAGGATGAGACCCGAGCTGCCGCCCATTTAAATAAAACCTTAAAACAGCTGTAAAGTCTGACTCTCGATGGTCTTCTTGGTGGGGATCCTGCGACCTGGGTATAACATAATAGTGGGGGCTCATCCGGGATCCCCCCAAATACCTCCGAGATCTCAGACTCCAAAGGTAAAACAGCGCTGTCTTTATTAATTTGTCTTGTCCTGTCATTTGTCAGTTTTACTTTCATTTTCCTTTGTGAGGATGGCCACTCTGATTTGTAAAGGGTTATTGAAGCAGGTGCCCTTACACCACAACCCTGGAGGAACTAGGAGATGTCCAAGATCCTCTTGTGGGGCAGGGGTCCTTGGAACCCTGTCATGTGGGGCAGGGGTCCTTGGAACCCCGCTGTGTGGGGCGGGGGGGGGGGGGCGTCCCTTGGAACACCACAGTGTGAATTGTGGGGCGGCGGAGGTTGGTTCAGTGTTGGGCCAGAACTGACCAAGAGGGCCTCCTCAGAGAGGCCCAACTCGCCCACTGTGGCTCTGCTCCTTCTGTTGTGTGGTGTGGGTGTGGAACCCCACCATGACAGTAGTCAGTGGACCAATTTGGGAGATCTCCACTTTGTAAGCATTTTTTTTTTGTAACTGTCAGGCCTGCATGTGTTTTGTTTGTACTGTTTATTGTTTTTTGGACTGTACGTCTGACAGGACTGGTAACCATAGGCACCACTCCATCTAGCCCCCTAGACTTACAAAAAGAAACTGAGACACAGGGAAAGAAAAGGTACCCCCTGGTTTTTCAGGGAGATAACTTGAAAGAAGAAATGTTTCCTCCCCCATACTCTCCTTTCCAGGTTCCTTTTGCAGAACCTGAGAATGATCAAGAGGAGGAGAGAGCTATAGAACACTCGGCACCTGCCCTTAATGTTTCTGAGGAGCCAGTCACTAGAAGATGCCGTGGGATCAATCCCCCTTCTAATGCAGCTGCTTTTCCCTTATGCTCCATAGGTCCTGTGGATGTGGATGGTCAACAGCAACTCTAATATTGGCCATTTTCTACCAGTGATCTATACAATTGGCACACCCAAAATGCCCCCTTTTCTGAGAAACCCCAGGATTTAATTCGTTTGCTTGAATTTGTTCTCTTTACTCATCAGCCCACTTGGGAGGATTTTAGTCCGCTTTTACAGGTCATTTTTACCACCGAAGAGAGAGACTGTATACAAGAGGCAGCCCGGAAACATATCGCTGGCCCCAAAAGAGCACCTATTACAGATCCTGCCCTGATCACTGTCTATTTTTCTGAGATCTGACCAACATGGGACTACAATACAGTTGAAAGTAGGGAGCGACAACTTCATCTATCGTCAGGCTCTGTTGGCAGGTCTCAAGGAAGAGACTTGCCAACCTACTAATATGGCCAAAGTTTATGATGTTATACAGGGAGGAAGTGAAAGTCCCGCAGCATATCTTGAGCAGCTCAGGGAAGCTTTTAGTCAATATACCCATATGATCTTGAGACCCAGGAGTCGGCTCAGATGATTACGTTTGCCTATATAAATCAAGCTGCCCCAGACATAAAGCAGAAGTTGCAGGCTCTAAACAGACTTGGTGAAAAGTCTATTAGGGATCTAGTAGCAACAGCGGAAAAGGTTTACAATAAGAGAGAGAGAGTACCAAAGACAGGAAAGGAAGGACAGAGAATGTGAAATTGAGTGTGAAAAGAGTGACCAGGCCAAAGAAAAGAGGCCAGACTTGTTGGACTCACCACTATCGCACGCCGAGCATACCTGGTTCACAGACGGCAGCAGTTTCATTTGAGATGGAAAAAGGTACGCTGGTGCAGCAGTTACCACAGATACTGAGATAGTGTGGGCAGAAGAACTCCTCCAGGGAATGTCTGCACAAAGAGAAGAACTAGTGGCACTAACAAAAGCCCTACAGATGGAAAAAGGGAAGAGACTAAACATTTACATGGACAGTCGGTATGCATTTGCCACTGTGTATGTCCATGGAGCCATTTGCCAAGAGAGGGGGTGTTGACAGCCGAGGGAAAGGCTATTAAAAACGAACAAGAAATTTTAAGGCTCATCCGGGCCTTATGGGAACCAGCAAATATTGCCATTATCTACTGTCCTGGCCATCGAAAGGTAACTGATTCAATAACCAAAGGAAATAACTTGGCCGATCAGGAAGCTAAGGAGGTGGATCTCCAGCCCAAAGCAGAAGTAGACCCAGGGCCCCAAGATTTGCCTCCTGAGCCTCAGTACTCCCAAGAAGACTTGGAGTGGATAAAGAAAAATTCAATGGCCTATAAACCCCCAAACAGAGAAAGAAATAAAGACTGGTGGAAAAATGGTGAGAGAAAACTTATCTTGCCACAAAGATTGGGCAAGAGGATTCTTATGAGAATCCATCGGGTCTCTCACATGGGAACCCAAAGAATGGAGGACTTGTTCCTACACTCAGAAGTAAAAATCAGGCAAGGAAATCAACTCATTGAGGACATTGTTAAAAATTTTAAAGCCTGTCAGCTTACCAATGCCCCTAATCAACTGGTTACAAAAGGAGCTAGCCTCCATGAAGATAGGCCAGGTGTGTATTGGGAAGTAGACTTCACAGAAATTAAAACTGGAAAATTTGGATATAAATATTTGCTAGTTTTTGTAGACACCTTTTCAGAATGGGTTAAAGCCTACCCAACAAAGCATGAGACTGGGCACATCATATCTAAGAAGATCCTGGAAGAAATCCTACCCAGGTATGGCTTCCCATCCACCATCTGGTAACACAATGAACCAGCCTTCGTCCCAAAAGTAAGTCAGGGAATAGCCGCGGCACTGGGGATGGATTGGAAATTGCACTGTGCTTATAGACCCCAGAGTTCAGGGCAGGTAGAAAGAATGAATCAGACTCTAAAAGTGACCTTAACTAAATTGGCCTTTGAGACTGGCGCAGACTGGGTATCGCTGCTTCCTTTTACCCTGTTTAGAGTAGGAAATTCACCCTATCAGCTTGGCTTTACTCCTTTTGAAATAATGTATGGACACCTTCAACCCATTATCCCTAGCCTTCAGACTGAATTGCTTGCTGATTTGGATGATATTGAATTTCTGTGTAAGCTTGTCTATTTACAGCTGGTGCATAAGAGGATGTGGCCCCAGCTTAGAGCATTATATGATTCTGCTTCTATTCCTACCCCCATTTGTTTAAACCAGGGCACTGGGTGTTTGTTCGAAGGCAAAACCTGAGATCTCTGGAGCCACCGTGGAAGGGACCTTACATGGTTCCACCCTTACATGGTGCTACTGGTGTGTAGCCTTGCTGCTACTGTGGCATTGCTGCTTGGATCCACTGCTCCCACGCCAGACTGGCTGACCCCTTTGCCCTGGACAAGCATGGGGAAACATGGGAAGTCTCCAAGCATCTTACCCAACCAGTCTGCATATACCTCAAGAAAAGAAAAATGAACTGATTGTTATTGGTATAGTTGTTTAATAATATGGCTAACCCGTTCAAGATCAAGAGCTGTTGGCGTTCAGTTTAAGGCTGGAGCCACAAGATTGTGTTCCAGGACCATAAGTCAAGGGGGGGAATGAAGGGTTAAAGTTTTGAGGCAGTGACCACTTGTTGCTTATTTCTAGCAGAGCAACACATGGTGGTAATACAAACACCTGGTTGGTTGTGTGACTTTATATACCCTGTAAATCTTCACCTTGGGGCGCTCCTCCTAGGTGCTACTGTGTAGGAGAGTAGGATAAGGCCTGAGATGCAGCGCATTTAAATAAAACCTTACAACAGCTGTAAAGTCTGACTCTCGATGGTCTTTTTGGTGGGGGTCCTGCAACTGCGGTATAACAATGTTTCCATTTTTCTCTAGTACTCGTCGAAATTTAGACTAAGGGTTTGTGTGGAGAGGCTCATTGGTGAATCCCTGAGGAAACCACTTGAAGCCTCCTCAGGAGAAAGCCATTCAAGTCAGCTGAGCAGGAGAGTCTCTGAGACTATTTTCTCCAATAAACTACCAGAGAACCAGAATTAGAGCAGTGGCCCAGAAGGTAGAGCTCCAGCTTTGAGAGAGAAAACTGAGCAGGAGATACAATCCAGACAGTCAGGAAAGCCTGGGAATTGCTTATGTCCAATTAACTACCAGCTGGCGGGAAGTGGAGCTGTGGTGGTGGTAGAGCCTCAGCCTTGAGCAAAGCAGCTCAGGAACACATCGGCCCCGGAGTTTAAGCCCTGGGATGGCCACAAAAAAAATTCAAAAAGAGAAGGCCAAGTTTATGTATCAGTGCCCTACCTACTTATGTGTGTATGTAAATTACCTCCCATAGTGCAAACTCTGCTTTTATTTACTGGTTTATTTTTCAGATATGCTAATTGTGCATACTGCATCATTCTCTTCATTTCAGGCCCATTGCTTTTCTCTTCCAGGATTCTAGGCCTGTGTCTTTATATGATGCACACTGAAGCTTTCAGCAGCCTTTATTTACATTTTATCATGAGGGCAATGCAGGAACAATCACAAATCAGGCAGGGGAAGAGAAGATCAGGTCTCTTGGAAGTAACCGGTATTCAGAAAATTAAACTTGAGAACATAAAATGGTAGCATACTTATGCAAAAACTACCATTAAGAAAAAATGAAGGGGCTAGGAATATGGATTAACGAGAGAGTGCTTGCCTAGCATGCAAGAAGGCCTGGGTTCGATTCCTCAGGCACCCGTACACAGACAAAGCCAGAATATGTGCTGTGGCTCAAGTAGCAGAGTGCTAGAGACAGTGCCCAGGCCTTGAGTTCAACCCAACAACTGGCAAAGAGATAGCTACCTAGTCAGGAGGGTAGGTAGATAGATAGAAAGAAAAAAAGAGAGAGAGAGAGAGAGAGAGAGAGAGGGAGAGAGAGAGAGAAAGAAGGAAAGAAAGAAAGAAAGAAAGAAAGAAAGAAAGAAAGAAAGAAAGAAAGAAAGAAAGAAAGAAAGAAAGAAAGAAAGAAAGGAAGAAAGAAGAAGGAAGGAAGGAAGGAAGGAAGGAAGGAAGGAAGGAAGGAAGGAAGGAAGGAAGGAAGGAAGGAAGGAAGGAAGGAAGGAAGGAAGGAAGGAAGGAAAGAAGGAAGGAAGGAAGAAAGTAAGAAAGAAAGAAAGAAAGAATGAATGAAGGAAGGAAGGAAGAAAAGAAAGAAGGAAGAAAGCTGATAGGTGAATCTGTTTTTGACATCAGAAGGAAAGAAGGGACCACTTCCCAGTCACGAGTCTTTCTGCAGTGTTCCAGGACTCCAGCATCACCTTCACACAAACGCAGATCAGGATGACTGTCTCTGTCCCACTTCTCAGGCAGCCAAGAGCCCCAGAGTCAAGAGGGCAGAGCCAGGTTCTAACTCAGATGCTTGGAGACAGAAGAGAAATGGCCCTGCTCCTTCTTGGACTGTGGGTTTGCATTAATGATGTGGAGAATGTAGTAAGGAGAGTGGACTGGCAGAGATAGAAGGGCCTTCAAACCTGAAAAATGGAGAGTCAAAAACCCACAGCTTAAGACCAGAGAGCAGGGTTTTCTACTCTGTTCCTCTCCTCTTCCCCACTAAACTGGCTCTATAGGTAACCTAAAGATAGCCTGAGGCTCCCTTCACCTGAGGGAGGAAATTTAATTAGTCATCGTTTGAAGAGACTGAGAGAAGCCTGACTCTGCTGTAACTCTAACAAATGTTTCAGGTTTCTCCCATTGCTGGCTGTGCCTGGAATGAATGAAGTGGTTTTGCAGCTCACTTCCCTGTTGAGTGTGTACATTCTGCCTCCTAATCCTGCAGGCCTAGTTCTCTGCACCTAGCCTGGCTTTTGAAACTGTTTGCTGTGCTTCAAATACAGTGTTACTCTCGAGTTCTTCCTGCTAACAGAGCTAGGGCTTGGATCCTGAGAACTTCATTTGAACCTCGATTGGGTCAATAATATTTCTTTCCTTCCTCTGTAGCTCAAGAACTCCAAGAACATTTAGAGTGCAAATAACTTCTCATCACCAAGCGAAACAGGAATTTCTTGAGTATCTGACCTTTCAGAACAGGAAGCCAGAATGTCCTAGACTTCCCTGCCTTGGCTGGTTTCACCCTGTGAGAGAGACCTCAGCCTCCTGAGTTAGGGTGATGGGTGTAAGCTATTGTTTCTCTGCTAGGGTCAGAACTGTAATGATCTTGACAATACAAGTCAACTGCTTATCACAAAGGGCTTGGGGAGCATATTAAGCCTTTCAACAATGTGCCATTCAGAACCTTGAAGGACACAAGTTTATAATGCTAGAATCTGAGAGGCTGGGATTACGGATTGCTACACTTGAACCTTGAGGGCTGACTCCAATTCTGGTGTACATCAGCATTCATTTTCCAAACCATATTCTCATAAATAGCAAATAGGTAAATTACTTTGATTATCCCTCACTCTTTTTCCAGTGTGTGTCTCAAACTGAAGCCTGGGCGCTGTCCGTGAGCCCTTCAACTCAAGGCAAACACTCAACCACTTGACCCACAGTGCCACATGGGGTTTTTTGATGGTTCATTGGAGGTAAGAGTCTAACAGGCTTTCCTTCCCTAGGCTGTCTTCAAACTGTGATCTTAAGATCTCAGCCTCCTGAGAAAGTAGGTTTCCAGAGCCACTGGAATCTGGCGTATTGTTTTTGCCAGACCTGGGGCTTCAAATTAGGGCCTGGGTACTGTCTTTGAGCTTCTTTTTCTCAATGCTAGCACTCTACCACTTGAACCACACCACAGCTTCTGGCTTTTTCTGAGTATGTGGCACTGAGGATTCAAACCCTGGCATTCAAGCATGCTGAGCAACTCTCTACCACTAAGCTACATTCCCATCCCCAACCTTACGATTTTATCCCTCAACTTGCCTATCCACAAGAAAAGGCTTCTGAGTATAAATCATCTAAACAAATCCCTATAGGAAGCTGTCCAAGATAAATAAGACAAAGATCATACTAGGGACATACTCTAACCATGTGATGACTTGACAAATGCCTCCATTTAATTATGTATCATGTTTCAACACTTAATAAAGTATTAATGAAAATGAGTCAATGTACTGAATTATTGTGTATAATTTTATAATATATGTACACAACATAATAAATATTATGTGTATAATAATACTAAATAAATAATTAAATGAATAAAAAAATTAAATACAAAATCAATAGTAAGCATACTATGAAATAAACATACATATGTACCTATATATCTTATATTACACATGTATACAAATATTTTTTTCAATTGCAGGGCCTTAACTCAGGCCTTGGGAACAGTAGCTTGAAAATCTTTCCCTCAAGGACAAGGAGATTAGCCTTCACCCAAGGTGCAAAAGAGTTACTTAGACAGTGAGCTCAAATCCCAGCAATGGCAGAAATACTGGCCCCAGTTCCAAGACAGTGACTTAATATTTGTAACAGAAACAGTTACGTTTATTCAGTTCCAAACTGAACACTGAAAAAAAATCAGTGAATTTTGAACAGCTATTCAGACATCCATCTCTTACCCCCAAAGTGCTTCTTGAGCACTACATCATTTTTTGTAGGTTTTTCATTTAAAAATGTGCAGAGGGGTCACAGTTACATGAGCAAAGTAATGAGTACATTTCCTATTGAGCATTGTTGCCTCCTCATTTGTTTTTCCCCTACCATCCCTTCCCTCCCATCTTCACAACTAACTTCCCTGCTGAGGTCAGTGACTTAATTATTTATTTTTGGCTTGGCATGGGGTTTGAACTCAAGTAATGGCAACTCTGAGCCTTCCATCACATTGCTACGGATTCGTCAAGACTCTGAGTTCAAATCCCAGGCTAGGAAAGAAAACTGGAAGAAATTCCAAACCAAGGAGCTTTATTATTTCAATTTAGTTAGTTGGTTAGTTAATGAATTAATTAGTTAATTAATTTTGCCAACCACGGGGCTTGAACTCAGGTCATGACAACTCTGACTCAGCTTCACTTGCCTTAGGATGGGTGCAGTCTCGGGACCCAAAGCTGATCCTGGGACCCTCGGCCCAGAGGGTTTGCAGGAAGAAAAAAAGCACAAAAAGTGGGAAGCTGTAGAGGGCTCAGGGTTTTACAAGTTTTTCCTTGCATGGTGACCATCCTGGGTCTGAATGACATGGTTTCAAAGTGGACTTGGCCTGCCATTGCTGGTGGCTGGCAGGCTATCAGGGAAGCCATAAGCCAACATGTCAACATAGGCTCTGGGTTCAAATCCTAATCCTTACACACTAATGGCAGGAGATCACAAGAGATTCATTCCTATGCATAAGAATACAGATTGAAAGAGTAGTTCATGCATTTGTCTAGTCTAAAATTGGATGCAATAATCCTAAGATGTTGATTGACCTTAATTAATAATTTATTAAGCATGAAAAGAATAATATTTTTTCAATGGAGATATAATAAATACCTAAAAGTTGGTAGGAACGTAGTAGATGTTATTCAGTCATAGATAGACAGCTCTGGAACTCTTCAACAATATATATTTATTTGTATACCACCTTCTGCCTATCCATGTACTGCTGTTTTGGCTAAACTTGGGGCTTGATCTCAGTGCATGGGAACCACCTGATAGCTTCATAGGCTAGAGGCTTCTGTGCTCACACTCATCCAATCATGAATTGGGCCTGCTAGGCCCTGAGTTCAGATCCCAGCACTGCCAAAAATTTAATCTTTGAGTAAGAAGCTGAGTTTGATATATGTTTTCCTTTTCTGGGAGTGTCCAGGGTGTCAGGCATGATGGAGAACACATCTACAAATCTAGATGGTATGTGATATGATGTAAACAATGTAATAAATGGTATAGGTGTCATGAAAGTCAATGAAATAAATCGTAAATAAATGAATAAAAAAGAAATAAAATGAATGACCACACTAAATGTGATATGGACTGAACATCTGTATGGAAGTATAAATCCTACCACACCAAACACGGTATCTACTGACCATCTGTATGGAGGTATAAATCCTATCTTTAAAATGTATATACAGAGTATGTTTTCCATGCCTGAGGCTTGAATTCAGCCCACCCGCATGAGAAAGCAATGGCGGGAAATCCTGAGATACAGGAAAAGTCATGGAATGCGATTGATATCATCAAATAAGTAGTTAATGCATGATGTGACTAGGAAATGATAGGCAAGACTCATGGGGTATCACTTATTTGTAAAGCAGTGTTGATTAAGCATGACAATAATCATCACAGTCATGAAATGAAGGCATCTGGAAAGATCCAAAAATCAGTAGACACAAGGTAGATTGGATTCCATCACAGGTTATCATCTCTCCTACTCTATACGATTGTGTACTTATTTGCATACTACCTTCAACTTATGAATGGATGACTGCTGTGTGCCCTCCCCCCACACCCTCACCTGGAGGTCCATCTCAGGTCCTGGGAACGGCCTTACTCCTTAGTGGCTCACAGACTGGTGTGCTCACATGGACCCATTCGTCAATTGGGTCTGCTGGTCCCCGAGTTGAGATCCCAGCAGTGCCAAAAGATTCATCCTGATGTCAGAAGCCAATTGTTGCACCTGTGTTCCTTTCCTGTGCAAGTCCTGGGTCTCAGCTAGGATGGAGAATGCATGGGCCACCCTGTGGCCACGGAAATAGGTTGTTTTCATGTGAGCCCAGTTATACCTGTCATCATATACTGAAGAAAATACACAATACATCCATGAATATCATACAAAATAGAATAACTACACTAAATGCACAATGCAGTCCACACATAGATTTGAGTATATATCCCATGTTTAAATGATGCATTCAGGACAATTGTGGCCCCCCCTGGTGCTCGATCTCTGTTCCTGGGAACCGACCAGCTCCTTAGTGGCTCACAGTCTGGTGTGATCACGTGGACCCATTGGGCAGTTGGGCCTCGTAGGCCCAAAGTTCAAATCCCAGCACTGCCAAAATTCACCCTGATGTGAGAAGCCAGTCATTGCACCAGTTTTCCTGTGCTGTGCAAGTCCTGGGTCTCAGCTAGGATGGAGAATGTATACAGAACTCTATACTCATGGGAATAGTTTGTCATCCAGGTCACCACAGTTATATCTGTTATCCTATACTCAAGAAAATACACAATACATCAATGAATAAGACACAAAATAAAAGAATGACTACACCGAATGCAAGATGCTGCACATCCATGTATGGAAATATAGATTTTCTGTTTAAATGATGAATTTATGACTATATTGGCCCCAACCAGGGCTTCATCTCAGGTCCTAGGAATGGCCTACCTCCTTAGTGCCTCACAGGCTGGTGTGTTCACCGTGACCCATTCACCAATTGAGCCTGCTAGGCCTTGAGTTCAAATCCCAACACTGCCAAAAGATTTACCTTGATTTGAGAAGCCAACCGGTCCACCTGTTTTCCTGACCAATGAAAGTACTGGGTCTCAATAAGGATGTAGAATTCTATATAGACAACTCTATAACCATTCGAATGGGTTGTTATCCATGTCAGCATAGTTATATCTATCACCATACTCAATAAAATACACAATACATCCATGAATAAGACACAAAATAAAAGGAATAACTACACTGAATGCAAGATGCATACCACACTTGTAGGTAAAGAGAGATCCTATGTTTTAAAAAGGCGGGCTTGTTATTTTGTCCAGTGCTGGGGCTTAAAATCAGCCCCTGGACCAGGCCTGACATTATAGTATTCAAGGATGGTGAGATTTCCCTTCCCCCAAAGTGCAACAGAGCTACCCAGACGTCATTTCAAATCCCAACACTGACAAAAGTTTCATTCTGTTGTCAGAAGCCAGTCGTTGAACATGTTTTCCTCTCCTGTGAAAGTCCTGAGCTTCCACTAGGATGTAGAATGCATAGGCAACCCTATAAATATGGGAACAGGTTGTTATCCATGTCCGCATAGTTATACCTGTCACCATACTCAGTAAAATACAAAATAACTCCATGAATTCGACACAAATTAAGAAGTGCACCGAATGCAAGATGCTGTCCACACATGTATGTAAATATAGACCCTATGTTTAAATTATGAATTCATGACTATCTGGACCTCCCTGGGACTTGACGTCAGGTCCTGGGAATGGCCTATCTGCTTCGTTGCTCACAAGCTGGTGTCCTTACCTTGACCCTTTCCCCAATTGGGCCTGATAGGCTCTGAGTTCAAATCCCAACACTGCCAAAAGATGAATCCTGATGTGAGAAGCCCATCGATTCACCTATTTTCCTGTCCTGTGAGAGTCCTGAGTCTCAGCTTGGATGGAGAATGCATAGGAAACCCTATAGCCAGGGCAATAGGTTGTCTTCCATGTAAGCACTGTTATATTTGTTACCTTACTCAGTAAAATACACAATACTTACATAAGACAGAAAATAAGGAGAAAAAGTACTCCAAAGGCAAGATGCTGTCCAAACATATATGTAAATATTGATCCTATGTTTTAATTATTAATTTATGACTATCGTGACCCACACTGGGGATCAATGTCAGATCCTGGGAATGGCCTAACTCCTTTGTTGCTCACAGGCTGGTGTGGTCACTTTGAACTATTCACCAATTGTTCCTGCTAGGCCCTGAGTTCAGATCCCAGGACTACCAACAATTGGATCATGCAGTAAGAAACCAAGTGTGAAACATTTTTCCTTTTCTCTGAGAGTCCTGGGTGTTAGGCATGATGGAGAACACGTCTACAAATTTAGATTCCATGTGATAGGAAGTCATGAATATAAATAAAGGGAATGGGTGTCATCATAGTAAAATCAATGGTAAATAAATGAATAAAACAAAAAGTACAAGGAACAACCACACCAAACGTGTATGGACTGAACATCCATAGGTAAGTACAAATCTTGCATTCTCAATGTATATAAATAGTATGTTTTCCAAGGCTGGGGCTTGAATTTTGAATTTTTAGAGTACAGGCCTGACTTTCTTATCTTCAAGTTCGGTGAGCTTGTCCTTCTAACACAGTGCTGCAGGTTTACCCAGAACTTGAGTTCAAATCCAAAGCCTGGCAGAATAAACGGGGTGAATTGCAAGCCAGGGAGATAATTTCTTTTATTTTTTGCTCAGTAGGGGGTTTGAACTCAGGTTGTGGTACTCTGCCTCAGCTTTGACACGCTATGCTGGGGTGCAGCCACTGGACATACAGTAGATCCTGAGATCCTAGACCCCCAAGCCTTGTGTGGCAAAAATGTACAGAAAAAATGCAGCGAGATGGCCTTTTTATGTTTTCTTCCTTTGCACGGTGACCCTCCTGGGTCTGAATGACACTGTTGCAAAGGGTACTTCATCTTGCATTGCTGAAGGTTGTCAGACTATTGAGGAAGTCATAGGTCCACGTGGCAATGTAGGCCTTGATTTCAAATCCTAGTCCTGACACCAGTCAATGGCACCAGATACTAAGAGACTCGTTCCCATCCATGGGAATAACAAGGTAATATTATCAATGTCACAGTTGAATGAGTTGATGGTGAATGATGCTCCTATAAAATTAGACAGCATCATTTCAGAAGACTGATTTTATTTAATATTTATGAAGCATTAAGATAATACTATTACTTACAGAATGTAATAATTTCAGGATATTGATTGATTTACTTAATAATTTGTTAAGAATGAAAACAATAACATTAATTATATGGAGGCATTATAAATACCCAAGAATTGGTAGGAATGTAGTCTATATAACCGAATAATGTATAGACATCTCTGGCACTCTATAAAGATATATATTTATTAGTGTACTACCATCTGCATGTCAACCACTGGGGCTCGATCTCAGGTACTCAGAACTGCCTGTCAGCTCAATTTGCCACAGGATGCCTGGCTGACACTCACCCATTCATGAATTGGGCCTTGTAGGCTGTGAGTTCAGATGCCAGCACTCCCAAAAACTGAATCATGTAGTAAGAAGTTGATGCTGACACGTTTTCCTTTTCTGTGAAAGTCCTGGGTGTCAGGAAGGACGTGCAATACATATGCAAACCTATATCCTATGTAATCAATGTAATCACTGTTCTATGAGTCATAATAGTCAATAAAATGAGAAGTCAATACCTGAATAAAACAAAAAATAAAATAAATAACTACACTGAATGCAATATAGAATCAACATATGTATATAAATATAAACCATATATTTAAAATGTACACAAATAGGAAATTTTCTAGTGGTGGGCATCGATTTCAGGCCTAAGGAACAGACTTTGAATTTCTTGAATTCAAGGAGGCAAGCTTCCCCTTTCTACACAGTGCAACAGCAGGGATACCTAGGCCATCAGTTCAAATTCCAGTCCTGGCAGAAGAAAAAATAGCATCTCCATGCTATGTGATGCCCAATTCGTAGGTATTTCATTTGGCCTCCATTTAATGAATGTGATTGTTTAAATGCTTCATAAAGTATTAATTAATATCGACCAGAGTCCTATAATGTAATTGTGTATAGTTTTATCCTCAAATCATTCAAGTACTGCCCATTTAATCATGATATACATCACATTCCTTTGGTAGTCATATGAATAGGAATGAGTTTCATAGGATCTCCTGCCATTTGTTGGTGGTAGGACCAGGATTCAAACTGTGGGCTCCAGCTCCTACCACTTCAACCTGAGGATAGGGAACTCACAGGTCTGTCCAAGAACATCAGCAAAACCAATGATTAGCCAGGCATCAGTGGCTCTCAGCAGTCCTCCTTAAAACTTACAAGGTTGTTAAAGGAGGATCATGGTCAAAGTCACCCTAGACAGGAAAGCCCTTGAGACTCCTGTCGAACTAGTGCCAACAAAGCCAGAAGTAAAGCCATGTGGCTCCAGTGGTAGAGAGCTAACTATGATCAAAAGCAACTCACAGATTGTGCCCAGATCCTGAGTTCAAAGTCTGGGAACAAACAGACATAGTCAATAATCTGTGCAGCCATCCGGCTAAAGCAGGTCACCCTCTTGTCCCCAACTGGCATGGACAGAGTTACCTGGGAAATGGGCTGGGTCATTTTGACTCCACCCATTCTGCCTGCATCACACGATTCCAGCCACACCCCCATTGTTTCATGGTTCTTTCTGACCAATAGGATACAAGAATGGTGGCCACACCCACATTCCATGCCGACCAGTAGCACCATGATTCCCTCTGTTTGTTGACACCACTACCAGCAGTTGAGGAAGGTAGAGGTGGCTGAGTGGTGAGCAAGATACTCGAGGCCTAGGAGGAAAGGCCTTCCTCAGGCCCATCATGTGCCTGCCTGAGCCATGGCCCCCTCCCCCCCTTCCCCATGGAGCAGCATTTCTAACCTGGTGCTGTGGGCTCAGACCCATGGTTTCCTCAGGCAATGGTGCAATGGTGTGCCACCAGCCAGCTTGCGGCCCTGACCTGGTCCTGGCTCCCCTGTCCTCTGCTCAGGGCCTGAGTGTTTGTCATGCCTCTGCCATTGCTGCTTGCCCCACCTGTAGCAGCTGCCAACAGCTTCTGCCAGCAACAAATGTGAGTGGCTGCCACAAATCCCTGCACCCTGCACCCCATATCCCCTCCTCTCTGACCCGGACCCGCACCTCCCCTGTGCCCCACAGTCTGGCCCACGCCCTGCCACAAATGTGCCCCAGGGGTAGGGGTGGGTGTTGACCCGAGGATCTCACCCCCATCTCTAGCGGCTAGTGTCCCAGGAAATGGGGAGATATATGGCTGGGTGAGGAGTGGGCGCCACAGATCCCCTGGCCTGGAGTAGTGGGAGCCACAGTGCCGCAAATCTGCACCCTTCCTCTCCCTGGTGAAAACCCGGTGGCTTTAGTCAGAGGTGGGGAGGAGCATGTCTACACCTGCCTTCTGGGGTCTTTTTCTTTTTTTCTGGGGATGGGAGGTGTTGGATGCAGAAGATAGACACCCTTGCTGTGTGAGCCCTTGTGCTCTGTGTTCGGTCAACTTTTCACCTGAAGACAGAGAGACAGACACATAGAGAGAGACAAAGACAGAGAGACAGAGAGAGAGAGATAATCTTTTTCCTTGTACAGCCTGACTATGCTCAGGTGAGTGATCAGTTGGCAAATTGCAGGTGCTGCATGGATGAGTCTTCTGTCGCCGGTCTGGATGTGTGTGTGTGTGTGTGTGTGTGTGTGTAGAGTTGGGTTGTAACAAGGAGGCAGAATGCTTTGGTAACTTCTACCTGCTATCTTTGAGGCATGTGTGGGCTTCACAGCTGAGGTCTGGGGGCCTGGAAAGGTGAGAGGCTTGAAGGGGACATAGCACTGTTAAATTACAAGAACAAGGGATCTGTGGCAACGGAGCTGGGTACTCCCTTGAGCCTGATTGGTGGCAGTGGAAGATTTGGAGGACCTGGGAGTGTGGCCTGCAGGGGATGGCTTCCCAGGGGGACAGAAAGCATGACCAACACTTAGTAAGGATACGAGTTCTGCTAGTATGGAGCGCAACAGCATAGGTCAGACTCTGGGTCTTCTCATCATGACGTCTGATGGGCTTGACCAACCCTATCTTAAATCTTGAGCTGTGATCTTCAGATCTCAGCCTCCTGAGTACCTAGGATTATAGGCATGAGCCTCTGGCACTGGGACTCTGGTTCTTTTTGGTATATTAGGGTTAGACCTAAAGACCTTAGGCTTGCCAGTCAGGACTTCTACCATGTGAGTCAAGCATTTCTGTCTTGGGCATTTCTGAGATGGAGAATTAATATATGCTCAGGCTGGGCTGGATCATGGTCCTCCTATCTGTAACATGAGCCACCAGGCCCGGTCTTCTGTAGTTGGGATGGTAGACATGTAGCACCACGCTCAGTCATTAGTTTAGATGGACTGTCCCAAACTCAGTCCACGGCAGCCGATTCTTGACCAGAGGTGAAGCTCTGGGTTGGGCCTCAACCGTTGGACTTCAATCTCCTCATGGTACAGTTGAGGAAACAAGGGACTAATACAGAGTGATCTCTGGAGCAGGGACAGGCACAGAGGGAGGGGCCATCTGATCCTGTTCTTGGCAATTCTGTGACCATATGATAGGAAGATTCCCAGAAAGATCTCAGATGGTGTGTGTTATTAATGGTGAAACAGGTATAGGATTATGAAACAAAACATGGCTCTCTTTCTTTATTACCCTATCCCCATGAGTAACGGGATCCTTCATTTTGTTCAATTTTGATGCTGGGGAAACTGAGGCACAGAGAAGCCAGGTGACCTACTAATGACTCCTAGCTGACAGGAAGCTCGGCCTGACTTCTCTGCCATGCTCCTTAGGACAATGGGTGCTATTCAGTCTACTTCTTGTGGTGGGAAGTCCACTTCTTTTCAATCATGGGGCTTGAACTTTGGGCCTGGGGCAGCTCCCCGAGCTCCTCAGCTCAAAGCTAGCACGCTACCACTTGCGTCACAGCACCACTTCCATTTTTCTGGTGGTTTTTGGAGATAAGAGTTTCACAGGTGTTCCTGCCAGGCTGACTATAAACCACGATCTTCATATCTCAGCCTCCATTGTACTTAGGATTATAGGCCTGAGCCACCGGCACCTGGCTTAAGTGTAATTCTGACCTTCTTTCTTTCTCTTTCTCTCTCAGGAACTGATTCAATGGGTGCTGGAGGAGGTGGCCCAGCATCCCCATATGGTTGGAACCAAGGTGGCCCTCTCATTCTGGAGGTAGACTGTGGGTCAGGCTCTGTCTTGCTCACTCTGTTGTACCAGCTCCATGAGGTAATTCCCTCTGTGCCCTGGCTACACTGTGACAGTAATCCATTGTCCAACTAGCCTTACTGGACTCAGTACTGTGTTCAATGCTCTTTTCTAGCAAAAATTTCTGGTTAAAATTATGATACATAGTTACAGAATAAAAATGTAATGCCATCTTAAGAAAGTCATTTAGGGTCCTGGGAATGTGGCTTCATGGTATGGTGATTGCCTAGCATGCATGAAACCCTGGGTTCAATTCCTCAGTACCACATAAATTGAAAAAGAAACACTGGAAGTGGTCCTATGCCTCAAATGGTGGATGGTTAGCCTTGAGGAAAAAAAAAAGCTCAGGAATAATTCCCAAGTGCTGAGTTTTAGCTCCAGGACTGCCAAAACAACAGCAGCAACAACAACAACAACAGTCTAAGTGAGATTTGGAAACTCTTTTGGCAAGTCATCGCACCAAAAGGGCAGAGGCTAATTAATAGTTGTGACAGAAGAGAAGGAATAACTCCAGATGGAAAGAAAAAATGATAGTAACTAAGGTATAGCAGAAACCGTTCTAGGAAACCATTTTTGGATATTGAAGAACTAGTTATCAACTAGGCGTATTCCTCATTGCCTTTAGCATTCAAAATCTCCTAGGCTAGTTCTTAATCTCTGTGTGATAAATGTATCTCCTTCTATGCTGTTCTTTCATACCTGATCTCCTTTGCTTTCTAAAAATCTGTCTTTCTATATTTCTCTGTGAACATTTTCTGATACTAAATACACTTACAAAGATGAAAGAGGATGCTAATGTAAGAGTCCCATAGCTCATGAGTCATTAATGTAACAAAATGGGAAAGGAGGACATATTTATTGCTAACTCAATCATTCTGACAAGCTTCAATGTCACATCATTTGGTTCAGATTTCCATTCTTTGTCTACATAGTGACATTAAGTGCACATAAATGCAAATATGAGCCGGGTGTTGGTGGCTCATGCCTGTAATCCTAGCTACTCAGGAGGTTGAGACCAGAGGATTGTGGGTCAAAGCCAGCCTGGTCAGGAAAGTCCATGAAACACTTCAATTAACTCCAGAAACTCGGAAGTGGTGCTGTAGCTAAAGTGGTAGAGTGCTCAATTTGTGCTGAAGAGCTGAGAGACAATGCCCAGGATCAATATTCAATAATCACAACCAACAAAAAATTACAAATATGGCTTTATGTTTCCCTCAAAGGAATGATGAAGTCAATAGTAATCTTCCCAAATGATTTAGTAGTGCACCTACTTTTGCTGAGTTATTTGTTATGGCTTCTTTGCTAAACATATTTTCTTCTTTAAAAATTGTCAAATAGTAACTTTATAATAAACTTCATCTAATATTTCTTGGTTCAAAAGAGAAGTACATGCGGTTGATGTCACTTAGCTTTCTTACTGTCTTAGTTCAAAGCCAACCCAGGCAAGAGAGTCTGTCAACCCTTATCTGTAATTAAACACCAAAAAAGCCAGAAGTGGAGGTTTGGCTCAAGCAGCGGAGTACTAGCTTTGGGCCAGTTGGGAAAGAAAGACAACTGTTCAGGGACAGGGTCCAGTCTCTAAGTTCAAGCCCCAGAACCAGCACAAACTAAATAAACAAGGAAACAAAACAAACACTGGGTATTTCTTTGGGACTCTCCTTAAAATAGTGGTGGTCCGAAAATAGGCTGCTTTTGCTGATCATACTCACTGGATCCTGCTTTTTTGGAATCCTTATTGCTATGGAAAACTCAGGACTTGACTAAAGGAATTGATAACTGATTCCTGCAACAAGAGAATCATCTCAGGAGTGAAACATCCATCCATAAGACACTTTAAAACCTCCATATCTTTGCTTCTTTGCAGTAGAACATTTTTAAAATAAAGTGACTTCCTTTTGTTCTATACTGGCCTTCAAATGACATATTATTTCCTTTTGTAATACTCTCAACCAGAAGTTCACAGACAAGTTTTATATGAGTAAAAGACACACTCACAAAAGTCAGGGACAGAGTTTCCTTCCAGCCTAGGATCCTTTTCTTATACAGTAAAAAGGAAAGCAATAGTTAACTTGAACTTTGTCATTTCTCTATGTTCAATTCCTCTCCTAGGATCAGTTTCCACATCCAGTAACAGTTACTTCCACTTACTTCCAGTAACAATCTATGGTGCTGCTCCAGAAAAAAAAGAATGTTTTCTGGCTTCATTGAAATAGCACAAGGATACTTTTGGCCATGAGGTAACACGTGTTTCAGAGACAACTTAATAAAGAGAAATGAAATTTAAATTGCTTATAAATACATTATCCATGAGAACATTTTGTTCAAACTTCCTATGTGCTCTGTAAATTAAGGTGAATTTTAAATGGGAAGAAGGTTCTCAGATCATTTTTGTGAGTCTATGTGCTGTACATTAATTTCCCAAGTGTACATGAGTTAAGAGTAAGGGAAACAATAGCAATTATAGGAGAAAAAGAAGTTCTGTGTTTATGTATAAGTGTTCAATAAAATATAGAAGACTCAACAAATAAGAAAACATTGAAAAAATAAAGCCAAATCCAATATGTAGATTTATGGGAGTGATATAGAGAAAGCATTACTCCTAAGTGGAACATGAAGCATGAGGCCACTGCCTTTCTAAATCACACTTGCTAATCAAGTAAATGTGCAAAAAGGAGAATGGAAGAATGATTCTGTTTCCAATGCAAGTCAGATATAGGAGACTAGACGTAACTGGAAAAAAAGAATCCATCTTGAGAGAACAGGAATTATACTAGCAATGAACCTGGTGGCTAAGATCACATTTCTTTTTCTTTCCTTTTCTTATATTCTTTTTGTTGTTGTTGTTGTTGTTTGTGGCACTTGAAATATAGGACAGGTTGCTGTCCCTCTGAAACACAGCTCAAGGCTAGGGATCTTCCACTTGAGCCACAGTGCCACTTCCAATTTTCTAGTAATTATTGGAGAAAAGAGTTTCCAGGACTTTCCTACCCGTGCTGGCTTTAAACCCCAATCCTCAGATTTCACAACAACTTGGTTTATGATCACATTTCTAACAGTGTACACTCAGGATAGGTAATGTATATGTTCATCTATCTTTATATGAATTCTTGAGTTAAAAATCTGGGCTACAGGTTAGACTTTACACTCACAAAAATGTTTGAAGTTTAAAAGTTGATACTCCTGGAAAAATAAAACCTAAAAATGTAAAGGAGTCTGGGAAGTTCAATTTGCATCCAGCTTGGACAGTATAGGCTTTGAGACACTACCTATAATTAATCAGCCAAAAGCTGGAATACCAGTCACGAGCAACATTGCTGAATAACAGCTTTAGGTTTTTGCATACATACATACGAACATACACATACACACAGAGGCACTTATAGGTGCACACAAAAAGACACAAATGGAACAACTCTCAGAATATGTAGAAAAGTTAGAAAACAATAGAAAATTAGTCCTGTGTAAGATTAGAATCAAATGATAATTTTAAATATTAGAAAGCCTTCAAGTGAACTTTCCCCCAGAAGTTGAGAATATTACATAGGTAGGGACCAGAGATAGTAAGAGAGTCAAGTAATCATTATTATTATAGGATCCATGGTAGAATGAATCAGGGAACCCTGCAGGTGCATCTGAAAATGTTCATATCCTGTGTCAAATGTTAAAACATCTTTGAAAATAGTACATAAACAGTCTGAGCATTCAGTCTAGTGGATAAGATCATAGGAGAAGTTCAGAATTGCTAGTCTGTTTCTAGATTAAATAAACAAACTATGGCAGGGCAAAGTGCTACAAGCTTGGAATTCTAGCACTCAAACAAGAGATTAGAGAGTGGAATTACATAATGATACCTTCTCTGGACCAGGTAGAATAATTTTGTCTCAGTAAAACAAATCAAACAACAAGAAAGGAATACACAGTTGGAAGTTTGGGCTAATTTTGTCATTATGTTTTGAAAAGTCAAGTTTCCTATTGAATGCAACTCATATATATCCTCACTTGTGTTTTAAATGCTCTCTTCATTACAGAACATTCCTAGATGAAAAATAGCTCATGATTCCCATCCAAAAATTTGCAAAAGTAAGTAAGCCTCATTCTGTTGGATTCCAAATTAATGTTGAAGGATTACAAAAGCTTAAACCTGGAGAAATAGCAAAGTTCGTCTAATGTAAGACTTTGTAGACCTTGTTAAATTAGAATTTAGATTTAAAATATATTTTTTGGTTTTGTTTGTAATTTCATATTCTATAGTATACTACAAAATTCTTTTTAAGTAGAGGGATTAATTGAAAAATTCACAAATGATTCTGGCATTCTATTTGTCTAGATATTCTTTCAAGAGAGTTATAATTAGAACATAGTTAATAGATAATTCCCACAGTTCATGTATGCTATGTTAATGTGAATAATCTAGACAGAGTTGCCAAAAAATGGATGACATTAATTTATACATTTAGAAAAACCAATTTTTTAAGGGTTTGGTTTAATATGGTATGAAGAGAGTAATTGTGTGACATCTTCTTTCTTCTACCTATATGTAACACAGGAAGTCATTTCCTTATTTACGTGCCTCTGTATACATGGAGAAAAATGCTAGGTTTGGGGTTTGTTTTCAATTTTGTTTTTGTTTTATTGGTTCATCCTAGAGCTTGAACTCTTGGCCTGGACAGTGTCTCTGAGCCTGTTGATGCTCAAGTCTCGTGCCCTACCTCTTCAACCTCAGTGCCACTTGAGTCTTGCTTTTGTGGAGAATTTTTTTGGAGATAAGATTCTAAGAAACCTTCCTGCCTGGGTGGGCTTTGAACCATAATTTTTTTATCTTAGAATCCTGAATATCTATGATAGTTAAAAAAGTATAAATATAAATAATATTTGCATGTGTTCTGATCTCAAGAATACTAGTGGAGGAAAAATGATGCAGCTCAATGTATTGTGGTGTTCTTTTCAGAACAAGGAGGGCGTCACATTAGCAGAGGTGTAGTATGTTTTCAAAATAGAGATAAGGTATTCATGATGTGAATTAAGGAATTTTAAGGTGCCCCTTAAAAGTTGGAAACTGTTGGGCTAGGATGACTTTATGGCATAAATCTTGGGATTGATGGTCATAGAAATAATAGCTTACTCTGATAAACAATAGCTTACTCTTCAAGAATTAATTATTACACATGCTTCATAGTTTTATCCTCTACCAGAATGTGGCTATTTTTCTGTTGACTTCTCAGTCTGTAACACCCCATTGGAAACTACATCTATTGCAGAATTATATAACATACAAACAGGTACTGTTTGGAATCTCTCAGAAATGTTGAGAATTTAAAAATGAGTAGTTATTAGTCATAGGAATTTTGAAGAACACATATATTCTGTCCTCTTAACAACTTACTTACTTTTAAAAGTTATGGGTTTCCATAGCATTAAACAGTTTTCTGTTTTAGAATGAGAAAATACTAAATTTATTCTTTTTTGAAAAATTTGGCAAGTATATTGTGAAAATATTGTCTAGTTGGATAACATTCAAGTTGATGACCCTCTGATAAATAAGGGGTAATTAATTCAAATTAGATGCCAAATAGTATTGATTTTTAAAATATTACTATATAAAGAATATTATTTCCTGTGCCAATACAGTGAAATTATATTTAACGCAGCTTATTTTTCAATTTTATTATCAAAGTGATGTACAGTGGGGTTACAGTAATTGTAAGGTATTAAATCATAACTTTTCAAATTTGTTAACATTCTCTCATTTTCTCAGTTTCCTTCACCCCTTCATCCCTCACAAGTTGTAATGTACATTTCCAATATATTGTCTTGTGAGTATTGCTATTGCATTGGTTTGCATTTTGTCCTTTGTCTCACCATTATGCTTTTCCTCTTCCCTTCGCTAATTAAGGTAAATGTATATACAATACAAAATGATATACCGGAAGGATAAACCATAGGGGGAAAACCCAAAGAAAACAGAAATCACATAGTTCATCAAAAACAACAACCACAAATGAAAAAATCTGGTTACATATCTTGGAATTAATTTTGCTTAGCATCAGCTAATATGGTTATATATATGCATAACAAAGCCACTGAAATATAATAGCTGCATGGATACTATATCATGAAAATAGCATGTTAACTTTTTGATGGTAATGGTGGAATTAGGATTGGTGAATTCGCGGTTCTGATAAAGGATTTTCAAGAGTTTTAAAGTTATGACAGGTAAATTTTAATTGTTCAAAATTTTAACAACTTAGCCTATTACGAAAATTTAAATTGCCTGGAAGAATAGTTTTCATGCAAAGAAATCCAAGGAGACTTAGTAGAGAGGGAGCAATGTGGATGAAGATGTCTCTTTTTCACACTAAACAAATAAACCTGTAAATCCTGTAGGGTCCATTGGAATTTTCCTTACCCAGGAAATATATTTTCGCTGTTTGAAACAAGGTTGTATTGAAATTTAAATTCAAAGTACTTAAAAAAAATAAGGCATCAAAATTTGTGAATTTACCTTTAATTACCAAAGAGTAATTCTCTGAAAAAGATAATCTGAGTCAAAATATTTAGGGAGAAAGTGCCCTTCACAATGAAAGAAGGTGTTGGGATTACACATTTTTGTTTATAACACTTTCCAAAATGTCTTTGGATGTGAAGCAGTGAAACACAGAAAAAAATCTGATTGGATACTTCAAACCAATAATTTCACATTTCTATGTGGCTCACAAAAGTAATATCCTTATTAATATGAGATAGTGAAGACTTCTGTTATTACATATGCCAAAAAGTTCAGAAAAGAATTGAGCAAATGGAAAAGTTAATAAAAAAAATTTTCTTAGAAGACTTAGCTAAGCATATTGTATTCAGCAGTGAAGGGAGGCCAAAACTTTTTGATATAAATTGTGTTAGTATTTTTACTCCCTAAAGTGAGTTTACAGAGCCTATTTGGCTCACTACAATGCAGAACTGATTGAATGAAGACATGAAAATAAATTCCACGTCCAAATGAGGCAACTTAAAGAGTTTTAAAAGAGAAATAATGAAGATTTAACAGTGGTAGAGCCCATATAGTCCTTCAGCTTCACTAGACATAAAGCCAAGAAGCTGTGATTAATTGGAACTCCGGCAAGAGCTAAGAGGAGGACATAGAAGTAGGACATAGAAGCATTGTCCTTTTGTTACAGACACTGTCTTCCAAGGTATGGGTCATTTAACTCTATTCTCCTCCATACATCTTGGTGAACAAATGCAAGACCAAGAGAAAATAATCTATTGAAATAATTTTGCCTAGAATAACTTCACTGTTCCTGATATAGTATCTAAGGAGAACCTTAAAAGAGAAGATAAAAGTGCAGTATTTTTTGTTTCCTATCAGCATCTTGTTAGGAAAATATATTTTTGAGCTTAGACAATTCTGATTGAACCAACAAGTGATGGAGTACTTATTTTTGTGGGCACTTTAGACACAAGAAGTCTTTTAAGGTAAAAGAAAAAAAATAGCTGAATATTTGTGATCACAGTTCTAGGGCTGTATTCTGGAGACAAAGTTTTACATTAGATTTCTCCTCATTAACATAAATGTTGTTTCATGGCAACCAAATGCAAGATTGATATTTAATGGACTCATTAAATATCAATGGCCAATTAAACAGCATGAAAGAAGAAAATGGCAAATAATATTTAATGAATTACTTTGCCAGAAGAAAGAAGGAAAAATATAATTCAAAATCAATTGACTTAAAAGTATGAAGAAAGAGTAGTGAAGAGATATTAGAGAAAATATAGAGTATTGTTTTCTCTCCAGTGGAGTAATGGGTTCATGATCTTGTTTCTTCCACTCTATCCTCACAAGCTACCAAGTGTGTCTCAGGACTGGATTATCCAGTTCAGACAGAAAACTCGTAGAAGAAAGATACTATTTGCAGCAGATGGAGGTGATTTATAACCTTAGACAATCTATTTAATTCTGTTCAAAATTCTCCCCTATCCCAAACTTCCCTCTTTGAACAGTTTTGTTTGCTTTTCCCAAGACTGCCCTTCATTAATTGATTAAAATTTTGAGAGGTCATATTCATATTTTCTGGAGATTGCTGTTTGGTTGTGATTTTTCTGTTTTTTGTTTCTTGTGCTTTTTAACTGAATTTTAAAAGGTTGTGCAATTGTTTTACAATTAAATATATCCATCTAATTGTCCAATGCTCCTAGATAGGAGTCACTCCTTCCATCATTCTCAACCAACCCTTTCTCCAAGATTTATTTCCAATTTACCACTTCCTTTATCATATGTGTACATTGAATTTTCTAGCTGTACTTGCCCCTTGTTCATTTTTCATTCATTCTATGTCTTTACTATAATTCCTCTCTGGTTTCAACTTCCTGATAGTCATTGTGTTAAACTGTCTATTAATACTTTGAATGGTTTATATGCATTCCATGGACTTTCAATCCTGCATATTCTTGAACTGATGTCAGCTTATATTTCCATAATTGATTCATCTGCAGCAACAATTTGCTGGAGACTGGAGAGGTGAATCACCTAAACAAGATTTTATTCTCATCCATTTGGAAGATTAATCTTTAGTCAAAAAGAAAGTTACAAAAATGGCTTAGAATGTATTCCTAACTACGAATTTTTATAAATGGCTTTGTACAATGGTGTGATTCTTTTATTTTACATGGAATAATATTTTCTACTGCCTATAAGTTTTGGAAAAAGAAGAAAATTAAAATTTATTCCAAAAGAGGAATATGATAAAAATAGAAGACAGATATTATGTTTGTCATATCTCTGATGAATACCCATATTCAAGACTTAAAGTCATATTTCTTACTATGTTAGATAGAGGGAAAACATAAAATAACATATGATAAGGCAACTATTTGTGACTTTTTAAAGTGTACCTTATTAAATGATGAAATTTATTAGCTCACGTTTGGGTTTGAAATTTAGGAGGCTAACCTATTTAACACATTTCTGGAAGGCCCTTACTGAAAAACACAAATTGTGGGTTGTACTATTTCTACACTTCAATGAATGGTTGAACGTGTTTGGCATTAGTGCTGTGTAAATAATTCAACTCTATTGTAACTTGTTCCCTACACTTAAAAATCTTGTAATGTCACTAAGTATCATCAACTTGTAAAATGTCATTTTGACGAATGTGATTTTAAAAAGTTTATTTGAAAAGGAATACACTTTCAGAAGATTAAATGTAGATTATCATTGGTTTGAGAGTGACATTTTTATACCACAGAACCATGTTGTACTGAAGTCCCAGTGTTTTGAAGCACTCCTTAGTGCTTCAAATATTTTTCTGAATTACATTTGACCTCTAAGTCAAGTTTTCCGGGCTTTGGTAGACCAATTATGGATCTATCCTTCAAGGAACTATTTTTTGGCCCACTTATGTTGGAATAAAATCTTTCATTAATCATAGGGGAGGGTATTAAAAATAATGTTATGACACTTTGTGAACTTGTTCACTCATATGGGCTGGTCATCTATAAGTTGAATGTTTTAATTACAGTACTTTCTCTCAAATTTTGTTATTTCATTCTTCATTTTAAGTTGCCTTGCATTCCACAATTGCTTACTGCTAATTCCTGCATCTCAAGGAATTGGGGCCCTGAAATATAGGAAATGAGAAATTGAGATTGGTCTTCAATTACTATGTGCTGACATGTTGCATGGGCCTTGGTGAGAAGTCTTGCCCCTGTTATCTGATGATGCAGGTAACTGGGACCTGGGATCCTAGGACCCATGGGGACTGCAGAAGAATAATGTTTTTTTAGACATCTTAGCAGAATTTGGGTATAATCAATAGGAATGCCTCCGAAATATGGAGAAAAACAGTTTGGGACAAGAGAGTTAAAACAATAAACAGAGCAGCAGAGTAAAATGCATTATAGATTAGAGGAAAACATTGTTTTTTTACCATGTGGATTCAGAAGACCAAGAACAGTTAGAATGTATCACAAGTTTATACTAAAGACATTGCATTGATACTTTTTATATTCTAATATATATTTTAAACCTAATTATTTATATTCCAATTCTATTTATTGGAATAAATAAATATCAATTTATTTGTCAAATTATCAACTAATTCTAGTAAGTTTTACTGTGTGAAATATAAAATCAGCACATATAAATATAAAATATGTAATTATATATAATATAATTAAAAGGCACAGGTTTGCATTGTTCTGTTGTAGTTACTGTATCAAAGGCAACTCTGTTTTAAAGTATTATTCCATTATCGCTACCTTAGCGTTTGATAGAGTTAGACCTAAAGATTTACCATTTGTAGATTTACAGCATGGAGGCAAGAGGAAACACTGTGATTAAAACAGTATCAATTTAATGCCTAATAACTAGGAGAAACATATGGACTTCTCCTGCAACTATGAAAATATTTGGTGATAAAAAGGCAGTAGTGTAAGTTCCTGCCTGGTTGGATGGTAGACAGGCCAGGACATTAAGTAATCATGCATATGAACCATTTTTTCACCTTCTTGGCTTTAGCTACTTTTGAAATGGAAGGTATAATAAACAATTATATTTTGATAAAATACCTTCTAGTCTGAACAGTTCTGTTTGAACTGTTCATCTCTCTATGATCCCTTGTAACCAAGATTAGTTTTGTTCTAGTAAGACAATCTATGCTGTCAGGGTAAGATATTCTGGTTGGTCTGTTCCCACATGGAAGAAGGGTAAAGGCTCAGGTAGACATTTGTGCCAGTAACACCTCATTTGGGAAAATATCAGCTGAAGAAGTTTAGAAGTAGCTCTTAAGCAATGCTTACTTTGAATCCATTAGGTCCACATAGCTAACACAGTTGGATAAATAAGTACTTGAAAAAGCCATCACCTTTGGACCTATCTATAAATAATTGAGAGTATGATCAAATTCCAAAAAAATGACTTAAGATAGTCATTGACAAAAAAAATTGCAAATGTGAGCAATTGATTGATCAATATAATTTTTTTCTACTATTCACAGAATTTTAGGGAAATAAGATCTATAGCATTGTTAGGAACAATACGGTTTCCTTGTTACAAGTAGGCACCCATAGATATAGGCTTGTATAAAGATTGCATCATTAACTACTTCAATTTAGAGGATACTACATGCTTCAGCAGCACGAATACTCAAATTACAGTGCAGAGATTAACATGGCACTTACACAAGGATAACATGAAAATTTGAGAAGTATTCCATATGTTTCATTCTGTAGATGCAAGAAATGAAAAACAGTTATTAAAACAAAATTACAACTGTAACAATACACGTAATTCATATAGTTAAATTTAGTTTGACATCAGTGTATTAAATATTCACCTCAGAAAGGCGTTTACATAGCATAAACTTTACAAAACTTTTCAAATTAGACAACATTGTCATTTTATCCCAAAGAAAAATAATATTAAGACCTAGAAAAAAAGGAATCAAACTGTTTCTATATGGAATGCAATCAGAAAGGACACATTAATGAACCTAAATATTATAAAATAATGTAGAATTCAAAGTATATCTAGGAGAAAATAAAATAAATTATGAACATTATGCAAACATAGAATATAGAATATTTTAAAATATACTTTTTCAGACAAGCACCAGAAATATTTTAGTTTCTGTACTACTCATTTCAACAGGTAAGTTAAAATTGTTTCTGATTAAAAAAATCACAAACTCTGAAGAAATCATTATACATGTATACAAAAACTATTGAATACATTTTGACATCCAATGCAGGCAATTCACTTGGAAGAATTCTGCGGAATCCATGAATTTTTACAGTAAAATATTGGTGTTGCCAGGCACATGTGGCTTATGCCTATAATGCTAGCTACACAAGAGGCTGAGATCTGAGGATCATGGTTCCAAGGCAGCCTGGGAAGGAAAGTCTGTGGTACTCTTATCTCCAATAAACCACTAGAAAACTGGAAGTGGAGCTGAGACTAAAGTAGTAGAGGGCTCACCTTGAGCTGAAGAGCACAGAAATAGCTCCCAGGCCCAGAGTTCAAGCCCCATGACAGGCCAAAATAAAATATATTGCTCTTATTTGGATTGTGAAAATATTTTGTAGGGACACAAAAGATCGACTTGCATTTTTGAAATTCAAGAAACTTAACCTGACCATTAGGACATAGGTGAACAATTTGTACAGCCTTCCACAACTTCATAGAGGTAGTGATACATACTTATCCTTTTGGCAATATCAAATGCAATTTTTTCTATGTTGTTCTCCAGGCCTGGTTTTATATAATGGTTCAACAGAAGGAAATCAAGCGTATCTTTGCTAGCTCAATTCTCAGCAGCAAGATGTAAGGGGGACAAGAGCCCTTTAGTTGGGCATTGGTATCTGCATCATGATGAAGTAATAAAGAAGTCACTCTGGTATTATTCCACGTATATGCACTGTGCAGGGATGTCCATTCATCTACAGTTATTGCATGTGCCGCTTGAGACACCAACTCACTGACAATGTCTAATTGTCCACTGTACGCTTCTCGATGAAGATGGGTATAATCATCGTCATCCCTACTATTCACATGAGTGGCCTTTTGGGAAAGAAGTCCCGCACTGTAGTAAGCCGAATATTTTTGGCAGCCCAATGAAGAAATTTGCTTGGATCCTTCTCCATTTTTTTTCTTGCAATTGATATCATTCCTTATTTTTTCATCTTGTTCTTCATATTCCTAAGAATTGCCTAACCAGAAACTTTGAGTGCCAGTGGGAACGAGGTGTCCATGTATTTTCCTAATAGTTCACATTGGTTGAACTGGTCAGAAATATCCAGTGAATTTTCCGCAACTGTTTATTCACCATGATTTATTTTCTCTTTTTCCAATTTTACTATTCGAAATTATTCTAACTGGAGAGTAGGGAATTGATGGAGAGCAGAGGAAAGATGTTCCTCCGTATTCAAATGTACACACTGAAAATGAGGACCAGTGATGTCTTCATGTGCAGCTTATTCTAGGAATGAGAAATTAGGAAATAACGCCTTCTATATAAATGATTTGGGAAATGGCAGAGCAAAAACTGAAATGATGCAACCAAAAATATGAAAGCAAAATAAATTAGGATAATTATGGAGCAATCATATTATCTATGAGAACCAAGAAAGGGAGAGAGAGACAGATGATGTGCAATGACCTAGCTAGCCACAAAATCCATGCCTCTGATCAATTTATAGAGCAAACAAAATTTTATTTTATAAAAAAGATGGGAATAGAATTTATGTATTTACTTGAAATTAGTAAATACATTTATAGTAGCCTACATAAAGAGACATAACTTTGACAAAATTACAGACAATAAACTAATTCCTTGATAATTCTAGCAACAGATCTCACTGAAGTCAGGTGAATCACACTTTTCCTGTATAATGAAGAAATAGTAAGGTAGTAAAGCAGCTAGAGAAGGCAGGGAGATTGTATCTGTGACAAAACATTGTGGAAATTTGTATTGAGGATTTCTTACTGGTGATCCACTTGCACTGGAAGCATGATTCTGAACTATTGATTTCTGAGTCTGAATTATTGATTTGATCATTATATTCTCCAAGAAGAAAAATGAGAATTGATAGTTAAGGACTACTAATACATTTTGACCTTCTCACTAAGCACTTTCAATTATTGAAATCACATGAAGACAATAGACAGGCCTACTTTTTAGATGAAAGCGAGTGTCTTTAAAAAAAAAAAAGGAATATATGTAGTCATGCAAAGGACTTCTATTTTACCAATGCCTCATACATTTTTCTAATGTTGGGTAACAATAAATAATGGATCTATTAGAAAGCTCTTAAGGCTCATATGTTCAATAGTGAGTTCTCTTACACTATAATATGATATTTTTTGTGTATGGTCTTAAGAATAATTTACATTACTAACTTGAATTTCTGACAGGACAGTATCATCACTGTACATCTTGCTTCTATACTCTCAGTTTTAAATTACTATTTAAGTATGTGCATTAGATAACTACAGAGGAAAAATTAGAAGCCACACTGATGTCTTATGTCTTTAGTAGTAGTTAATCAGAAAGATGAAATCTGAGGATTGTGGTTTGAAAGCAGACCAAGAAAAAAAAAGTCCATTAGATTCTGATTTGAAAGTAACCAGAAAAAGCTAGAAATGGAGCTATGGTACAAGCAGTAAAATGCTAGCCTTGAGAAAACTGAAACAAAAAATAAATTCTGGGACAAAGCCAGGCCCTGAGTTCAAGCCCTAGTATTAGCACCAAACGAATTAATAAGGTAATCAATTAATTAAAAATAAATTAAGTGGTCATATTTGGAGAGGCAGGTAAAATGTAACATGGGTGGTGATGGTTCATGTATTATTTTGTAATAAGGCATATTATCATTTGTCCTAATCACTAATATTTTATTTGAACTTTTTTGTACATTAAACCCTGAATTTAGCATGCATGTACATGTGTGTGTACATGTGCGAACATGTGTATACATGTATATGTGTGCGTGTGCTGTTGCAATGTTACTTGCCAATCTGGACAGGGTGAGGCTGAAAAGAGCTAACTGTGTTGCAATGTTTTATTTATCAGTGTTCTGTCATGTCATTTCAGTGGAACCACCCTTCTGTACATATTATTTGTCTACTAAAAAAGTCATCATAATCAAAGCATTTACAGCATTAAGTTAGATAAAGAGACCGCTTTCAGCTCTTATTGTATGTGAGGTAAGAAGATACAGACATAATTAGGTAGTAAGTTATTGCCGTAAGATGATTGTCAGTACAAAATTCATATTTGACCTCTTAAATTGGTTATACTTTTAAGATACACTCATGGAGTGATTTGGACTGACGTGACCAAACAGGTGTTACTCTCCGGTTATTCCTATGAAACACAAGTTGGATAAACTCTTTCCAGATTTCTGTAGAAAATCACTTTCTTTGCAAGACCATATCTATTCGCACTAAGACCATATCTATTCGCACAAACCCATATTACGTTTGAATATCCCATCTTATTGACAAAATAAGTATTGTTGATATGCTTGTTAGATATTCCTTCCAAAAACGAACAAACAAAAAGGATGTGTCATGTCCAGATTGTGTATGCATTTGAAGGTGTTTTGTACATGCACAGGGATCTTTACCAATGGCTCTTTTGTGGGAGTAACTATGGCAACTTTAACAAATAAGGCTTTTTGAATTTCTTTTCCAATATACATAACATCCCAGAGGAAGTCTTGCAATTTCTGAAAGTCCTTTAAATATTTTAGTATTATTTCAGTTCATTGACTATAGAGCTAAAATTTCTGAAATAAATATTGTTAACATCTGAAAATGTAAGTGGGCATATAGGCTTTTTCATGCATCATTTTATGCAAACCCAGTTTTTATGAAAGTAAATGGAATAGAATAAAAGAATGTAAGTGAATTGGGTAAGCTAATTATTAGTATAACTTTGTTTTCTATTAACAGTCCATTGAATGTACATGATGCAGTTAAATTATTTCCTTTGTGTCTCTGTACTTCAGTTAGTTTTAGAATCTTTATAGTCATGAGTGAATGTTTAGTATAAATAAAGGTCTTTTTAAATGATTAGAATTAACCTTGTGTTATGTGTCCTACTCCCAAGAAAATGAGTTATTTTTAAGTGTTAAGAGTTTATCATTTTCATTATCATTATCATAGGGAATCATTATCATTATCATAGGGAATTAAAAAATGCAGTAGTATTGATGTCTTTTTAAACCAATTGTATTCACAAGTTGGAGAGTCTTTAATTCATACTTAGGTCTTGGTGCCTATGATTTTTAACCTCTCATTCCTAACATTAATATGTCAGACTGCATTTTTGTGTATACGAAAGGTAAAATATTTATCTGGGGTGAAAAGTGATTTTTATATCAGTCTTTCTTTAATAACATTATAAAGTAGTACATTTCTCTCAAAATGTTGGGTATAAAAAGCAATCAAAATACTTCTAATGGTAAACAATTTAGGTGAGCTACAATATGGAAACAATTGCTCCAAAAGACCTGCAGTCTGTTTCCATCAGGAATTGGGCAGGTCATTCTTTCAGTAAGACGGTGTTAACCAGAGATGGGGTCCCCAGGCAGTGCAGTGTTGAGTGAAGGGATAAAATATGATTTCTAGTATTTTGAGCTAGAAATCAAGAATGCTATAGTTTAGCAGTTCCTTTCACCAGGGAGGTATAAATTGATTATGAACTTGGAGTTTTCATATTACAGTTACTTATTTTCTTTTTTTGTTGTTGGTCATGGGGCTTGACCTCTGGGCTTGGGTGTTGTCCCTGGTCTCTACCACTTGGACCACAGTGCCACTTCCAGTTTACTAGTGGTTTATTAGAGAAAAGAGTCTCACAGTCTGTCCTGCCCAAGCTGGCTCTGAACCACAATCCGCAGATCTCAGCCTCCTGAGTAGCTAGTATTACAAGGGTGATCCACCGGTGTCCGGCTTAGTTACCTATTTTCTAACAAAGATAAAGTGAAATATTATTAGAGTGTACACAATAATTTTGGGAAATTTTCCTAGAATTAGTAGACTGAGTGCTGGTATTTAGTTATAAAATAGAATGAGGTTATTTGATATGGTGGGAATGGACCGCAGCCTAACACTTACCGTGTGTACAATGTTGTACTAGTAATTCCAACTCTGAAGACTTACATATCATCATCTTAGAATTAAAAATAGAAGTAGTTCTACTTTATGGGATTATTGTGAGGATTAAATTAGATACCAAAGGTAAAGTACTTGGAAAAACAATCATAGTTTGATATTTTTTACTTGTTATTTTATCATGTGATATATTCAAATATTTGTACTGTGATTTTTATATTGTGTCTATTTAGGATAGGCAAAGTGATGTATTGATATTCATTGCGTTGTTCACGTTTCTGTTATTATGAGGATAATACCTGCAAAGAAAATTTCTGAGAAGGAAATTATCATATTGACTAATGGGTTAAGATCAGATGTCTCCATTGTTTTTCATTATATTTTTAGTAAATAGTTGTACGAAGGGTTTTCCATTCAATGAATCAGTTTTTAAGTATGATGGATCTTTACATAAATTTCTCACATCCTTCCAAACCTCACCCCACTTTCATTTTTTCCTAGTTTCATACTATCTGCATTGAATATTATGGCTTCACTCTCTACTTCCGTAAGTCTCTTTAATCCTTCCCTTTGACTTCCCCTCACATTTTCCAAGTGATAGTTTCCTGGTATTCATTTTGTTGGATTAAAAGTTCAATTTTATAAGAAATTACACCTTTTAAATACTCCTCTGCAAATAGCATGCTTTGATTAATACTGTTGTTTAACTTGCATAAAATTCTGGCTTCCAAATACGCGTCCTTTGTGTGTCTGGCTCTGACGTCGTTTACTTAACATAATTTTAGATCTATCCATTTGTTTGCAAATGCTGTAACGGTCTTTATAATGTATGGGTGCAATCCAATTGTGTATATGTGCAACACTTTCTCCAACCATCCCTCCGCTAAAGGGCATCTGGGCTGATTCCATAAGTTCTCTATGGTGAATAGTGCAGTAGAGAACATAATTGTGAGATTGATTTTACTGTAACCTTTGGGAAGAATTCACCACTGTTTTTCTGGGAGCAACCCTCTAGCCAATTTTCCAGAATAAGCACATCCTTCATCTCCATCACAAGGTTTTTCAAGTTCTCAAAAGCACACTACCCCCTACAGGTCTGAATCAGCTAAAACCACACTGTGCCCATATTCTTGTTGTTGTTGTTTTCTGTCCAGACGAGGGGCCTGAACTCCGGGCCTGGGCGCTGGCCTTTCAGCTTTTCTGCTCAAGGCTTGCAATCTACCATTGGAGCCACAGCGCCACTTCCAGCTTTCTTCTTTTTGCTTATGTGGTGCTGAGGAATCAAACCCAGGGCCTCATGCATGCAAGGCAAGAGCTCTACCACTGAGCCACTTTCCTAGCCCCGATGTGCCCATATTCTTTTAATACATTTTTCATAATTTTACACATAATTTAGTGAGAATCTTCTATGTACTTTCCTAATGTGGCAATAAGGGATATGACAATAGAGTAAAAGTAAGAGATATGGAATTTAATTAGCTACTATCATATTTAAAATAATTTTCAGCTCTCATAGCATCACTTACTATTATTTTAATCTTTTATTTGATTACTTCACCTATCCCCTAAATTATAGCATGATTTAACTACAAAGGCAAAAATGTGTGGTTTGACTTTGACACTCATGTGTGAGGATGCAAAATATGGGCAAATAAAGGGATTGGAATTAATAGCCATTATCCATTTTGTTAAATGGTTTTCTCAAACTGATTCTCACAATTCATATTTCATTCAACAAGAAACCTGACTATTCCCTATGCTTTGCTCCTCATTAAACTTGTTTCCATGTTATTTTGTAATGAAGGATGATTTCATAAATCTACTGTAGATACAAAAACACATTAAAATATTTCTATATGTATGCATTGATATCAATATACACACATATATTATAAAAGTTATAATGATAAATTTTAACTTCTGTAACTGTACAATTTACTAAATTATTAAAAACATGGACGTCTCAGGCCTGGAATCCTGGTTACTCAGGAGGCTGAGATCTGACGATCTTGGTTTGAAGCCATCCTGGCAGGAAAGTCCATGAGCCTCTTATCTCCAAACAACCAACAGAAAATCAGAATTGGAACTGTGGCTCAAAGTAGTAGAGTGATAGCCTTGAGAGAAAAGACTCTGAGATATCACCCAGGCTCTTAGTTCAAGAACTAAAATCTACCCCCAAAAAGTATTTAATTTACACCTGTGTAAGTAGAGTATTTCTTTCACCCAAATGCACATCCATGCTCATTGCAAGGTAACTCTGTTGTATCTGGAGTACCACATAATATTATCACATAAGTAGAAAGCATTGCAACATGAGTAAACTCTATCTCTCTCATGGATTTTTCTCCAGTCAATATTCAAATCTTGCAATTATTCCAATTATTTAAAGTCATAGCTTTTGTTCTTTAATACCCATAATATTAGAATTTCAATTGAGTGTCTTGTGTCTTCTAAATGATGTTCTTACCACTTTGGCATGCCCCCAGCCCTAAATTATCCTGATTAACTTTCAGATTGAATCTCGCTTCCTACTTCTGTATGATTGTGGGCTCAGTCTACTTCGTGTTATTCTTCCTGGAATTTAGGATAACAGGTTCCTGGCATTGTGTACAGATCTTTCGGTCCAGTCTGAGCTTTAACCACTATCCTCACCACAGTAGGCTCCCATGTAGACAGGATTTTCATAAGCTTATCATAGCTATTTTTTTTGAGTCCGGTCGTGGGGCCTGAACTCTGGGCCTGGGCGCTGTCCCTCAAGCTCTTCAGCTCAAGGCTACCACTCTACCACTTGAGCCATAGCGCCACTTCCGGCTTTTTTCTTTTTGCTTATGTAGTGCTGAGGAATCGAACCCAGGACCTCATGCATGCAAGGCAAGCGCTCTACCACTGAGCCATCTTCCCAGCCCCTATCATAGCTATTTTTTAAAAACCTTTGAATTTCCTGCAGGTTCTTGAGTACTGAGTTAATTTGGGTTTGCTTGGGTTGTTTTGTTTTTTTTTGAATGTATGTGTTGAGTTGTTCCTCATTTTTCCTTTTGTTTCTTTCACTCAAGTTCTTACCAATAGTGCTGAGAAACCAAATCTTCTTTCTCAAGATAGTCAAGGTAAAAAATATTTATTCCAAAACAATTCCAGTAACATTTAAACACCTTCAGGAATTTCGAGAAGATGGCAGAGGAGAACCTGGTGGCTAAACAAGTTCTCACAGAGAAAGCAGTTCTAATGTTCCAGTGAACAGGCCTAGGCACACCAAGTGTGCATCACAGTACAGAGAGTTTGGCCAGAGAGGGAAAATCCAGGTAAGGAGACAGATGTGAGCATTTTCCAGCAGCCATGGCTGCAGCGGCTGTGGCGGCTGTGGTGGCGTCCATAGCCACCATACCTACAACCCAGAGAGTTTGGGACAAATGTGCCAGATGCAGCAGGTGAGCAGATTTTACTCAAAACCAACAAGAACTGACAAATAGCAGATATCTTCATCCTGCAGATAGCAGAACATAGGCTACCCAGGAACCAACACTCCCGCGTGAGTACAAAACTGACATTCTCACTGCTTCTCAAAGGAAGCAGAGGAGGGAAGGCCATTCCTTCCCCCAACAGCGGAGATATCCATCTTTGATACAGACAAAGGCCTGGCTAAGTAGCTAGCTCCAACTCAGTCCTTTGATGAAAACAAAAGAGTCATTTAGCGAGTCACAAGTACCTACCCTGACCTGCTATTCTGAACTCCACAACCAGGCAGAGAAAGCTACACCCATGAAGGAGTGGCTTTCTTCACTGGGTAAAAAGAGCCAGAGGCTGCTCCTCTCTACAGCAGGCCTGACAATCAATTGAAACTCGGTAAACATAAACCCTGAGAATGGCTCCAGGCTGGGCTCTGTGAATGTCTCAGAAGCTAGCCCCTCAGGGAAAAGCTACTGTTTTCTGAAAGACCTCAACTTTTCCCAGAACCCAGCCTTTCCACAGCAACTCCAAACTAGAGGAAACAGCCATCTCCCTCTTTTGTGATACTCAAAGCAGATCTCCCTCCCACTGAACTAGCCTCAGAGGAAGATCACAAACTTCTGTGTAAACCAACAGAATTTTTTCTGCCTGCCCAAACAAACTGACTTAAAAAAACCAATCAAGCCACAGAAAACGAAACACCATAAGCAAAGCAGAGACTCCACCAAGAGACTGGTTACTGACACAAGGGAGATACAGGATCTTCCCATCAACACCCCAAAAACAAAATCAGAGAAGTCTTTTTTTATATCTTTTAAAATATTTACTTTTTAATTATAAAAAATTGTTTTTATTAATCTTTTTTTCTTCCTCTTATAACTCTTATTTTAGGTGTATATGTGCTTTTTAAAAAAAAAATCTCTACTGACCTTTAGGTCTCTTTTGTTCTTTCTTTCTCATTGATTTTACTTTTTCATCTTTTGTTCTTTTTGCATGAATTATTTGTTGTTCTGCTTATCCTCATATATACCTGTCATTGATTATAAGACCTTATACCCCATTGTGTACATACTTAATTCATACATGTATTCCTCAATTCAAAACTTCTTAGGATTAAATTCCTTAATAGCAGTATTATCTATTTATACCTATACAATATTTGAAGTATTTTTTAATTATTTTTTTATTGTGAAAATACTGTACATATGGGTTAAAATTACATGGGCAAGATAATGAGAACATTTCTTATCAAGCATTGTAGCCTCCTCCTTTGTTTCCCCTTCCCATTCCTTCCCAGCCTCCCACTGCCCCCCATTTAATCCTCCCCCGCCACCAAAGTTGTAAAGTTCGTTTTCGACATGACAACTTGTACTTCTCATTGTTGCAACGGGTCCAACTGTATCTTATTTAAACGACTTGTTTTTCCTCTTCCCCTCCACAAATAATTATTTTTTTAGTTTTTCAGGTCTCCTTTCTATCCCTGCCCTCCTCTCATCCTATCCCCATTCATCTCTCAATGTCACTTCTTTAAATTTTCATTACTTTTAAGAGTTTCACTTTTTAAATTTAAATATTTGTCTTTCCATTTTTTTCTTGTCTCTTCTTTTAATTTTTTTCTCTCTCTCCTTTCATTCTTTCCAATCCATTTCCCTCTTGAGAGTAGGACTTGGTTAATTTCACTCTCCTTTTACCTATCCACATCCCTCTATCCCTATTTTTCCACACCTTTCTCCCTAAACATAATAATTTCTAGTTTGTCAAATTCTTCTTTGCTATTCTTACCCCATTAATACATAGTTGTTTAATGTTGAATAGACTGTATGTCTTGAAATAGATTGTATCTGCAGACTTTTGACTATGCAATTACAGGACTTTGGTTGATGCTTGCCTTAAAATGGTGTTCTAGCACAAAACTAGCATTACTTTCATCCCAAATGGGCAGAACAAACAAGAAAAACACAAGGAAAAATGGCAAGTCCGGGTATCTCAATTCCCACTCAAGATAATCAGGTGATAGAACAGATAATGAATAATCCAGAGGAGAGTTCCCAAAAAGCTCTACAAACATTACTGGTAAACATGGTGAATGAAATGATTGAAACCCTGCAAAGGACTCGGTGTGAGCGTGATAGGGAGAGAAAGGAGGCAAACCAAAGATCAAAACAGGAAGCTCATGGGCTTGAGGAAGATACTAAAAGGTTGATACTGGAATTGTCTGAGCAGGTTGAGAACACTCAAAGAGAAATAAAGGAATTGCATGAGCAGGCTGAGATCAGACAAAGAGAACTACAGGAATTGCATGAACTTGAGAAATCTAATCAAAGAGTAATACAAGAATTGCAAGAGCAGGATGAGCATAGACAAAGATCAATAAAGGCATTCATGGAATCCATAAACAGGCACCTGAAAGGAGTCAGGGAAACCACAAAGAGAATGCTGAATGGAGCCCAACAGAAGCAATGGGAGTCCAAGGAAACCATAACCATTCAACCAAGTGATTTGAGAATAAACACTGAACATAAATTAAGAAAGTAAAGAATTTCATACAAGATCTAAAACAAAGCTCCAACAAAGATTTTGAAGCCATAAAAACCGACCAATCAGAAGCAAAAGAAATGAAAAAATGTAGTAGAAAGTCTTGACAGTAGGTTAGACCATGCAGAAGATTGAATCTCCGGCATTGAAGACAGGCTAGGTATTATAGAGAAAGAACATACAACTATCCAAGACAAATTCAAGAAATATGATAAATCTATTCAACACTTGGAAGACACCATCAGAAGGTCTTATCTGAGGGAAATGGGTGTAGAGGAGCACATAGAGACAGAAGTTAATGGTCTAGAAAATTTGTTTAACAGGATCCCAGCAGAAAACTTCTCAACAGGCAAAAAGATAGGCATATTCAGATACAAGAAGCTTTTAGAACTCCAAATAGACCAGACAAGAACAGGACATCCCATCATCACATTATAATCCACACGGAATCAATTCAGATCAAAGAAAAGATCCTTAAAGCTGCCAAGGAGAAAAGATCAGTCACCTATAAAGGAAAACCAATTAGAATCACCTCAGATTTCTCAACAGAGACAATTAAAGCAAGAAGAGCCTGGAATGATGTATGCCATGCCCTAAAGACAAACAACTATCAACCAAGAATAGTGTACCCAGCTAAACTCTCCTTCATAACTGAAGGTAAAATAAAAATCTTCCATAGCAAAGAAAAACAAACAATATATGTCCATCAAATCAGCTCTACAAAAGATACTTAATGTCTTACACATAGAAAACCACAAGACCACAATAAAGGCCAAGAAACCACACCCAAACAGAATCCAAGAACCATAGGAAGAATGCAGTAGGCGTAGCTCCCAAGAAGGAGGATAAAATGGCAGGAACATGCAAATACCTCTCAGTCTTATCTCTCAATATTAACGGATGTAACTCCCCAATAAAGCGAACGCTTTCTATGAAGCCATCATTACCCTCATACCAAAACCCTCATCAAAGAAAGAGCACTATAGACCCATTTCTTTCATGAACATAGATGCAAAACCTCTCAACAAAATTTTGGCTAATCGATTTCAACAATTCATCCAAAAAATCATATACCACGAGCAAACAGGATTCATTTCAGCGATACAAAGCTGCTTCAGTATACGCAAATCAATTAACATAATTCATCACATCAAAAAGAGCAAGGATAAGAACCACAGGGTTATCTCAATAGATGCAGAAAAAGCTTTTGACAAGATCCAACACCCCTTTATGGTGAAGGTCCTGGAAAAATTAGGAAACCATGGAACATTCCTCAATACAATAAAGGCTGTGTATGACAAGACTACAGAAAGCATTGTACTCAATGGTGAAAAACTAAAGCTATTTCCTCTAAACTCAGGAATGAGACAAGGATGCCTACTCTCTCTTCTGCTCTTCAATCTAGTATTAGAATGCCTATCTACACCAATAAGACAAAATGTGAACATAAAGGGGATCCCAATAGGGTAAGAAGAAGTAAAACTCCCCCTCTTTGCAGATGACATGATCTTGTATTTAAAGAATCCACTCCCAAGTTACTCAAGGTGATCCAAAACTTTGGCAAAGTAGCAGTGTATGAAATTAATCCTCAAAAATTAATGGCTTTTCTGTATGCCAACAATGAGAAAATTGTGGCTGAAATTAGGAAAGCAACTCTATTCCTAATAGCCCCACAAAAAATGAAATACCTAGGAATTAACTTAACCAAATGAGTGAAGGACCTCTATGATGAAAACTTTAAATACCTAAAAAAGGAAATCAAAACAGACTTAGAAAGTGGCAAAAAAAAAAAACCCATGTTCTTAGATTGGAAAGATTAACACCATAAAAATGGCAATACTTCCCAATGCTATCTATAAATTGAATGTGATACCTATCAATATTCCAACCTCATTCTTCAAGGAAATAGAAAAGGCAATCCAAAAATATATATGGAACAATAAAAGACCACGTATAACAAAAACGATCCTTAACAGAAAGAACAGTGCTGGAAGAAAATCAATAACAAATTTCAAAATCTTCTAGAAAGCCATAGTAATCAAAAGAGCTTGGTACTTGTGCCAGTGCACAAGAACAGACCTCAGGACCAATGGAATAGAATTGAAAACACAGAAATGAAACTAAAGAACTACAGCCATCTTATCTTGATAAGGCAGCTAAAAAAAATAGAATGGAAGGAAGACAGCCTCTTCAGTAAATGGTGCTGGAAAAATTGGTTAACTACTTGTAGAAAACTAAAGCTAGATCCTTATATATCACCCTGCACCAGAATCAACTCCAAATGGATCAAAGTCCTCGGAGTCAAAACAGACACTCTGAAAACTTTACAGGATGGAATAGGAGAAACCCTAGCTCTCCTTGGCAAAGGACGAAATTTTCTTAATAGAGACCCGGAAACAACAAATCATAGAAAGGTTGGACAAATGGGATTGCATGAAGTTGCAGAGCTTCTGCATGGCAAAGACATAGCTAGCAAGATCAATAGAAAGCCTACGGATTGGGAGAAGATCTTCACTATCCATACAACGGACAAGGGTCTCATATCTAAAATATACTTGGAACTCCAAAAAATTAAATCCCCCAACAACAAATCCTAAAAGAAACAACTGCCCAATAAATAAGTGGGCTAAAGAGAAACTTCTCTGAAGAAGAAAGAAGGATGGCCAATAGACACATGAAGAAATGCTCAACCTCCCTAGCCATAGAAAAATGCAAATCAAAACAACATTGAGATACCACCTCACCCCAGTTAGAATGGCTAAAATCAAGAACTGTAATAACAACAGATTCAGGAGGAGATGTGGATAGGGGAACCCTACTGCATTGTTGGTGGTAGTGTAAACTTGGTCAACAACTTTGGCAAGTGGTATGGAGGTTCCTCAAAAGACTCTACATAGAGCTCCCCTATGACCGAGCAATCCTACTTTTGGGCATTTACCCAAATGATCACAAAGAAGACCACACTAAAGCTCCCAGCACAACTATGTTTATGGCAACATTATTTACCATAGCTAAGCTTAGAACCAACCCAAATGCCCCTCAGTAGATGAATGGATCAAGAAATTGTGGTATATATACACAGTGGAACTCTTTGCCTCCATCAGAAAGAATGACATTTCCCCATTGTCAGGAAAATGAAAGTCTAGGAAAAAATTATATTAAGTGAAGTAAGCCAGGCCCAAATGCACATAGGCGCCATAGTTTCCCTTATTGGTAGTAAATAGTATATGTCTGAGACAAGCAGAAAAGGTAAGATTCGTTGATGTTATGTGAAATGTACCCCAACATAATTATTCAAATATTTTTTTCTTTCATGCGATTGTTTGTAATATATTTATAAGATGAATTTTTGTTGCTTTGTATGTCCCTCCCCCACGATATAACTCCTGTTTTCACTGTATTTTATGTTGGTATAATTTGTGGAGGGGAAGGGGAAAAAATCGTTTAAGAAGGAATAGAGTTGGACCCATTGTAACAATGAGATTTACAAGATGTTATGTCGAAAAACGAACTTTAAAACTTTTGCAAGGCGGGGAATAACGGGGAGGGGCAGAAGGGGTGAGATGGAAAGGGATAGAAAGGGGAAACAAAGGAGGAGGCAACAATGCTAGATAAGAAATGTACTCATTATCTTGCCCATGTAATTGTAACTCCTCCTCTGTATGGTATTTTCAGAATAATAAAAAAAACCCTTCATACCTATTAATGGTATATGAATTCTATGTGCTTAGAAGGGTCTTTTTATATTCACAGCCGTCTTTGGCATACACAGACAGATCATGGGTTATATGAAGATAATTAATTTCCAGATGCTTGCCAGGAGGAGTAAAACCTATAGTTATTTTTTTCCCCAGAGGCTTCCCTGTTCATGAAAGAAATATGCTACTTGATGCAGGAATTCACAAAATTACATTACTAGGAAGAACTTAAACAATCATCCAACATTACAGAGTTGAGGGAGATGAATTGATCTCCTGAATAATTTACTTTTGGGTCAAATAAAAGCAGGCTGCCATGAAGAGAGTAGACTTTAGAGAAACATGATGAGTTGTATGTAAATAGTTGCTTTGCTAATTTTCTTAATTTGTGAACTAATACAGGGAAATAAAGTACAGCAAGGTAAAAAAAAATAAAGAACTCTGCATTGAAATACTCATTTGTGTGTGTACACACACGTGCATGTTCATGTGCTCATGCATGCATTCATCATTCCTGCTCTAAGCATCTGTGCCCCAGGATAGTGGTCTACCACTTGAGCCACTGCTGCACTTCTGGTTTTTTGGAGATAATCACATGTTTTTCCATGATTGGACTGGCTTTGAACAGTGGTCTTCAGATCTCGGCCTCCCGAGTAGCTAGCTAAGCTAATTCACCTTCTGAGTAGCTAGTTAAAATTCTGTCTGTCCTCTATGCTTCACTGCTTTTTTATCCTTTTCCTGAAGTAATCACAAGCCTGTCATCTATGTGTCTAATTGCTTTAAAAATACTGTTACTGCTTGGCACCAGGGGCTCCAATCTATACTCTTAACTACTTAGGAGGCTTGAGAACAAATAGCAGGACAAATTTTAGGGGAGTTCCTTCCCAATCTATACCTGGGTGCATTGGATCATTTCCACTAAAATTGGAAGGACTGCAGGATCCAGGAAACTAGACAAGTTGGTGTGCAACTCGGATGCCATTGATGCATCAGGTGCATGTCCTTGTGGAAAGGGAACCCCTATCCTAAAATTAACCACTGATATAATGCCAGCCTAGCATTATTGTTCTTGTTAGGCTGGAATTATATCAGTGGTTAATTTTAGGATAGGGGTTCCCTTTCCACAAGAACAAATTGAAATCCTCACAATTTTCCAAAACCAAAAAAAGTACATACATTAACATCCCAAAACTTAGTACAATCTGTTCTTTGCTCCAATATCATCTTTGTCTAATTATCATATGATGTGACAGAATAGCTTCTTCATTAAACTTATGATATATTTTAAAAGACCTAAAAAATTCTTTCTCACTTATTAAGTGCAAACGAATGGCATATTGCCTCATTCTTACATATTTGACTGCCACTAAAAATCCATTCAATGATTATTATAGTAATATATTCTGATTTATTACTTTATTTGTAAAAGATTTTAAACATTTTGCTTTTCTGCTGACGTTTAAGTATTTAAATAGTATCATCAAAATATACTCCTTGGTGCAGTTTTTTATAAAGTTTTTAACTAATGGCTTCTAAGAATTCTTAATTGCTATATTATCTGTTTTATTTTTAATTTCAATATAATTTTATTTAAAGGTAATGTACAGAGGGGTTACAGGTACATAATTAAGGTAATGAGTACATTTCTTTTGGAAGGAATATTGTTATCTCCTCCATCGATTTTTTTGGACACTCAATTACTAATGCTTTTGCTTTTGGTATTGTTCAAATGTAATTTTGCTTTCTTTGTTCATACTTTTTTATTATAAAATTGATATAAAAAGGGCTTACAGTTACTTAAGTCAACTAAAAGGTACACTTCATTTTATTTTCTATATTTCAAATTTTGGTCTTAATTAATTATTTTCTTGTTTTTTAAGATAATTCTTTTTTCAGAGTTGTAGGATTAGTTCATTTAATTTTGCATGATTTTTACACATGTAAATTATTCACATATATGTTACTTTTAAAACATTTAACATGTGAATATTTAATATTATTTTCTTAATTATTATATGGTTGGTGAATTTACATAAATTGGTTTTCTTATACTTCTAAACATATTTTTCCAGGTAACAAATAATTACTGTATTTTCAAGAATCACATACTATATTAAGAAAGGCTTCATTTCCTGGTCACTTTTTTGTAAATATTTGTACTTGAATTAAAAAAAAAAGTTTGAGCTGGGCACGGTGATTTGGGTCTTCCATTTTCTACCTACGGTAGGAACTGTGAATAGGGTTTGTAATTTGGGAGAGCCTGAGAAACTATGAGACTTTATCATAAAAATATCCAGAGTCAAATGATTTGAGATATAGCCACCCATAGCGAGATATAGAGCACCTGGTTATCATATTCTAAATCTTGAGACTTAACACCAGTAACATTAATCTTTTGTCAAAATTAAAGGATACATGTTTCAAAATGTTTATTATTTAAAACTTATTTACAAAGGTTCTCATGTCTTCTATTTCTTAATTTTCCATTTACTTAATCTATAAGAATCCAAGTATATTGTGATTATTTGATTTCTACAAAATGTTTAAATAGTATGAGCAATATTATGATTTCATTATTAATCAATTTTTAATATTTGTGATAATTTCCTCTATTTAATATTATAATATCAATATTCCAAATTTGTGTATGTGGTATGTGTGTGTATGTGTGTGTGTGTGTGTGTGTGTGTGTGTTTATATGGTTTTTGTGTGTGTGTGCTTTGTGTGTACCTTTGTAATGCTTGGGAGATCACACCATTATTTCACATATGTTAGGTCAAGATTTTACCACTGAACTATACTGTGTAGTTATAATGTAAATAATGTTGTAAATTATGACTTTAAAATTTTCATTCCTAGTATGTTTTTTCAAAATTATATATGATTAAATGTGATACATTTTCTATCCACGTTAGCAATTTGTATTGTTATTTAGAGTATTTCCACTGCTTTTTCACTTCCAAATTCTTGTGTTTGTTATTGATAAAGGTTTTACTTTGCTTCTTTTCTCTCTTCATTCTTTTTGCCTTTAGAGTTTAGCTATTGTTTCCTTTATTTCTTTGGAAATTAATTATCATATTGCTATTACAATTTATTTACATTGTAAGAGGTCTATATAATGCTTTATTTTCTATTTTATTTTTCCTATCTTCTCTGACTCTCTGTCCACACTATTAGGTGGATTAAAAAGAACTTGATTAAGGATCCTTTGATTATTTTCCACCTTCTCTTCTCTGAAGTCTTTCTGTTTTTGAAACACAATAACAATGACATACAGCTCCTAGGTGGTCCATCATTCTATCCCCTTTCACTCTTCTCTGTAGTCGTTATCATTCAACTTTATTATTCTATAGTGTTATCTGAATCTTAACTCATTCCTAAATTAATTTTAGTTGTTTGAAGCATTCTCTAAAGACGTTTTGCACTATATAATATCTGGGGTCTTGTGTTTTCACAAGGTGCAAATATTAGTGACTATCAAAAATCTAGATATCTATAGAATATTGGTCCACCTGCTCAATAAACTTGTATGTAAATTCAAGGAATACAGGTCAATCAGAACAATCTTGTAAAATGGTGTAGCTTGAGCACTCTAACTAGATTTGAATCTTATTACCATGTTTATTAGTGAAAGAGCCGACACATAGAAGAATGTAACAGAATTATCAAAAATAAATTCTTAGTTTTATTGTCAATAGATTTGAAAAGGATGCCATGACTTAATGAAATAAAAATAGAATATTAAATGGGTATATTGGCACTACTGCCTCTCTAGTTTTAAAGAATGATCTTAGACTACTACCTCAAACCTTATACAAAAATTTTTAAATGAAAAATGATTATCAAACTAAATGTGAGTTGTAAAATCCTACAAAACATACATGTAAAAATTCATGACAATGGATCAGTAACGGTTTCCAAAAATTTGACATGGAAAGCATTAGTGGCTAAAGAAAAGCAAGAATAAACTAATATCAACTGATGACCTTTCTTAATTCTATGAAAGTAGTGAAAACATATCCAACAGATAGAGGGCACATATTTGTTAATGCTACAATGTTAATGCTACAGTGATCCTGAATCTTAAGTACTATTATATCTTCTAATTCTGTATAAATTTTTCCCGAACAGGGTATTTCTATAAAGAACATATGTAAATTAATAGTCAATAGGAGGAGCATATGAATTAAACTCCTCTTTAGTATCTAAGAAATAAGAAAAAGAAAATTCAGTAGTATGACCATAATATAAAAAGATGACACAAAATATAGTAATGCATTTGTGGAGAAATTGATATACTTCGCATAGTAGAATGATTTGTGTAATACTGCAGTCATTTTATTAAGCAATTTTTCAAGTCTTCAAAAGGTCAAAGAGAATTGTATATGTTCTAGCTATTACACTTCTATGTATGTATTAAAGAGAAGTAAAAAACTTGTATGGATCGGGAATGTAGTTCATTGACTGTGCACTTGGACAGTATGAGTGAGAACCTGAAATAATTCCTCAAAACAAATTTTGAAAAGACACCCTATAGAAGATGTATGCAGGACAAATTCTTGTAATTCAATTTTATATCTATTTTAATATCTGTTCTAAAATTTATAGCATTTCTATTTGAAGAAATCCAGGTTTGTGAAAATTAGGCTTAGAAAACCTATGAGTGTACAATTCACTTCCAAAACACTAAAATGTATACAATGAAAGGAGATAATATATTGTATGTGAATTTCATGTCAGCAAAAAAATAAAACTATAGTTAAAATTTCTTCCTACAAAATGCAAAATACCTAATGTTTTTGGTGTTGGCTAAAAATTCTTTGTAAACTGCAGTTTCTAAAACAAAGATGTGATTTCTGTTTATTTTGAGTTTTTTGTCTGTTTTTATACTTTATGCAGAGATAACCCAATCAAAAAATGTATGTGATAACTGGAATATCTAGGAAATATACATCACTTATACGTAATTGATAACCTTTTCTGGAAGAAACTTTTAGCAAATGATAGAAAACACAAATCTATGCATCTGCATTTTTTGATAGCTATAAGTTACTTGCTCAATCCAATTGCTTTTCTCTACTTTGCTAGAAAAAAGTATTCTCAGGATAAGAGCCAACAACGTGAAAAGAAATAAAACATGCAATCATCTTGATTTATTTGTGACAAAAACAAATGAAATAAAACAATTCCACTTAAGTGACTCCATTATTAGTATCTATGAAGATGATCCTGAACCCCAACATCCATTGAATTTTTGAAATTTTAATTTCTATGAACATATGAAAATTAGAATAAGAAAACAAATATAGTTTTAGAGAAAACCAGCCTTACAATAATTTTCTTAATTGTTTTGAAATTACAAAAGAATTAATACCATTAAAATTATCCTTTCCTATGGAAATCATTTAAAAATGTTTATCACTTATTATAATTCAAATACCAAGCAAGAGTAATTTTACAGAATAATTAGAAATATTTTATTACTATTGTAAAATAGAATAAAAGACAGTCCCAATATATTATCATTATTCTTAATTTTAAATCATTTCCTAAATATCTTAAACAATCTAAATAGTCATGTCTTTAACATAGATGTAAATATTCTATACTTTTTACCTAACATTTTCCATGGGCATGTATTCATGTTTCTAAGAAATGTTTACAGCAGGTAAAAGATGCTTCTGTGAAATTAATGTGATATATTTTGTTGTTGTTCTAGATGTTGTTTGCAAGGTTATGCATTGTCCCTAAGCCATTTTGTGTTCAAAGCCAGCACTCTACAACTTGAGATATAGAGCTAATTCCTGGTTTTAGTGGTTAATTGGAGAATCTAACAAGTACTTTTCTGTCTGGGCTAGTTTCAAAAACAATTCTAAGACCTCATTACCCAGAATAGCTCGAATTATAGGTGTGAGTCACTGGCACTTGGTTTAATGTATTTTTTAATTTTAATTATGTTTCAAGATTTTTGTTTCATTATAATGTATATCGTTCTACACATAAATTTAGATATATGTATATATTTCTGATGGCAATCTCTAAAAATGTATGTCTTTCTACACATAATATATATCTGTATATACAAATACATTTCTGAAGACAGACTCCTTCTAAAACTTCTTATGCTACTATTTTTTTACCTTTTTATTTCAAAGATATACAGTATGTTTTTCCAAAAGTTTCCTAGAATAAAATATCTAATATTTCAATAGAATGTAGCGTTATTACTTTTAAGGGAATTTTAGATATACACATGATACTGTAGTATATTACTTGAAATAATTCTGTTCAAACTCTTAAATATTTGTGTGCAGTGGTGAGGAGAGAGGAAGTTAATTCATACTTGTTAGGAAATTGTAATACCTCAAAAATCTATTCTATAATATGTTATAAGCACATAGCCAAGCTACCTGTTATAGTTTAGTTTTTTTGTTTCTTTGTTCAAAATTTTAATATGGATGCATGCACAGTGGTAACATTAAAATTATTAATCAAAAGACAAAATGAATAATCGCAAAATCATAGATGCATATCAGAGTTTCAATAGTTACCACTTATGATTCTAATAATAATTTTGATGAGGATAATGATGATAACAGAGTACCCTGATAATGACAATATTGTGATTGAAAAGGAAAAAACTTTACACATTTTTGAAGCTATATTTCCCATATTAAATATATAGTAAAAAATAGCGTTGGATTACATACAATAAGAATAACAAGAAGAGAGTTTCAATATCAAGAAATACTATCACATAAATGGGTAGAGACAGTAAAAACCCTAATATTATTCCTGAAGTCTCTCTAATGTATACACGCTTTTCTTGGTGGTATTATTTTCTTATAAATAAAATTATTTATTTCCACATTTTGATGGACTAAGATATAGTTTTCAGCTTAGTGTGATTAGTTCAAAAACATTCTCCTATAGATACTATTCAATAACCAATGTTTCCAATGATATATTAAGGGTATGTTCTTCAATACATCTGAAAAAACATGACACTATTTATTTTTACATAGTACCACTTACATATCTGTAGTTACCTTAAAATGACATAGACCTTAGAGCCAGGAGGTAAAATATATTTTTATTTCTGCAGGAAACAATTTGTGACTTTATACCAACAAACTGAATTTGAGTCTTTCCTTATTTGTAAGGTAAGGTGGAAAATGTAAGGACTCTTCACTTTTCTTTTTTCCTGCTCTAGAAGTCAACCCATATATTCTTCATTATTTCTGGTAGATTACATCCATTTATAGATGAGAAATGTAAGGCCAACAGTCAATGTAGTGAGTAAATAATGATACTAGAATTTGTGTCTGAGTTCTTCACTCTGTGTGCTTACAGAGAGAGTAATTTGGTGATGGAGGGGACCAATATGAAAAGACTATGGGGAAAAAGCATACTTTGGATATGGTTGTTTTAGGACTAGGTGACAGTGTTGAGTAAATGAAACAGGCTGATGTCAGGGGCATAAAAAGTAGTATATAGAAATCATTTGAGTGGGGGCTGGGAATGTGGCTCAGTAGTAGAGCGCTTGCCTTGCATGCATGAGGCCCTGGATTCGATTTCTCAGCACCACATAAGCAGAGAAAAAAGCCAGAAGTGGTGCTGTGGTTCAAGTGGTAAGTGTGCTAGTCTTGAGCTGAAGAACTGAGGGACAGCGCCCAGGCCCAGAGGTCAGGCCCCACGAATGCACCCACCCAAAAAATAGAAATCATTTGAGTGACAGAAACTGAGAAAATCTGCATCATTCATCTTATCTAATGGGAGGGAGTAGAAGGGTAAGAAGAAATCTAATGTGCTTCCACACGTTTGGCTGGCAACTCTGTTAGTGCTACTCTTAGTTATAAGGACCACAGGTGGAAATGATGGATTTAAGGGAAAAAAATCTGATAGTTCTAAAGTTTAGTTGCAAAGATGGGTCTGTTTAGACATCATCAAAATATCCACGACCATGAATATGAAAAAGAATAATAAAATTGGGGGTATTATTGAAAGGAAAAGGAAAAGGAAAGTTCTGACACAGATGTGAGCAATGTGGGCACCACTGTAGACAAGATTGGAAGAAAGAGATAAATAAGGAAATAAAAAAGTAACAAACACAGATTTACAGAAGTAAAGGAAGGAATTTGCAAGAAGATATAGAAAGAAATATGCTGTTTGGATTTGAAAAGTAAAAGGACATAGACAAGTTCAATAAGATCATTGTTTTGGTGAAAGTCATATTGATAAAATTTTGGGATATGAATATGAAGCCATAAAATTCTGGATCCATAAATTCAACAGATCCTGTTGATTTTAAATGTTGAGAACCAATGCTTTTATCCTGAACTTAGAAAAATTATACAGATATAACTGTCATGAACTTTACTCATAGGTATTGTGTGAACATTTTTGAAGACTTTGTTTATTCAGGAGATTGTAGTTTGAACTACAGCACAGACAAGCCTAATTTGTCCTACAGTTCCAATGTGTGGCCCATGTATCCACATCAGTTTTGGATTTTATTGAAATATTTTTAGATATGTTTGGATGTCTTATCAGCCTATTCGTTATAAATGTAAGCCAAGTAACACTAAGTATTAGGTTGAACAAACAGCATTACTGATGTGACTGAAGACTCCTCGAATTGATTCTTCTTTAGAATAGAAAATGTCTCAATAGTCATTGACACATCATAACTGCCATATACTCCATTTAACTCTAGTTCTTGTTAGGAATATCTCCATGGTGAAATAACCCTGTCAATCATCCTGCCACAAATTCTTATATGTAGGGAATGCTTTTATAAACTTCAAGCTTTTATTGAATTGGAGAGTTCAGACTTTACCCTCACCAGTACGACTGAATGCCTAAAAAGGTAAGACATTTTGCTGTAATGCCTTCCTTTCATTTTCTCATACCCATTGGCAAGTAGGGAAGGATTCACCTACAATGCTGACTTGTACTAACACAACATCTTGGATCTAGTGTTAATTCGGATACTTACTAATTAGCTTTAGATTTTGTGGCTATTTATATTTCTCATGGGAAACATAATGAGCCCCATGGAAATTGACCTAAGGAGATTTTCAATTCTAATATCAGTTTTTCTCAAAATGCTTTAAATTCTACATTCTCTAATGTGGGCATAGGGTTACACTGTGGAACTTTTCTCCGCAAAGAGTGAGTACTACCCTATTGCTTAATATGGACAAAGTACTTTCATACATAGACTGGTCTTGTGCAAACAAGAAGTGGTAGTTGAACAATGTTCTTAGCAGTTTGTATAGATGAAATGGAAAGAGAGCAACTATGAACTCAAAAGGAATGTGCAAAAAAGCGAAAGGCACAAAGTAGAATGTGCCAAGGAAATGCTGAATTATAATTTCAAATTATGTGCTCAGGTGTGAGGGTGTGTTCAAAGTACAGCTTAAGAAAATGTAGTTGGGTCTCTTGGGGAAAAACTGCTTTAAAATCTTCGGGGATAATTGTACAAGTAGAAGCCCCTAACTCTGACTCTAATCAGCCACATCATCATCAACTTAGGGACTATTTTCCAAGTGCAAAGTGAGAAAAAGAGGGCTCATCACAGTTAGTGTTCAGGTTGAAGTAATGGAAATAACATAATTTTTCTTATAAGACTTCACTTATTTTGGTGGGTTAAAGTAGGAAAAACCCAAGTAAATTTTTTGCATGTACCTAAATTAAGTGAGACATAGTATATTACTCTCTTTTTAAATGGGAAGTTGTAGATTACTTCTTTTTATACTCTAACTTGGGAAAATGATCTACTGTCAGTCGTTTTCTTTCCCCTCCCCATCTTTTGCCCTAACAATTACATAATTTTTATTTAAAGAGACATACTTGAGCTTGCATTTCTAAATCCTTCAAAATTATCTGAACTAATTCATACTTCTGGAAGCCTCCTCTATCTTTCTCAAGGGAATATTTTGTCACTACCATTTTAACCCATATGATATTGGATATCTTCCTGCCTAATTCAGTGCAAGATATACATTAGACTCATCCAGATATCTCAACACTTGTACCACCATGAAATCCTATCTTCATAAAAATCATGATTTTAGAATATCTGGGGAGGTGGCATTAGTCATTTTTGAATGACCCTAAGTGATACTTACATGCAATCATGTTTTATATCAATATGCCTCTCAGGAGATGAACAAATTGACAAAATGTGGTAAATATATCCACTGTGGAATTCTATGCTTGCAATTCATATGGAAATGGAAAAATCCTACTAAGTAAAATAAACAAGACACAAAGAAAGAGATTCCATGGTTTCCCTAATTTGCACCAAGTAGGAAATATCTAGGATAATCCTAGCAGATGAGGAGAATGGCTCAGTAGCTATGTATAAGATGATGATGAAGAAAATGAACTCCTACATATGGAAACAAAGGTTTTCTTCGTGGTTGTTGTTTTTAATGTACTCTGTGATTTTTTTTCTTTTGTGTTTTCCCCTATGGTTTGTCCCCTGCTGTATTTGATTTCAGTATCATGTGTTATTGTATATATATTTATCTTAATTAGGGAAGGGAAGAGGAACAACAACATGGCGTGACAAAGGACAAAGTATAAACCAATGTAATAGCAATGCTCACAAGACAACATAATGGAAATTTACATTACAACTTGTGAAGGGTATTGGGGTGAAGGAAAACTGTTAGAAAAGTGAGGTAGTGGATAAAAAGTCCTACATGTTATGTATTCACCATCTTACAATTACGGCAACCTCTTCTATATATCACCATGACAATAAAATTAAATTAAAAAATAACTTACATAAAATATAATTTCACTGTATTGGTACAGTAAATACCATTCTATTCCCCCTTTCTTTATCAGAGGGTCATCAACTTGAATGTTATCAAACTATACAATATCTTCACAATATATTTGTCTTTATGTTGAAAAAACCATTACCTCATACTAAAACAGAAAAGTTTAATTCTACGGAAACTCCTAACTTTTAAAACTGAATAATTGTTACGACGACAGAATATATGTATTCTTCAAAATTCAGATGACTACTAACTAATCATTTTCAAATTCTGATCATGCCATGCCAGAGACATTTAAAACAGTATCTGTTTGCATTTTAATTAATTCTGCAATAGACGAAATTTCCAATGTGATGTTACATATGTAAAAGTGAATAGAAAAAATAGCCACATTCTGGTAGAAGATAAAACTATGACCTATCTATAATAATTAATTCCTGAAGAGTAAACATTTGTTCATCAGAATAAGCTATTATTTCTATGACAATCAATCCCAAGTTTTTATCCTAGCCCAACAGTTTGCAACTTGTAAGGCGCACCTTAAAATTGCCTAAATTCACATCATGACTAGCTTATCACTATTGTGAAAAAAATACTACACTTCTGCTGTGATGCCCTCCCAATTGTGCAAAGAACACTACACTAAACTTTTCTGCATCATTTTCCCTCCAGTGGTATTCTTGAGATCAGAACACTTGCAAATAGTATTTATATTATTATTTTATATTAATTTTATTATGTATTATTTTTATCTATCATAGATATTCAGGAGATCAGAATATCTGAATACTAAGATCTGAAGATTATGGATCAAACCCACCTAGTTAGCAAGTTTCCTTACATTCTTATTTCCAATAAACTCATAAGGAATAGCCAGACACAAGTGGCACTGAGGTTCAAGTGGTAGAGCAGTAGCCTTGAGCAAAAACAGGCTCAGGGACAGTGCCCAGACCTAGAGGTCAAGCCTTAGCATAAACTAAACAACAAAAACAAAATATAAACAAGCATTAAACCTAGCTTTTTTCTCTCATTGTATGAGTAATTAAGAGGTACGTAAGGAAATTTCTTCCTGTGTTATGTATAGGTAGAAGAAAAAAGATGTCATACAATTACTCTCTTCATACAACGTTACACCAAAGCCTCAAAAAATTGCTCTTTTTCTAAATTTATATATTAATAGCATCCATTTGTTGGCAACTTTGTCTAGATTATTCAGATTATCATGTTATACATGAACTGTTGGAATTATGTATTAACTAATTTCTAATTATACCTCACTTGAAAGAATATTCTAGGTAATTAGAATGCCAGAATCATTTGTGAATTTCTAAATTAAATCTTCTACTTGAAAACATTTTTGTAGTATCCTAGAGAATGTGAAATTACAAACAAAAAGCATTTATTTCAAATCTAAATTCTAATTTAGGCAGGTCTCCAAAGTCCTACATTAGATGAACTTTGCTATTTCTCCAGGCTTAAGCTTTTGTAATCCTTCATCATTTCTTTAGAATCCAACAGAATGGTGCTTACTTTTTCAAATCTTTGATTGGGAATCATGAGCTATTTTGCATCTAGCAATGTTCGGTAATGAAGAGAGCATGTAAAACAGAAGTGAGGATGATATATGAGTTGCATTTCACTAGGAAACTTGACTTATCAAAACATAGTGAAAAAATTAGCCCAAACTTCCAACTGGGTATTCCTTTCTTGTTGTTTGGCTTGTTTTATTGAGACAAATTATACTACCTGGTCCAGGGAAGGTATCGCTATGTAATTCCACTCTTTAATCTCCTATCTTAGTCTGAGTGCTAGAATTCCAGGCTTGTATCACATTGCCCTGCCATAGTTTGTTGGTTTATTTAATCTAGAAACAGGCTAGCAATTCTGAACTTCTCCGATGATCTTATCCACTACACTGACTGCTTTGACTGTTTATGTACAATTTTCAAAGATGTTCTAACATTTGACACAGGATATGAACATTTTCAGATGCACCTACAGGGTTCTTTGATTCATTCCTCCATGGATCTGATCCTTTTAATAATGATTACTTGACTTTCTTAATATCTCTGGTCCCTATCTTTGTAATATTCTCAAGCTTTTTGGGAGAAAGTTCACTTGAGGACTTTCTAATATTTAAAATTATCACTTGTCGTAGTCTTACTCAGGACATATTTACTGTTATTTTCCAACTTTTTCTACACATTCTGAGAGTTGTTTCATATGTGTGTTTACACATATAAGTGCCTCTGTGTATGTGCATGCTTGCGTGTATGTATGCCAAAACCTCAAGCTCTTATTCAGCAGTCTTTCTCCTACCTAGTATTCCATCACTTCAGCCATTCTTACAATGCAGGTTTAGGCTGGTTAATTATAGGTATTGTGGCAAATACTTTTTTTTCCCAGGCTGGATGCAAACTGAACTTCCCAGAATCCTTTACATTCTTAGGTTTTATCTTTCCAGGAGTATCATTTTTTAAACTTGAAACAGTTTTGTGAGTGTAAAGTCTAACCTGTAGCCCAGATTTTTAACTTAAGAATTCATATAAAGATAGATGACCATACACATTACATACATTGAGTGTACACTGCTAGATATGTGATCTTAAGCCGGATGACAGTGGCTCACGCCTATAATCTTAGCTACTCAGGAGGCTGAGATCTGAGGATTGCAGTTCAAATCAAGCACAAGTAGGAACGTTTCTGAAGCACTTATCTCCAATTAACCACCAGAAAACTGGAAGTGGCAATGTGGATCAAGAGGTAGACTGCTAGCCTTAAGGTGAAGAGTAGAGGAAGTGTGTCCAGGCCCAGACTTCAAGCCCCACAAATACCAAAGAAAAAGAAAAGTAAAGAAATAAAAGATATGTGAACTTAGCCACCAGTTCATTGCTAGTATAATTCCTGCTCTCTCCACATGGCTTTCTTTTTCCAGTTAAGTCCATGCTCTTATATATGACTTGCTTTGAAACTAGAATTATTCTTCCTTTCTAGTTTTTACAAATTTGCACGATTATTTGCCATGATTTAAAGATAGAAGAAGAAACAGAGTGGCCTCATCCTTCATGTTCCACTGAGTAGTAATGCTTTCTCTACATCACTCCCATAGATATGCATACTGACCTTGGCTTTATTGTTTCAAATTTGTTTTATTTGCAGTCTTCTATACTGTATTGAACAACCATACTTAAACACAGAACTTCTTTTTCTCCTATTATTCATATTGTTTCTTCTACTGTTAACTTATGTACACTTGTGAAAAAATGTACAACACACACACATATTTCTGAGAACCTTCTTCTCACTTAAAATTGGTCTTAATTTATAGAGCACTTAGGAAATTTGAACTTAATGTACTCCAGGATAATGGTTTTTCATGTTTTTTATTGTAAAAATGTTGTTCAGAAGGGTTAGAATTATATATGTAAGTTAATTAGTACATAACCTATCAAGCATTGTTACCTCTTCTTTTGTTTTTCCCGTCTTCCCTTTCCTCCTCGCCGCCCCAAATCCCCCTTCCCCTCCCCAAGTTATAAAGTTAATTTTCTACATAGTGTCTTGTAGAACTCATTGTTACAATGGGTCATACTGTACCCTTGTTTCAGCATTTTATTATTTCCCTTCCCCCCCCCCACATTAGAAAAAGGAATATGCAAGATGCAGATCACGACATCAAATACAGTAAAAACAGGGGTTATACCATGGTGGTAGAAAATAGAAGAGAAAAAAAATCACATAGTACCTGTTAGGTAACAATAAAGAAAAATCAAGTTGTGTCCTATCTTGGAGTCCATTTCACTTAACATCATTTTATATGGCTATATGTACATGTATAATGTTTTATAAGTGATTTAAATTCCGTATTTTCTCATGACTAAGTTGTTTCTGAAGCACTTTATCTCATGTACAAAGATGTACTTGTGCTATTTCAATGAAGCCACAAAACGTTCATTTTACCTGGAGCAGCACCATAGATTGTTACTTGAAGTAACTGGAAGGAACTGTTACTGGAAGTGGAAACTGATTCCAAGAGCGGAATTGAACATAGAGAAATGACAAGTTCAACTTAATTTGTGCGCTCGCTTTACTGTACAAAAAAGAATTCAAAGCTTGAAGGAAACTCTGTCCCTGACTTTTTCGAGTGTGTTTTTTACTCACATAAAACTTGTCTGTAAATTTCTAGTGGAAAGTATTACAAAAGGAAACAATATGCCATTTGAAGGCCAACATAGATAAAAAGTAAATAACGTTGTTTTAAAAGTGTTCTACTGCAAAGAAACAAAGACATGTAGGTTTAAAGGTAACTTATGCCTAGATATTTCACTCCTGACATGATTGTCTTGTTGCAGGAGTCAGTTATCCATTACTTTAATCTGGTCCTGAGTTCACCATAGCAATAAGGATTCCAAAAAGCAGGATCCAGTGAGTATGATCAGCAAAAGGAGCCTCTTTTCAAACCAGTGCTTTAAGGATGGTCCAAAATAAATATGTGGACGTTTTTCGCTTGCTTGTTTGTTTAGTTTGTGCTGGTTCTGGGGCTTGAACTCAGAGTCTGGACCCTGTCCCTGAACAGTTGTCCTTCCTGCCCTCCTGCCACCATAGCTAGTACACTACTGCTTGAGCCAAAACTCCACTTCTGGCTTTTTTGATGTTTAATTAAAGATAAGAGTTTGACAGACTCTTCTGCCTGTTGGCTTTGAGACTGTAATAAATCCAAGTGAGATCAACTGTATGGATTTCTCTTTTGAACCAAGACATGTTAGATGAAGTTTATTATAAAGCTAGTATTCGACAAATTTTTAAAAGAAGAGAATATGTTCAGCAAAGAAACCATAACTTAACTCAGCAAAAGTAGGTGCACTGAATTATTTTGGAATTATGTTCTCTGCTTGGGAAGATTAGTATTGACTTCGTCGTGCCTTTTGAGGAACTTTTCCTGTTGGTCATGGGGCTTGAACTCTGATCCTGGGCGCTGTCCCTCAGCATTTCAGCACAAGTTGAGGGCTCTACCACTTTAGTTACAGCACCACTTCCAGATTTCTGGTGGTAATTGAAGATAAGATTCTCATGGATTTTCCTGACCAGGCTGGCTTTGAACCACAATCCTCTGGTTTCAACCTCCTGAGTAGCTAGTATTACAAGTGTGAGTCACCAGCACCCAGCTCATATTTGCATTTATGTACACTTAATGACACTATGTTGACAAAGAATGGAAATTTGAATCAAATGATGTGACATTGCAGCTTTTCAATAAAATGGAGGTAGCAATAAATATGTCCTCTTTTTCCATGTTCTTACATTAATGACTCATGACCTATGGGACTCTTACATCTGTTGTTTGCATATGGGGACTTAGTATCAGAAATTGTTCATAGAGAAATAGAGAAAGACAGATTTGTAGAAAGCAAAGGAGATCAAGTATGAAAGAGCAGCATAGAAGTATATACAACTTATCACACAGAGATTACGAACTAGCCTAAGTTATTTGGTTATTTATAATCAAAAATGGTTCTCTAGAACAGTTTATGGTATAACTTAGTTATTATTATCATTTATTCCTTCCATCTGGAGTTATTCCTTCTGTCAAAACTATAAATTAACCTCTGCCTTTTTGGTGCCATAACTTACCAAAAAGATTTCCAAATCTCACTTATACTACCCTTCTGATTGTGATTAGCAGTGGCCACTCAAGAGCCTGGAATCTTTAAATTTCCAGGATTAATCTTCACTGATATCTAAGCACATTCTTGGTATTAATTGCCATGACCTATTAACAAAACGTTTTTTTTTTGTTCAACACAGTATTCTAATATAGGTAAAGTACATGAATTAAGGACTATTGATAGGTATCAGTTGGAAGGAGCAATTGTATATTCCAAGTATGGGTTCTTTATTTTGCATTTCCTAACTAAATGACTCTTTTGACAGTCCTGGGGCTTGAACTCAGGGCCAGGGATCTGTTCCTGAGCTTCTTTTTTTTTTTATCGAGGCTATCATTATACCACTTGAGGCAAAACACCACTTCCAGTGTTTCTTTTTCTGTTTATGTGGTTTCATGCATGCTAAGCAATAACTGTTCCATGAAACCACATTCCCAGAGCCCTAAATGACTTTCTTTTTTTATATTAATAAGTTTTTTTGTGTGAAAATACAGTACAGAGAGGTTATAATTACATGAGCAAGGTAATGAGTACATTTCTTATCAAACATTTTTGCGTCCTCCTTTGTTACCCCTTACCAACCCTGCCCTCTGTTTCCCCCTCAACCACCGCCAAAGTTGTAAAGTTGTTTTTTTGACATAATGTTGCAATAAGAATTTCTTAAGATGACATTACTTTTTCATTCGGTTAATATGTATTACAATTTTGGCCAAGTGGTAGAAAAGGAAGTGAAAAACAATACTAAGTCCAGTAAGGCTGACATTCCGATCACATCACTAAGGAAGTAGTGTTAAGACCTGCAGGACTCTTAGGGCTGTTGTATGTGATATTATTATGTAAAACACTATTAACTGTCATCCCAGACATCCATAACATTCTGCTTCCACTTTCCAGGTCAAGAACCAAATATGTACGCCTTTTTATTGATTGGGTGTGTTTCTTAGGAAGGAAGAAGGAGGATGAAGTAAGTGATGTTGGAAAAATATGTATATTGGCTCCCTGTCCACATTTTTTGCATTTTTAAAAAGTGCTACTGATGAACTCCCACTTACATCTAATTGACTTGCTGTTTGCACAAGATGCAGATAAATGAAGACATTTATTCTGGTGGATAGTCACATATATTAACAAAATCCATTTCTGGAAAAATAAGATACTAGGTAAGAAATTACAAATTTTTGTCTATAAAATGGTTTCTTTTTTTGGAGAACAAAAGGTAGTATTGAAGTGATTATTCCAACTTTCTTTGAAATTTTATGCTGTTTCAGTATCAAAATGTTCTCTAATTTCTGTAACATCCAAACATAAAAGACATGATTTGAAGATCTCAGTCGTTTTAGAAAATAAGGAACGTAATAGCATCCTTCCTGCAGAGACATGTGATGGCAAGTATGATTGATTGTATTATGGTTCTCTTTTTTTCCCTCTTTATCTCAAGTGTTGCATATCTTGGCATATTACTCTCTGTCCTGAATCAGCTTCCTGTAGGTGAGATTTACCTCTACTCTGCAGTGTCAAGATGGGTCATGTGACTTACTTCAGCTTACAAAAGTGAACCAGAAGTAGTGAAAGGCTATTTCTAGGGGAAGATTTCTATCTCATTATCTGTGTCTTTTTCTCCTTAGCTATAAAAATAGCATATTTACAGAGGGAGTCTTCTTTCAACTTATGTGTTGGAAGAGTGTAGCATGTGAAATTGAGGCAAAATTCAAACACAGCCTCATACATATAACACAGGCAGAACTAAGCTAATATTAGAATATATTAAGATGCTAGTTTCTTACCATTCATATATATATATATATATATATGATAGCTGGCTATAGCACACCAGAATTCAACAAATCCTAAACAAGAACTAAACAAATTGATAACATTTCCTATTGGAAGATATTACGGTTTTTTTTTTTTAGGTAAAGGGTAGGTTTATTTAGTAGACCTGCTGGGACCAGGCAAGGTTGGCACTCCACGTGGCTGGGAAAGGCCTGGGAAAGAGCAAGAGCTGGGAAAGAGAGGAAAGAGAGAGGAAAAAGAGATAAAATAGCAGAGAGAGAGTGTGTCTGGGAAAAGTGGGAAAGAGAGAGAACTAGGAAAGAGAAGGGAGCTAGAACAAAGAGAGGAAAGAGCTAGAAAAGAGCAGAGAGAGCAGAGAGAGCTAGAAAAGAACAGAAAGAGCAGAGGTTGTGCAGAGAGAGAGCAGAGAGCACAGAGAGCTAGAAAAGAGCAGAGAGAGGGCGTCTGGGCCTGAACTAGGCCTTATGTGTGGAGAAAGGTATGGCCACATCAAATTCAGATGTGACCTCTTCCAGGTGTCCAAGTTGCCTAGGTAACGCAGGTACTACATAGAGCATTCCGGCTGGCACCAGGCCATTTTGGTACTCAATGCGGTGGGGAAAGGCCTGGGAAAGAGAGCTGGGAGAGCTGGGAAAGAGAGAGAGAAGAGCTAGAAAATAACAGAGAGAGAGATCAGAGAGAGAGCAGAGAGCAGAAAGAGCTAGAAAAGAGCATAGAGAGCAGAGAAAGCTAGAGCAGAGAGACAGCAGAAAGAGCTAGAAAAGAGCAGAGAGCGATATTACAATTTTTTATAAATAAGCGTTCTCCATGTGATCACTTGTGGGGTTATCTATTTCTATAGATGTGTTTAATCACTCTAGAGCACTGGATCTAATATCCACAATCATTATCCAGATCTTGTGATTGAGATGAGGAAGAAAAAAATATCTAGATTCTCCTTTTCTTTTCCTCTTTTCCTTTTTCTATTGTGGATTCTCATCTTTCCTCCAAATTCTCCTATTAATTATGGAAGAATGACACTTTGTGGATATGAAGCAAAAGGCTTCAAAACCAGAATTTTATTCTTTCAGAAATAGATGAAGTAAATCAGAGTGGCTCAAGGAAGAATAAAAACATGATTTTTTTTCCCTTTCTGGATTTCACCATAGACTCTGAACATGACTCTAAATAGCTAGTGAACCATTTGCCTTGGCTAACTTTTTAAAAATATAGTTTTTTTAAAAAAAGATAACTAAAAAAAAATTAAAAATAATTTTAAAATAAATAGTAATTTGTTGTTTGCTTTTGGGAGGCATGAAATAAGACTGCATTAACATTATGTGAGTTGAGAGGTTTAATTTTATCAGAATCCAAACATAATGAAAATTAGATGATTTTAAGATAAATAGCCTATAGATACATTTTTACCTTGACATACCCACAGAGACATATTTTTTTCTTCTTTTCCTCTCCATGATGATTCAACTTCAATAAGCAGTTAATGTAATTCAAATGGATGTGTTTCTTCCCGAAATAGAATAGACCCAAAAAAGTTAGAAAAAGAGAACCAGTATTGGGTAATGCATTTTTAAAAATAGCAGTCAAATAAATATTAACCATAATTCCAAAATAATAACAATCAAATGCTCTTGAAAAGAGAAGATGGTAAGCAGAATATACAAAAAGTGATAGTTCCACAACTACTTCAGGAGCTGCTCTCTGGCATTTAGGATTTCTAGTACATGACAAGGTTTTAATCATGATTAGTTGCTTTCAGGGACTAATTTTTTTCTAGTTATATTTCATTGAAGAAATATGTTGTTCAAAATTAATGAAAGGATAACAGTTTATAGTAGAAAGAATGCTATACACTCATTTTACATAGCAAAATACTTTTCCATAATATTTGTCTTCCCCAAATAACTAATCCCTCAAATGTACATTTGCATTATATGTATATAAGTTTGTAAAATAATCACCTGTCATAATCCAATGAACACAAATATGAAGAATTATCAGATAGGGGAAATATATAAAAATGGGTACTTTAAAGTCCCAGGTGTAGTTCGAAAGGACATGATGAGGTTTCAACCATCAGAGACATGTAAAGATGCTACATTAGAAAATAAAGAAAACAACAACAACCCAGATTCTGAATTTCTGGAAAGCAGAACAGCAAGTCAATGCTTTTTCCACTAGAATCATTTGAAAAATATTTTAGCTCTGTAGGTGGCTCGATTTTAATCTAGTGAGACTTCTTTTAAATTTCTGTCATTTAGAACTGCAAAATGATAAATACGGATTATTCAAGCCAACTAACGTGTAGAAATATTTTACAGCAGATTTAGATTAGTAAACTAATTCAACTACAGCCTTTTCCTGATGCAACTACAGGGACACCACATTTCTTAGTTTTTGAGAATATGAGAAAATGTTGCCACTGGCTTTGTACACATGTATGATGTGAATACTACTTACGGGCCTTACATAAAGAAAACTTGAAATTCTAAATAATATTTAAATAAGAGATTTCCTATCTTTATTTTCACATTTGGGAATCACTAAATACCAAAATTATGTAGAAGGCTAGGGTAAGAATATGGAAATGAAATCTGTCTCCTAACATTATAAAGATAATTTATGTCATTTTGAGTTACAGTTTTTAAAGTAATAAAAAAAATAAGGTAAAACAGATACAAAAACTCAATTTTCTATCCCTCCTAACTTTCCAACAGCAATTAGAGAATCCAGTAAATGTACAGCCATCCCAGGATGGTATAAGATGGTATAGGATCACTAGATGGTCAAAAAGAAGATAACAAAAATGGTTCCCCTGGAACAATTTGAAACAAAATCTACATCTACAGATTGTGATATAGCTAGAAAATAGTTTCCACTATTCTAAGTCTTTGATATTTTAGGTTTGTATGCACAGCATCTTTCCACTCTTAAGAAATGACCCTTTATTAACACTCAAGTGTTAGCAGCTTATAACCCAGAAACAAACAATGCTTCTAAATGTAAAGAAGAATGATATTAAGAGTAATCAAGGCTACTTCCATAGTTATAGCTGATGAATAATAATGATATTGGGGAATAGTCAAATAATCTTGAACTTTTTCATAACTTTACTCTTCTCCAACACAAGAAGTCCTAATCAAAATATGATAAACATTAATAGAGGATTTTTATATTTTTATTGTTCACTCCAAAGCAAATACACTTTCCTCTTTGCAAGCCTGACTTTGAAAGAGTCAGACCCTCAAAACTATTTTATAGACAAAAGTTTACTGCTTTGACTTAGGTGTTTTCCTGCTTTTGGGTGTTGCTCTCTATTATTTTGGCAACTGCATAGAAAAACAAGATAAATCCATTATGCTTGTGTTGAATTGTTCAAAGTCAAGCTGGCTTCAAACAAAGTTTTCTGTTCCCTTCTTCACTGCTAATTAAAGTTTAATTATTGCTCTTTAAATGCAACAAAATGTGATACTTTTACGTACATTCTCATTGAAATTGATGAAAACAAGAGTGTCTGTGAATGCTTTTTTAATAGTTTTCAAGTATTTTCCTTGGCTATTTTCATTATTGCCTTTGTTCCGGTCTTCTAATCAGGAACACAGGGTTAACAAAAAATATCTTCCTAAGATATAGGATGTTATGTAGAAAAAAATAGATGTATAATTAAAGATTTTCATCTCCTTAAAGACTGAAAAGCTCAGAAGACATTTTGCTATTACTGGCATTATTAAGATGATTTGAATGTTTTGGTTCTTAAACTAAGTGAAATACATGTGAAATGTTACTTGTTCTAGCAGTGATTATGGCTTATACTTTTCTTCTCCAGTGAGATGAAACGTCTGACTATTTTGGAGGGCATATAGATTTTAGGGTAGGAGGCTTAATTATAGAAAACCAAGGGAGATTCCTAAAACAGTATTGCCTTTCACTTATCACTTAATTATACTTAAAGTATATAAGTATAGAAATATACAAATATGAATTGAGTGACAAATGTGTGATTTACAAATTTGACTCAATGACAACTAATCCAGAAAGCAATTCTTTATATTTATATAAACTAGTATACCTAGTAAGGATTTAAAAATTGTTAGAATATATTTTTCACATTTATTTCAAAATATTTGTTTATTTGTAACTGTTTATTTTTAATTTTTGTTGGTAGTGGGGATTGAAATCTGGGCCTGGACATTGTCCCTCAGCTCTTCAGCTCAAGACTAGTGCTCTACCACTTGAGCCACTGCCAGTTTTCTGGTGGCCCATTGGAAATAAGAGTCTCATGGACTTTCCTGCCTAAGCTGGCTTTGAACCTTGAGTCTCAGCTCTCAGCCTTCTTAGTAGCTAGGGTTATAAGCATGAGCCACTGACTCCTAGCTACACAATTATTTTTTACATAGCTATGAAATATTGCTTGATAATCCCATTCATTTATATGTTGTGTAATAATAAAGCTACATCATATCCATTAATTTCTGCATGTAAAATTTCTTTTTAGAGAGAATGCTCAAAAACTTATCTTCTGGCTAGGATGAAATATCTATTCTTAACTATAATCACTTTTCTTCTTGTGGTATACAATTAACATATTTAGTTTTAGTCCTGGAAGTCTGCTAATTAAAGTGACATAAAACATGAATTGTAAAGTGAAAGAAATTCATGGTTCCATTACTTGTTTTAAGAAAACAATTATGCCTTTTGTTTCCAATTATATTTCTGTGGGAATGTGTAATATTCATTGATTTAATTGTTAAAATTTATAACCGTTACATTATATCAAATTGATTCAAACTTGTTTGGTCCTGGGGCTTGAACTCAGGGTCCCTGAGATTTGTTGCAATTTTTTAACAATTTACCATTTCAGTCATGCCTCACTTCTGGCTTTTTTGCTGATTAATCAGAGATAAGATTATCAGGGAGTTTATTTTGTGGGCTGCCTTCAAACAGCAAAACTCAAATCACAGCCTCCCAAGTAGCTAGGATGAGATACATGAGCCACCTGCTCACCACTTGTATATAAATTTTCATAGGCTAAATTGTTTTACACTTTCAATGAGTTCAACTCTTTCATTTTCCATTCTTATAATTTTAATGCCAAATCTCAAAATTGTCAAAACGCCTTCCGTTGCTGTAAATTTCCATCTCTCTTTTTGTTTTACATGCCACGTTTTAATCCTGCTCGAAGTTAACATTTGAATAAATTGTTATGTTTAAGTCAATGGTCACTTTTTAATTTTCCCAAATACTGCCTAATGTATCATCACTTATTAAACAGAACATCATTCCACAAATGTTTGGTTTTACCCCTTATTAAATATTCCTTGATGATATTTATGTGGATCTAATCTGGTGCCCTACAGACCCATTGAGCTGGATAATCTTTCCTCTACAAATATAACAATTTTACACTAATAGCTTTAATATTGGACAGAGAAATATATTCCAGATTATTTTTCTTTGTCAATGACTCAAAGAGTGCAAGTCAGGTGTTCTTAGAAATTGTCATAAACATAAATAAAACTATGAAGCTGGTTGCTGTTGGCTTATGCTTGTAATCCTAGCTGCATAGGAGGCTGAGATCTGAGGATTGTGGTTAAAATTTAGCTGGAATGGGAATATCTGTAAGACTGTTATGTCCTATTAACCACCAGAAAACCAGAAGTGGCACAGTTGCTCAATAAGTAGAGCATTCACTTTGAAATGAATAGCAGAAGGACAGCGCCAGGACCAGATTTCAAGCCCCATGAATGACCAAAAAAAGGGGAAGAGACAATTTATATCTTTTCTCAATTGTATCCTCCAATCGACAAAAATTATGTCTCCATTTATTTAGATGTTTGCTTTTATATTCAGCATTGTATAATTTTCAATGATGGTGAGTAAATAGCACTTTAATACATTTTGACAATGTGTGAAGGTAGCATAAAGAAATTCAAAGAAAACAGTTGAAATATAAAGGGCAATGGAAATGGAGAAAGCCAGAAACGGGTTAATCAGGCCCTTCATCAATATGTGAGAATGTAAGATATTGCAATAAGATATCTTCATATAATTAATATGCACCAATTAATAACTATCTTCCAAAAGCTTTGGTATTCAAGTATGACATAAAGGATAAATACACATTCTGTGGTGAAATGAAAGAAAGATAGATGAGAAAATGCATACTTATAATGATTGTGTAAATAAACTAAGAAATTCAGTCAACATGCTGAGGGCTCATGGCTCATTGGACTTGAAAGTTGCTGGTATCTAAGATAATTCTAAAATGTTAGACTTGATCCTATCTTTAAGACTGCTTAATACTATTGCTTTTTGAGTCAGTGATCTTTTCCTTGTTGCTGGTTGTGGTGGTGGTTCTGGGCCTTGAACCCTGGGCCTGGGCTCTATCCCTCAGCTCTTCCACTCAAGGCTAGAGCTCTACCACTTGAGCCATAGTATCACCTCCGGCTTTCTGGTGGTTTATTGGAGATAAAAGTCTCATCGACTTTTCCTGCACAGGCTGGCTTTGAACCATGATGCTCAAATCTCAGCCTCCTGAGTGCCTAGGATTACAGGCATGAGCCAATAACTTACAGACAAATAAAAATTATAATATATGTATCGCTATATATACATGTATGTACACATCTCTATATTCTTATATATGTATACCTATATAGGTATTTGAATATATACACATATAAGTATGACTATATGCATATGTACATGTAGTGTGTACACATATATATTTATTTAAATAGACTTGAATCAGAAATATATTAAGAGCATATTAATGCCAATGAAATACTTTAACCATCCTGAATAAGTTATCCAAAAATCCAAATACATATCTCTATAGTAATATAACAACAATCAAGGAACATATGGAAAGATCATAACATACCTAGACATTACATACATATAGAGATTAGTGGAAATAGAAAGAATAAGATAGCCCTGCACAACCATTATGTAGAAATTGCAATCCTTATACATTGGTGTTTGGCACTTAAAATGATATAGTCAGTTTCTTAAATATACTGGAAATCTTTAAGACATTGCACATAGAATTGTCTCTATGATCCAGTATTTTGAATTATAATTTTATATACAAAATAGGTTACAACATATGTCCAATGAGACACATGTACGAGAATATACATAGCAAAACCCTTCATAATATCATATAATAAAACATGGAAATGCTCATTGAGGATGTTATTCCAATATACACATGCATACAAAAAAATATGCTCTATCCATGAGAAAAATTTACAGGGACTTACTTTGGAAACAGTGATATTACATGGGAGAAATGGTTAAAATAGACTACATTTTCTAATTATATGAGGTTTTTAAAATTGGCACATCTGTAGAGGTAGAATATGAAATAATAGCTGCTCAAAGGGAGAGTAGGTTGAAATGATGACAGGAAATGACTATTAATAAATATTTGAGTATTTTGAGAGGGTAGTAATGATAAAATGTTCCTGAACTGAAGGTGATGTTCTTACTCCAACTCTTTAACATTCTAAGAAGCATTGGACTATATCGAAGAATCACAGATTGCATTTGCATTAACCTTAGGAAAATTTTTAGAATAGTAGTGGGTTAAACTGAGTGAAAATTTAGAATTTAAAATCACAGAATTCTATAATGCACAACTTTAGTATGTTGATGTATAAGACTATCAAGAAAATATGATCTGTGATATGTCCTCTGAGTGCCTATATATGACATTAAGAGACAGTGAGTATTCTACAAATTCATGTAAATTGAGCTATGAGATAGGATTGAGAAGGATGAGGGATAATGATCATAAGATGCATTGTATTGGCCATGGAATGTGGCCTAGTGGTAGATGCTTGACTTGCATGTGTGAAGCCCTGGGTTTGATTTCTCAGTACTACATAAACAAAAAAGCAGGAATTGGCACTATCACACAAGTCATAGAGTACTAGCATGAGGAAAAAAACTCAAGGACGCTGCCAAGGCATGAATTCAAGCCCTAGGACTAGGCAAAAAAAAAAAAAAAGTGCATTTTATTAAGCCGGGCACTAGCGGCTCACGGCTGTAATCCCAGATAATCAGGAGGCAGAAAATTGAGGTTTGAAGCCAGTCCAGGCAAGAAAGTCTGTGATATTCTTATTTCCAATTAAATCTCAGAAAAATCAGAAAGTGCTGCTGTGCCTCAAGTGATAGAGTTCTAGTATTCATTCAAAGGAGCTCGGAGACAGCCCCCAGACCCAGAGTTCAAACCTCAGGAGAGGAAAAAGAAAAAAAAACTCACTATACACTATTAATATACTGCTTTGTCAAACAGCAAGTCCCACACAACTACTTAAAGTTAATTAAAAATATGATAAAATACAAGTCATTTTGGGAACCAGACAAAGATGGTATACAGGGGAAAAAGGAAATATTATATCATGCAGTTTGAGTTGAAATTTGTTCTATAGTCTTCTTAAATCATTTATGAAATTGACAATACTGCCAATTATAGGTCAATTTCCTTGAGGAACAGATTGTATGCTGCTGTCTTTTATATGAAATCATAGAGGTGATATTTTGCCTTGTATTGAACTATATCTGATATTTTAAAGTAGATTTGTCCTAATATAATATTAATTTAATCAATCATTTCATTAGGGTGATGTTGGTTAGATTTTTTCCAGTAAATCTTATCCCCTATAATAAATGAGAGCATGCTGTGACAGTCTCCTATTAATATGAAAAAATACTTTATAAAATTAACTTACAAGGGGGAAAGATTAAACTTCTGATTTTATACATTTCAGATTATGTTTCTTATCTTCATTGACTTGGGTTGGTGGTGGCACCGTACTCCATGTCAGGAATATGTGTTGGAATATGTGTATTCGTGGAAGACAGGAATAGGAGTGGGAGAGGGCGAAGGAGGAGGAGGGAAGACAGAGAGGGAGAAGGAAAAGAAGGAGGAGGAGGAAAGAACTTTGATCTGAACACCTTTGATCACAAGTTCTCAGCGACCAAATCTCTACAACTATGCCCACATGAAAGGTTTCACCTCTTTATGGCAACTTAGTGAAAGCTAATTATTAATCTCAATCCTTTATGATTTCAGATTTAATTTCTAGAGTGTTGGGTAGATATTTCTATACATTGTGATAACTTCTGTTCCTAAATATTTACTTGAATTAATCAAAGAAGCTATTTGGCATGGAGGTGGTTTGGTTATACCATTGCTGGAGAAACATGTTGAGTGCAAATATATTTTATTTAACAGATAAGGAAGCTTCAGAGATTTCATTTGGTGACCTTCAAAAATGACTATTTCATCTAACTCATAATGACTTTAATTTTTCATAATTTTATGTCATTTCTATTCAAGTATTTGTCATCTATAGTTAGATTCTTTCTTTCTAGTTGAAGGAAAAATAAATACTACCACAATCACTTATTTCTTAATTATTCCACAGAGTAGGAATAATATGAATTTCCTACCATTCAAAAATAAGTTATATTCAAGTCTATAGGAATAATTCCATGTAATGGAATATCTTGCTTTATTTCATATGGAGACTGATTCAATTTCTAAAAATCACTGTTGACATAAAATACATGAAATTCAGTGTTTCTCTGAAATGTCTCGGTACTCAAACCTCAGAAATAAATAATTAGTAATTAAGATTTTTATATACTTCAAAAATGTATGAATCTATATTTTATGTCGAAAAAAGTTTTGGTTTAAAAGAAGGGAAAATCATGTGACCACAGTAGATAATATTTAATTTAATGAAAAATTACTTCATTCACCCTAACAGAGCCTATTGCTTTTAGCTTACATGAGAAATTTGATTAACGATCCCTTCATCACTTTTGAATATTAGTGTATTTCAATTTGTGCAAAGATTCTGTCATTTAAACCTTTGAGTGTAATTTTTTCATAAAAATGAAAACTTTTTTTCACACTGCAGGTTCAGATTCACTAATTAAATAAATATCTAAATATTAATTTGTTAAATTGAGCCTCTAGAATTCAAATAATAAGAAATTTATTTTATTCTTACATATATTATATCAGTGCTGAATATGGGTATCTCAAGCTTGTAATCCTCAATACTCAGGAAGATGGGGTTCAAAGCCAGCCTTGACAACAATGATATCATCTTATAAATATGTTAGAAATAATTACAAGAAAAAACATTTGAATACTTATTTTGGGGTCCATTTCACCTAACATCAACTTATCTGACCTTTGCTGCTTGTCTCAGATATGTCCCTCCCCCACTGCTTTCATTGTATTTGATGTTGGTACAATTTGTGGAGTGGAAGGGAAAAAACAAATGGTTTAAATAAGGATAAAGGTGGACCCATTAAAACTATGAGGTGTAAAAGTCGTTATGTTGTAAAATGAACTTTACAACTTTGGCCAGGTGAGAGGCGGAGAGGGGGTAGATGGGAAGGTTTGGGAGGGGGAAACAAAGGAGGAGGCAACAATGCTTGATAAGAAATGTACTCATTACCTTGCTCATGTAATTATAACCCCTCTGTAAAGTATTTTCACAATAAAAAAATAAAAATAAAAAAAGGCCAGACTTGCCAAGTGTTTGTGAGTCGCATCTCAATTAATCACACACACATCAGAACACACACACACACACACACACACACAAAGCCAGAAGTGGAGTTGTGGCTCAAATGTTAGAGCAATGTCCTTGCTAGGTAAAAACTCAAGGGCTAGGTCTAGAGTTCAAATCACAAGAACAACACACACACAATATTATGTATAAATTCTTATTTTAGTTTAAAGAAATAAACAATATCATGGAAAGTAATATTTGTTACATATCCTGAAATTTTGTGAAGTTGTTTTTATTATCATTTGTCTTAAGATATAACTTAGGTTATTAAAATTAATGTTAATATAGTATATTTATAATTACTCATAACACCTTGGAGTATAAGAGTTGGTATTTTTTCTATAGCCATAAGAGATAGTCTGAGTAAAAGAAAGAAAGGAAGAAAAAGAAGGAAAGAAAGAAGGAAAGAAAAGGAAGGGAGAAAGAGAGAGAGGAGTAGGGATGAAGGGAAGGAGGGAGGAAGGAAAGAAGAAAAGAAGGAAGGAAGGAAAAAAGGAAGGAATTAAGGCACAAAGAAACGAAGGAAGGGAGGGAGGAAGGAAGGGACAAAAACAATTTAATTTATAAAATGTGCTATTTAGCCCAACATAAACTTGTATTTAACCTTTTAGTAAATGCAAGTTTGCAATTTTAATTTCTCTGCATGTTCCTAATGCATGAATGAAACCAACAAATGAAGGTTCAGAAATACCCAGGTGAATCTGTTTGCATCTGTAGTAAATATGTATGCAAATATTTTTCTCATTTTCCATACATCATCAAATAATTATTTGCAAACAATTTACGTTTAGTTATAAATATTCTAAAAATTCAAGTAACCAAGGGATGTCAATATATTATATAATGTGAATACTAGTAATTATAATGCTATTAATATTAGTCTTTATGTTATATTAATTGTAACAATTTTATTATGTGTTTTATCAGAGAAATTAGCATACTCTAATTAAAATGAAAGGAGATCTGTATTTGTTGGCACAAATGAATATTTCTGAAAGCAATTAACTCATTGGAGATTGTTCAAATACATCAGAAGGGCCTTAGAAAGGCTGTACCACGTTAACATGGTTACCTATGATGTGATTCAAGAGCCACTAAACAATCATACTTCATTTTGCCATCACTATAATTATTCCCATTGTAAGAAGAATAATTCTCATAATTTACATGATATAATCTTGTCCTTAAGTTATTATGTTCTATGAAATAATATCCAAAAGTACACCACACTGAGTTAAAGAAAAAGTAGCAAAGTGTTTTGGACGATGTAACTCCTTCCAGATACACATGTTAAAATTCTATTCTCCTGTCCGGTGACATTAGAATCTACCTTTCAGAAATGACCCTGCAGTAATGATTCTGATGAAAGAAGCCCAATATAATTACTCTGCCATGTGAATGCCCAGCAAATAGATTATTATGAATCAGAAAGTAGACCCCCATAAGACAAAAAATTGCTTTGAATAACCATTTTTAAAATCAATGTTTAAGCTTCTGGAGTGTGGATAATATACTCCTGATATTTTTAAGTCACTTACGTTGAAATATTTTAACAGCCCAATGGCTGACAAAAAGCAAAGTTTTGATTTAAATTTCACAAATTCTGATAAAAAAGATTCATAAGGTTTTATTATTTGAATTTTATTCTCCAAGTCTTCGGGTTTTAAATGGGAATTGAATTGAGGTTCAACTCTCTATTCAACTATCATAATTAATTTTTTGAATATTTTTATTTTCTTTAGTTGTACAAAGGGGTTGCCATTCACTGAAACAGTATATGGATACAGTGCATCTTGATCAATGTCACCCCTTTCAACACTCTCATCCAATCCTTATGTATCTCAATATTATATTATGGAATTTCTTGCCATTTAACAAAGCAGTTTAGGTGTACAATGCACCTGGAATTGTGTCACCACTTCAACATCTTCAACCTCATTTCAAACTACCCCTTGCTTTGTATATTTCAATTCTGGGAAGTATACAATGGATTCTTGCCTGTATTCTATCCTTTTCCCCTTCAATTTCCTACCCCTCTCACATTGCCCCCCACTATCTTCTCTTGCACTACATATTTACTGGTATTCATTTTGTTGGCTTTCACTTAGCCTTTTAAGCGAATTATAGTATTTTCACTCTCCATGGACTCTGACACTTCAGCTAATTCATTTGTACCTCCTTGCATACCATCCAATGTGTTTACTTTTACATTTATAGACAATCCTATCTACCACAAGTGAGGAAAGTCATGCAAACTAAGTTTCTCTGGGTCTGCTTTATTTCACTTAATATTATTTCTAAGTGTTTCATTTTTCCTTTAGAATAGTGCAATGTTATTCTTTCTGATGAATGAACAGAATTCCATTATGTATGTATTTATATGTTTGTATATATATATATATATATATATATGCATATATGTTTGTATACATACATTTATATACGTACATATATACTTGTAAATTGGGACAAATAAAATTAGATATATATATGTATATATAATCTATATATGCATATATATTTCTTGATCTCTTTTAACAATGAGAGGCATCTGGGCTGATTCCATATGTTGGCTACAGAAAATAATGCGATAATGAACATGATTATGCTGGTAGCTTCAGTGTGGCCTTGTTTCTGCTCTATTGGATAAATGACCGGTGGGTAGCTCTCTATTCAGTTCTGTGAGTAATTTCCATACTGTTTTCCAAAGTGATTGAACAAGATTACATTCCCACCAACAGTGTAATAGAGTTTCCTTTGGACCACATCCCTATCAGTATCTGTGATTGTTCGTTTTTTCATAGTGACATTGTAAGAAGGGTGAGATGAATCTCAGTGTTGTTTGGATTTGCATTTCTTTTATGGAGAGAGATGCAGCTATTTGTCATTCTTACTTCTTCTAAGAAGTTATCTTTAAGTCTTTATCCCATATATTAATTGGGTTCTTGTTTATTTGAGGGTTTATTTTTGTTGGGTTTAACTTTTTGATCTCTAAATATGGGTTAGTTATGAAAACACTTGTCTAATGCTTAGCTAATAAAAATCTTCTTCCATTCTGTTCTCTTTCTATATATCCTGCTAACTTTTTCCGTTGCCATGTAGAAACTCTTCAGTATGATGCAATTCTATTGATCCAGAAAGAATGATATTACACCATTCATAAGGAAATGGAAAGACTTGGAACAAACTTATATTAAGTGAAGAAAGACAGACTCAAAGAAACATAGGTTGCCTAATTTCCCTCATTTGTTGTAGTAGAATGTGCCTCTAATTCTACAAGTAAACACAATTGGATGGTAAAAGAGAAAACATTACACTTGGACATGATAAATTGTATGGGATTCTAAACATTTATACAGTGAGATCAAAGGAGGATGACCTTTGGAGAGGATCACAAAGGATCAATAGCTGTACGAATATTATCATATAAAATAATGTTCATTAAAATGATCTCCAAGAAATGATTATGAGAGTTTCTTTATTATTTTGCTTTTTCCTTCAGTGTTCTGATGCCATTTTTTAAAATTTCTGCACCTTTGGTCTTATATGTACGTTTGGATAGGGCAAGGGGGAATACAGAAATGGTGGGACAAAGGCTTAAATGCAGCAGTGCTACTCAATAGACATTACATTGTAAATGAACTATACAACTTATGCGAGAGGGAGTTTAAAAGGGAAAAACTGGTAGAATATGTGTAAAGAGGTGACACTGTTCAAAAAGAAATGTGCTCATCATCTGACTTATGTAATTGTAACCCATCTGTAAGTCATCTTTACAAATTAAAAATGGGCCTCATAAACAGGCGAGTAGCTATACAAATATTAGATTAAAATGGCTTTAAAATAAAAGTAGTATGAAAGTAAAAAGAGACAAAGAAGGACATTAAATATTGACAAAGAAAACTCTCCATCAGAAGGATATAAAAATTCTAAATATCAATGTCCTGAATCCTAGAGAAATTCATCAGAGAAATGCTACTTACCCTAAAAACATGCATATATCCAAATAAATTGTTGGTTGCTTGAACAAATCTGGACAGGCCATCCAGGTGAAAACTTAGCAAAAATTTTTAGAGCTAACTGACAAGTTATACCTAACAGATATCTACAGAGTATTTCACCTACCAGTGTCACAATATATATTCCACTCAGCAGCCCAAGGAATGTTCTCCAAATTAGATCATATCTTATATCACAAGGAAAATCTTTCATAATTCAAAAATAAAAACGAAACTACTCTTTGTATCCTGTCAGACCATGATGGTACCAAATTAGATCTCGACATGAAAAGGCATCACATAACATTCTGAAACCCACAGAGATTGAATAACACATTGTTAAATCATCAGTAAGTCACTGAAGAAATATACAGGGAAGTTCCAACGTTTATGGAATTCAGTGGAAATGAACACACAAAATACTACCTCCTCTGGGACACAGCAGCAGCACAGACAATACTCAGAGGAATATTTATAGCTTTGAGTATGTACATCAACAAATTAGAACAATCTTAAATTAGCACTAATGATGCACCACTAAGTCTTTGACAAAACAGGAAAAACAAAACCAGAAACCACTAGACAGAAATAATACAAATTAGATTAAAAAATAAATGAATCATTCTCAAAAAACATACAATCATAATTGACTTTTATCTACTAGTAGCTCAAAAATTCACCCAATGAATGTCAATGTAGCTATTTTCAGAGATAGACTCAACAAGCTCAAACCAATGAACAAAAAAATCTAGAATTCTAACAAGCAACATTCTGTTTGACTTTAAAAAATTCTCTGTTGTTATTATTAAGGTGATTTATAGATGGATTCTAATTACAAGGATCAGGTAATGAGTACATTTCCTTTTGTGAAATGTCTTCAGTTCCCTCACTTGTTCCCAGTCCCACCCTTCTGTCCCCACCCATGTGTTAAATAGTTCACTTTCATCAATGTTCAATGAACTCCACTGCTGCAATTTTTCACTCTTTTCCCTAAAGCTCTGTGCCCACCCCTCACCTTCCTGAAGACACACAATGAATATACCAGGCATAAGGTAAAAAAGACAGAATTATCACAAACTATAAACAACTACAAACACAAAACAAAAAAGAAGTTTTCTGTTTCTGTATCTCATAGTTCATTTGAGTATGTATATGTTGTTATATAAATCTAATTGTTTTTTATCATGAAGTCAATTCAGGGATTAAGGTGTAATAACATAATATTGCTTTCTATTTAGTAATGCTTTTTATTTTAATATTAAAGTTGTAAGTAACACAATTCAAGTCCTAGTGAAATTTGAAAGTTCATATTTAGATGTTCCAAATGTCTAATAATTCCCTTTTGGCAACCAAAATTAAAAAAAGGCATGTTTTATCCTCATGAATGTCATTATTTCATGTGTAAAAAGTAAAATAAATGTAATGTTAATTCAGTGGACATAAGGAATCAAATACTTATGCAATGCATCAGTACCATAGATTATGACATCTATTAATAAAGTTAATAAAACTTGTTTTAAGTAGATTACTTCAGACATGAACCAAGTGGTAATTATCTTTTCTAAGTGAAGTTATATAGAAATCACAGTCCAAAGATTCCAGAATTCTGTGTGCTTTATACATGTCAATTTACACATATGCTAGGCTCATCTCAACGTTATTTGAAGATAACTGAGAACAGGATTAGAATAAAAAAATCACGCAAATGATTAGCTGTATTTTGTGACTAAATAGGTCTCTTTTATATCTCTTTATTTTATTTGAAAAATCTGGAAAATTTATTTAAGTCACATCAAAAATAATGAGAAATAAACACCCTTAGCTCCTTAAAAGACAATCAATAAAAAAAGGAAACAACAAAGAAAAAATTGAACCTCATTTTGCACGTGGTCTTTGTATATTGTGGTGCTTTGTTACTGTGGATTATGTGACTCTCCCATGAATCTGGGCTCAAATCACAAGGTCTACAGGAAGAAAATTTGAAAATCTAGAGCAGTTAATACACCTGTGCAGTTGTTTGTAGGTTTCACTAAAGTCGCAGCTGGACATCAACTGTACAAAGGAAATAATTCTACTTCTCTGCAGGCAAGAATGTGATGGAAATCATAGTGTTATCTTCTTAGATGAAATAAGAAAACCACACTTTAAAAGCTGACTAAATGATCAGCCCTTTGAATAACAGTGCCATTTTTAATGCATTCTAGATAATTCAGTCCTTCATCCCTCCACAACCATTAATGACATTCACAAATCATTGCCGAGGGGAATTTCCAGTTCTATTTGATATTTCAAATGGATTAGGAGTAACATAAACAATAATTCCAAGTTGTTGAGACTATTTAATTTAGAATAAGCAAACAAATCAGATTCAACTCCATAGCATAATCTTTAGGAAAAGTGAATTAAGGTATATGGCATGTCCTTTGTAATTTAATTATAGACATTAGGGCAAAATGCCCGAAACACTCTGCAAGATGGAAACAGAAGTCTTTGATAAGATCTACTAAAGATTACAAGTAATTTTACCTACAATTTCTACTATATGATAGCATATATTTTCTGCTAATCAGAGACAAAAATATTTTTAATTATGATAAGAAAAATGCATCATCATGAATGAATGAAATCAGGGAGTAGATGGCTCAGCGCTGGTTGGTTCTGTTAAATATTCTCATTATTTTGAATGATCTGGTGTTTTTGTCTGTGTGGAATTATGAATGTATTTAATGTCTGGGCTGGAAAATTTGATTATTAGATCACTGCTGACACCCAATGTCAGGAATCTAACCTGAGTCAGAGTGGTAAATATATATGTGTGCGTGTGTGATTGTGTGAGTGCCTCCAAGTCTGTATTTAGAAGGAAGTATCTTATTTCCCCCAGGGTATATACTTAATTCTATTAGTTATACTTCATTAATGACAGCAGATAAAAGTAATTAACATTTTGAGACATATGTTTATGTTCCTATGTTTGCATGAACAAACTAAAAAGTTATATTTTGGGTATGAGTTTTGTGGAAGGTCAACTGAAAGTATAAATATCTTCAGAAAGATGTCAATAGCAATCATTTCAGTGTAGATAAATTTTAGACAACACTTGGAAGGATATGTAATCATATATGAAAATGCAACATTTATTGATTTTCAAAAGCTACACTATTCGAGAAATATTTAGTAAAACAAGTTAAATTATGGAAAGATAAAAGTAATGTGATTATTTGTTGCATACAGTTTTATATTTTAGTTTCGTCAAGTAAAAATGCCATTTAGTTCTACTGTATAGGAAGGTAAACCCTAAATATTACAGTTTGTGCCATATTTCACAATGAGAAGGTTTGTTTATATCAATAACTTTATTTCTTTTGTTTCTGCTGTCCTATTCATAATTCTTCTCATAGTATTCATCTAAGGACTTTTTCTTTCTGCCAGTTTGGGGCTTGAACATACATCATGCTCTCAGTTTTTTTGTTTTTTTGTTTTTTGCTAACAGTGGTCAGTCTACTATTTGAACCATGCCCCAGCCCAGAAATTTTTGTAGTTAATTGGAGATAGAACCTCATGAACTTTCCTACTAGCCTGAAAACCATTATCCCCCAAGTCTCGTACTTCTTAATCACTAGGATTATAGAGATGAGTCTTTGATCCGAAGTGTCAACGACTTTTCGTGTCTTATAGCTTCCACATGTTTGCTAGTAATTGCAATAATAAAAGACCACAGATTGGGTAGCACTAATATTGTAAATACATTGTCTCTGAGTTGGTGGAATTAGAACTCCAAGATTAGAGTTGGCTTCTGATTCCTCTTTCCTTGGCATATTAAAGGCATTCTGCTTCTCTTGGAGTAGACTTCAACTTAAATGCTACCTTTGAGATTCTGTTTCCCCATATGCAATCACTTTGTAAAACAATGCGTTTTTTATCTTTAGTCTGATTTCAGTGGGACATAACATATTACTTAATAGATAGAAGAAAATCTCTAATATGAAATTATTTGTTTGGGACATGGAAGTTATGGTTATACCTTTATAAAGTAGCAAAAGAGGTAAAAGTTTTATTAGAGCTTGTAAGACAAGTATGAAGTCTTGACCTTAGACATGCCACATTTAAATTCCCAGTGCTATTGGAAAATTGAAATCAAAACCTATACATGTGAAACAGCATCTCTGACACTACCATACCTGCAGATTATAATTTGATTGCTTATTTTGAGGTAGTATCACTATGCCTGGGCCTGCTTGGACTGAGGTCCTCCTAACACAAGCACAAAACATTTTGCCTGGAACTGGAATTCTCTAAGTTCTGTTTTCCAAGTAGATAATATTATAGATTTGAGCCACTTTATCCAGTAAAAGTATACAATTTCAAAATATGTTAGTATTGCCTATATTTGTGCTTAACATATATAGCTAACCTTAATTTTCTCCCTCTTTTGTTTAGTACTCTGAGTTGAAACCATTGGCTTTCTTGATATACATGGCTTTGTTTTGGATGGAATGCCATCACAATAAAAAAAGTCTCACAAAAGTTTATGTCAAAAATCATGGAAAGAAGGCTTCAGGTTCGAAAAAACACTGATCTTGAAGTTATAATTGCAGTATTATTTATAGTGTTAGTCAATTCTTGCTTAAGTATCAGGAGGAAGGCAGGAATGTGAAAGATGTCAGGTCTCTGTAGAAATTTTGTAGTTGTCATTTCATGTTATCTTCCTTCCTTAAAGCTTGTTTTATTAAAACCCTCTGGGTGTATATTGGTTGGACTGATTGGTAATCATCTCTGGAAATAAAGCTGATTTTAAAGGCTGGTGGTTTGGTAAATAAAGGAATGATCAGAATGAGCACAGATATTGTCACAGATTGAGCCGACCAGGTTAACTGCTGAACAGCAAAAAAAAGCAAAGTTTCAAGTTTGATGATCCACATTGGAACATATACAGATAGATAGATATACACATATACATATACATATGCATATACATATATACACAAAAAATTAAATCTCCAGTAGAATATAGAGAAACTTGGAGTGACAGGTATTAAACTGTATCAAACTGGTTGCAGGAAAGGTACAGTAAAATATAGATAGTTTAGCATAGATTTTGTAAAAGATGAAAATTCTTCCTTCATTATATACTTTACAAATATCCTTATTATGTTTTAAGTTTTTTTGTGAAAATACCATACAAAGGGGTTACAATTACAGGGACAATGTAATGAGTATATTTCTCATCAAGCATTGTTACCTCCTCCTTTCTATCCCTTTATCATCCCTTTCCATCTCCCCTTCCCGACCCTCTCTCCCATCTTGAGCCAAAGTTGTAAATTTCATTTTTCTACATAACATCTTGTACATCTCATTGTTGCACTGGGTCGACCTGTATCCCTATTTAAACAATTTGGTTTTTCCCTTCCCCTCCACAAATTATACCAACATCAAATACAGTGAAAACTAGGTTGTTGTTTTTTTTATTGTACTAGGAGCATCTATACAATGCTGAAAATTTGAATTACACAAAATATGCAACATGGGTAGGCACTGGTGGCTCAAGTATGTAATCTTAGCTAGTTAAGAGGCTAAGATCTGAAGATCACAGTTCAAATCCAACCTGCATAAGAAAGTTCATTAGATTCTTATCTCCAATTAACCACCAGGGCAAATGCAGTTCCAGTTCAGATTATATGTCAAGCACTGGTTTAGAACACAAAAACACCATTCAGGCCCTGAGGTTAAGCCCTGGGATCAACAGAAACAAAAATATAAAATAAAACATGGAGTTAGATATTTTATAATGAAACATAATTTAATATACTCTACATTGTTAGAAAGACTAGACTTATGTGTTAGCTTTATAACCTACCATAATAAGTGATGTTGTCGACTTATTAAACAGAAATGCTTATTCAGATTTCCAAGTTTGAAGGTTTCAGTATATGTTCAGTTGGTTTTATTGCTTTGGGAGCCTGTGAGAAGACAATGGCAAGGTGGTGAGTATGTCAAAGAGAAATTTTTTTTAACCTAGACTGATTAAAAGATAAAATAAGAAAGTAGTTGAAAGTCTATGTTCTCATAGCTTTCACGCTGAAGAACTTAATTTCCAGAACTATTCAGATATTCTCCACAGTCTGGGAGGAAATAGAAAGTCACTTTTCTTTAACTCATAGATCTTTCTGGGGAATTCTAAATTAAATTGGCAACACCTTCACAAATGATAATGACTTATCCAGGGGAAGAAGCAAGTAGATATTTCTGTAAATTCTAATCATAACTCAGCAGACTAAATATTTTATGGAATTCCTATTAAAATATTTTCTTGCAGACAGAGTGGGTCTTTATAATACAAATGTGTGTATCTGTGTGTTTGTATGTGTGTATGTGTGTGTTGAATAAACTAATGTCACAATGTAGCAGAGAAAAGTATTAGTGGGGCTGGGAAAGTGTCTTAGTTGTGGAGCCCTTGCCTTGCATGCATGAGGCCCTTGGTTCGCTTCCTCAGCACCACATAAACAAAAAGAAAAAACTGGCTCTGTGGCTCAAGTGGTAGAGCGCTAACCTTGATCTGAATACCTGAGTGACAATGCCCAGGCCCAGAGTTCAGGCCCCACAATCGGACCCAAAAAAATATTAGTATGGCCTTTCGTTTTTCTTCTTATACTATGAAGGTCTGCCACAATTCCCAATCAAATCCTATCCAAGATTCAAACATTAATGCTGTCCCAAAAGTTTTGCATGCATGAAGGGCTGGGAAGGTGGCTCAGTGGTAGAGCACTTACCTTACTTACCAAAAGTTTTGCATGCCAACCCAAGTACATCTACTGCATTTAAGATGGCCATGGTATATAAAATTTTAAGTCCTTCAATTCTGTTGTCACCAAGGAAACAATGTATAATATTTCCTTAAAAATACCTAGACTGTAGAACACTTTACCAGAAAATTGAAGGAATATACTTTATAGGATTTAATTTAAAATTTAGTCACTGAAATGGATGTTCTATATCCACAACTCAGAGCCCTATTAAACTACATAATTCCAAAACTCATCTATTACCATCTTCTATGAACACAGTCCTTCCTGAAAACAAACCAGATGTGGTAAACAAATTACCGTGTATGCCATTGTCAAATGCAGCTGTTCTAAAGCATGGAACTGGCAGCAATTAATGCCTGTAAACAGCTGGTTCTAAGGAGTATGGAAAGTGATTTTTCCACTATAAGTAGAAAAGTCCACAGATGTTTCAGATTGTTTCATTGTTTGCATTTGTGAGATATATTTTAGAAAGCACAATGAATGAAAGCGTGCTGTTTTGTAAAACTTTGCTGGCTGACACACCAGGGAAGGAAAACTTTTGAAATGTTTCAAATGAAAAGACAGACAATAGGGTGGGTAAGTTGTGGTATGCAGTTTAAATACAGACTGAAGCAAACCAAAGAATGGGAAAAAATCTTTTTCTTTAAGAAATGCTTTCTGGGTATATTGTGCTATACACTATAATGAGGAAATGATCATTTCTTTGGAAAAGTAAGGAAAAAACACTCACCTGTTGAACTTCTTTTTAAAGTGAATCTTAAATGACAAGGATGAAGAAATTTAAATGGGTTCATATTATCCAGTATTACTTTAATTTTTTATTAAAAGTTAAAACAAACTGACAGGCTATTAGTCCATGAAGATTTACAGAGTAAATTTCTGGCATATATTTTATTTTGTTTCTCTTTTTTGGGGGATGATATAAATATTTTATTTTAAGGAGGCAACTTGGTTTTAACCATTACCCACAAAATGTATGCAGTCATAGAATAAGAAATTTTTTTATTAATTTAAGACAATACTAGGCTCATTTTATGCCAACACAAAATATAAAAACCAATGACATTTTCACTGAACAACCACTCATTAAAAAATCATGAATTAATATAGTAAAACTCCATGTCAATTTTTTTGTTGGTTGTGTGCCTTGAACTCTGGGCCTGGGCACTGTGCATCAGCTCTTCATCTCAAGGCTACCACTGTACCATCTGAGCCACAGTACCATTTCTGGTTTTAAGGTGGTTTATTGGAGATAAGAGTCTCACAGACTTTTCTGCCCAGGCTGGCTTTCAACCACTATCCTCATATCTCAGACTCCTGAGTAGCGAGGATTACAGGCATGAGCCATCAAAGTCCAGATCCAAGTCAATTTTTAAAAAGCAAGCTTATTGAAACTTCTAGCTTTTTCCAGTAAACAATCTTATTTTTTCAGAATTAGCTTATAACTGAGTTATTTTTAGATGTAACCGTGAATTTTTTATAGAATCAAATATAATTCTTTTTTTTTTTTTAATTTAGTTTTATTTTATTTGAGAACATACTGTACAGAGGGGTTACAATTACATGGGCAGGATAATGCATACATTTCTTACCAAGCATTGCAGCCCCCTCCTTTGTTTACCCTTCACCTCCCTTCCCAGCCTCCCCCCTCCCTCCCACCCAATCATACCCCCCTCCCCCCCCGACATTGTAAAGCTGGTTTTGACATGACATTTTGTACTTCTCATTGTTGCAACAGGTCCACCTGAATCCTTAAACGGCTTGTTTGTCCCCATCTCCTCCACATGTTATACTGACATCAAATATAGTGAAAGCGGGGGTTACACTGTGGGGGAGGGACATACAAAGCAACAAAGAAATAATATTATAAATGCGTTAGAAACACATGCATGAAAGAAACAAAAACATTAAAATACATATTTGAGGTTTCGTTTTCCTAACATTACATTATCTGACTTTTTCCGCTTGACTCATACCTATACTAGATATTGCAAATAAGGGAAACCATGGGACCTATGTTTCTTTGGGCCTGGCTTACTTCACTTAATATAATTTTTTCCAAGCCTTTCCATTTCCTAATAAATGGGGAAATGTCATTCTTTCTGATGGAGGCATAGAATTCCATTGTGTATATATACCACATCTTCTTGATCCATTCATCTACTGAGGGGCATCTGGGTTGGTTCCATGTCTTAGCTATGGTAAATAATGCTGCAATAAACATAGTTGTGCTGGTAGCTTTAGTGTGGCCTTGTTTGTGATCATTTGGGTATGCCCAAAAGTGGGATTGCTGGGTCATTGGGGAGCTCTATGTGGAGTCTTTTGAGGAACCTCCATACTGCTTTCCAAAGTGGTTGAACAAGTTTACATTCCCACCAACAATGAAGTAAGGTTCCTTTCTGTCCACATCCCCTCCAGCATCTGTTGATGTTAGAGTTCTTGATTTTTGCTGTTCTAACTGGAGTGAGGTGATATCTCAATGTTGTTTTGATTTGCATTTCTTTTATGGCTAGGGATGTTGAACATTTCTTCATGTGTCTATTGGCCATCCTTCTTTCTTCTTCAGAGAAGCTTCTCTTTAAGTCTTTCGCCCACTTACTTATTGGGCAGTTGTTTCTTTGAGGATTTGTTGTTGGGTGGTTTAATTTTTTGAGTTCCAAGTATATTTTAGATATGAGACCCTTGTCCGTTGTATGGCTAGTAAAGATCTTCTCCCAGTCCGTGGGCTTTCTATTGATCTTGCTAGCTATGTCATTTGCCCTGCAGAAGCTCTGCAACCTTATACAATCCCATTTGTCCAGCCTTTCTTTGATTTGTTGTGTTTCCGGGGCTTTATTCAGAAAATTTCGGCCTGAGCCAAGGAGACCCAGGGTTTCTCCTATTCCATCCTGTAATGTTTTCAGAGTGTCTGCTTTGAGTTCAAGGTCTTTGATCCATTTGGAGTTGATTCTGGTGCAGGGTGATATATAAGGATCTAGCTTTAGTTTTCTACATGTAGTTAACCAGTTTTGCCAGCACCATATACTGAAGAGGCTGTCTGTCTTCCATTCTATTGTTTTAGCTCCCTTATCGAAGATTAGATGGCTATAGGTCTGTAGGTTCATTTCTGGGTTTTCAATTCTATTCCATTGGTCCTGAGGTCTGTTCTTATGCCAATACCAAGCTGTTTTGATTACTATGGCTTTATAGTAGAGTTTGAAATTTGGTATTGATATTCCTCCAGCAGTGTTCTTTCCGTTGAGGAGCGTTTTTGCTATTCGGGGTCTTTTATTGTTCCTTATGAATTTTTGGATTGCCTCTTCTATTTCCTTGAAGAATGAGGGTGGAATTTTGATAGGTATTGCGTTGAATTTGTAGATAGCCTTGGGAAGTATTGCCATTTTCACGATGTTAATCTTTCCAATCCAGGAGCATGGGAGGTTTTGCCATTTTTTAAGTTCTGTGTTGATTTCCTTTTTCAAGCTTTTAAAGTTTTCATCATAGAGGTCCTTCACTTCTTTAGTTAAGTTAATTCCTAGGTATTTTATTTTTTGTGGGGCTATTACAAATGGAGTTGCTTTCCTAATTTCAGCCACACTTTTCTCATTGTTGGCATACAGAAAAGCCATTGATTTTTGGGGGTTAATTTTATACCCTGGTAATTTGCCAAAGTTTTGAATCAGCTTGAGTAATTTGGGAGTGGAGTCTATGGGATTCTTTAAATACAAGATCATGTCATCTGCAAAGAGGGAGAGTTTTGTTTCTTCTTTCCCTATTTGGATCCCCTTTATGTCTGCATCTTGTCTTATTGCTGTAGCTAGGCATACTAATACTAGATTGAAGAGAAGTGGAGAGAGTGGGCAACCTTGTCTTGTTCCTGAGTTAAGAGGAAATGGCTTTAGTTTTTCACCATTGAGTATAATGCTGGCTGTAGGTTTGTCATATACAGCCTTTATTGTATTGAGGAATGTTCCATGGATTCCTAATTTTTTCAAAACCTTCATCATAAAGGGGTGTTGGATCTTGTCGAATGCTTTTTCTGCGTCTATTGAGATAACCATGTGGTTCTTATTCTTGCTCCTGTTGATGTGATGAATAATATTAATTGATTTGCGTATATTGAACCAGCTTTGCATCCCTGAAATGAATCCTGTTTGATCGTGGTGTATGATATTTTGGATGAATTGTTGAAGTCGGTTGGCAAAAATTTTGTTGAGAAGTTTTGCATCAATGTTCATCAAAGAAATGGGTCTATAGTTCTCTTTCTTTGATGAGTCCCTGCCTGGTTTTGGGATGAGGATTATGATGGCTTCATAGAATGTGTTTGGTAGTGAGCTTTCTCTTTCAATTTCATTGAAGAGTTGGAGGAGAATTGGTGTGAGCTCTGCTTTGAAGGCCTTGTAAAATTCCGCTGTAAAACCATCTGGTCCTGGACTTTTCTTAGCTGGGAGGTCTCATATTGCTGTTTCTATTTCAATGCTTGATATGGGCCTGTTAAGATAGTTTAACTCATCTTGGTTTAGTTTTGACATGTCAATATTTGCTAGGAAGAGGTCCATTTCTGTCAAGTTCTCAAACTTATTAGCATAAAGTTTTGAGAAGTATTCCCTTATAATGTTCTGAATCTTGCTTGTTTCCGTGGTGATGTTTCCATTCTCATCTCTGAGTTTATTAATTTGGGTGTGTTCTCTTCTTTTTCTGATAAGATTTGCTAAGGGTCTGTCAATTTTGTTAAGTTTTTCGAAGAACCAACTCTTTGTTTTGTTGATTCTTTCTATAGTTTTTTTGGATTCTAATTCATTTAATTCTGATTTAATTTTGATTATTTCTTTCCGTCTACTGGATTGGGGTTTATCTTGCTGCTCTTTTTCAAGGAGGTTTAGATGTGTCATTAAATTGTTAGTTTCAGATCTCTCCAATTTGTTGATGTAGGAGCTCAGAGCTATAAACTTGCCTCTGAGTACTGCCTTTGCTGTGTCCCAGAGGAGCTGGTATTTTGTGTGTTCATTTTTGTTGAATAGCATGAACATTTGAATTTCCTTTCTAATCTCTTCCATGACCCACTCATGATTCAGCAGTGTGTTGTTCAGCCTCCATGTGATACCGGACTTTCTTTGGTGGCTTTTGGTGTTGAGTTCTAACTTTATTCCCTTGTGGTCAGAGAGAATGCAAGGTATAACTTCAATGTTTCTGAATTTAGACAAGTTTGCTTTGTGGCCTAAAATGTGGTCTATTTTAGAAAATGTTCCATGTGCTGCTGAGAAAAACGTGTATTCTGATGCTGCTGGGTGAAATGTTCGGTAGATGTCTGTTAAGACTAGTTGATCTATGCAGCTGTTTAGATCTGCGGTTTCTCTGTTGAGTTTTTGCCGAGTTGATCTATCTAGTGGGGAGAGTGGTGTGTTAAAATCCCCAACAATTAATGTCTTTGGATCTATATGGGATTTGAGGGAAAGTAGTGTTTCTTTGATAAATTTGGGTGCTCCATTGTTTGGCGAATAGATATTTAGAATTGTAATATCCTCCTGAAGGAGAGATCCTTTAATTAGTATGTAGCGACCTTCTTTATCTCTTTTCACGAATGTTAATTTGAAGTCTATTTTATCTGATATTAGGATTGCAACTCCCGCCTGTTTATGCGGTCCGTTTGCTTGGTAGATTTTGTTCCAGCCTTTAACATTGAAAATGTGTTTGTTTTTACGGGCAAGATGTGACTCCTGCAGGCAGCAGATAGAAGGGTCTTGTTTTTTAATCCAACTAGACAGTCTATGTCGCTTAATTGGAGAGTTCAGTCCGTTAACATTAAGAGATAGGACTGAGAGGTATTTGGGAGTTCCTGCCATGTTATCTACCTTCTTGGGGGCTGCGAAAACTGGGTTCTTCCTATGGTTCTTGGATTCTCAGTTTGGGTGCAGTTTCTTGGCCTTTATTGCGGTCTTGTTGGTTTTCTATGTGTAGGACATCTTTAAGAATCTTTTGTAGGGCTGGTTTGGTGGAGATGTATTGTTTCAATTTTTCTTTGCTATGGAAGGTTTTTATTTGGCCTTCAGTTATGAAGGAGAGTTTAGCTGGGTACAGTATTCTTGGTTGATAGTTGTTTGTTTTTAGGGCATGGCATACATCATTCCAGGCTCTTCTTGCTTTGATTGTCTCTGCTGAGAAATCTGAGGTGATTCTAATTGGTTTCCCTTTATAAGTGATTACCCTTTTCTCTCTGACAGCTTTAAGGATCTTTTCCTTGTTCTGAGTTGATCCTGTGTGGATTATAATGTGACGGTGGGATGTCCTATTCTGGTCTGGTCTATTTGGGGTTCTAAAGGCTTCTTGTATCTGGACAGGCCTATCTTTTTGCATGTTTGGGAAGTTCTCTGCTAGGATCCTGTTAAACAGATTTCCTAGACCATTAACTTCTGTTTCTAGGTGCTCCTCTACACCCATTATCCTTAGATTAGGCCTTCTGATGGTGTCTTCCAGGTGTTGGATAGATCTATCATACTTCTTGGACTTGTCTTGGATGGTTGTATGTTCTTTCTCTATAATATCTAGGCTGTCTTCAATCCCTGAGATTCGATCTTCTGCATGTTCTAACCTGCTGTCAAGACTCTCTACTTTGTTTTTTATCTCTTTTCCTTCTAATTGGTCAGCTTTGATGGCTTCAAGTTCTTTGTTGAAGCTCTGTTTTAGGTCTTGTATGAATTTCTTTACTTCCTTAATTTGGTGTTCAGTGTTTGTCCTCAAATCACTTAGTTGATTGGTTATGGTTTCTTTGGGCTCCCATTCCTTCTGTTGGGTTCCATTCAGCATTCCCTTTGTGGTCTCCCTGACTTCCTTCATCTCTTTGTTAATGGATTCCATGAATGCCTTTAGTGATCTTTGTGTGTTCTCTACCTGGTCTCTCAATTCCTGTATTACTCTTTGATTAGCTTCCTCCCGTTCGCGGGATTCCTGCGGATCTCTTTGAGTGTTCTCAGCCTGCTCACGCCATTCCTCCCTTTCTCTTTGAGTATTCTCAAGTTGTTCACGCAAATCCTGTATCAGTTTTTGAGTAGCTTCCTCACACTTATGATATTCCTGTATAAACTTCTGGGATGCCTCCTCTCTCTCCCTATCACGCTCATACAGAGTCCTTTGTACGTTGTGAAACTTTTCATTTATCATGTTTGCCAGCAGTGTTTGTAGAGCTGTTTGGGAACTCTCCTCTGGATTATTCATTATCTGTTCTAACCCCTGATTATCAGGATTGGGAATTGAGATACCCGAATTTGCCATTTTTCTTGTGTTTTTCCGGCTTACTCTGCCCATTTGAGATGAAGAAAGCACCAGTTTTGTGCTAGAACACTATCTTAAGGCAACCATCAACCAAAGTTTGCACTTGTACAGTCAATAGTCTACAGATACAATCTAGTTCAACAGATACATCTATTCGACATCAAACAACTATATGTTAAAAGACTTTGAACCGCAGAGAAGAATTTGGAAAACCAGAAATTATTAGGGTTAGGGAGAGATGTGGGTAAAAAATAGGAATAGATTGGTGTGCGAAGGCACAGGGAGAGTTAACTATGTCCTAATCACAATGCAGGAAATAGGTTGGGTAGGATGTAAGTAGAGAGAGAGAGAAAAAGAAGAAAGGGAAAGGGGAATGAAAAGAGACCAGAAAAAAAATAGAGACGTAAAAATTAATGTTATTTTAGAGATTAAAAGACCATCTATTTAGAGAGGAATATGAATATGTTGAGAGAAAGGGAGGGACATAGAGGAGATGAGAAAAACTTTAAAAAAATGCTTAAAATATTATATAGGTATAAAGAGGTAGTACTGCTATTAATGAATTTAAGTCTCAGAGGTTTTGAATTGAGTAATAAGTTTGTGGATTAAGTGTGTACACAATGGGGGATAGGGTCTACTAGTTAACTACGGGTTTATCTGAGGATGTGCAGGACAAGAGTTAAGTCACATAAAGATGAACAAAGAGGAAAAGTTGGAAAGGATAGGAAAGTGAGAAGAAAAGATCAGAAGTTCAGTAGAGCTAGAAGAAAAAACAAAAAGATAATTAAGAATGTATGAAAAAGAGAAAGAAGACAAGAAAAGAAAAGAAAACACACATTCACGTATTCCTAAAATAAAAATTATAAGAGGAGAAAAAAAAAAGTTAATGGAAAACAATTATTTTTTCAGAAGAGGCAAAAATTAAAGATTAATAAAAGTTTTAGAAAAGCAAAAAAAATTTTTTTATATATATATAAGGTAACAAAAAACGAAAAAAAAAACAAAACAAGAAAAAGAAAAAAAGAAAAGAAGAAGAAGAAAAAAAAAGTTCTTTGATTTTTTTTTTTTTTTTTTTTTTGGGAGGGGTGGGAAGAGTCCTGTATCTCCCTTTTGTCTGTAACCAGAGTCTGGTTGGAGTCTCTGGTCAGCTTGAGGTCCTGTCGCTTGATTGGTTTCTTAAGTCAGTTTGTTGGAACAGGCAGAAAAATGCTCTGCTTTACCCAAGATTTTGAGATCCCCCTCCCAGGTTAGTTTACTGGGAGGGTGATCTGCTTTGAGAATCACAAAAGAGGGGGATGCAGTGATGAGGCTAGGTTCTGGGTAGAGTTGAGGTCTTTCAACGAACAGTAGCTTTTCCCTGGGGCTATTTTGTGAAAAAAAACTCACAGCACCCAGCCTGGAGCCATTCTCAGGGTTTCTGTTTTTCAATTGATTGTGGTGGCTGCTAGAGGGAGGGGCAGCCTCTGGCTCTGGCCACCCAGCGAGGAGAGCCACTCCAATGGCTGGTGCCTGAGCTGGGCGACCCCTCCCTGGATGGAACTGAGTCTGTGAGGTCACCTCGCCGCCAAGTTCCCGTGAACTGCCAAATGACTAGCTCTATTCCAAGGCCTGAGCTGGAGCTAGCCGCTCCTCCGAGCTTTGTCGGTATCCAAGATGGAGATCACAGGTGCTGGGGGGGGAGGGGTGGCCTTCCCTCCTCTGCTCCCAGAGAAGGAGTGAGGAATGTGGCTTCTACTCACGCGGAGTCTTGGATCCCGGGTCGTCTCTGGTCTGCAAAGTGCAGGATGAAGTTGTCCGCTCCTTGTCGGTTCTTGCTGGTGTTGAGTAGAATCCGCTCGTCCGCTGGGTCTGGCTCCTTCGTCCCGGACTGCGTCTCAGGTATGCCACCGCGGCGGTGGTCGCCGCTGCGACCCTGCCGCCGCAGCGGCAGCTGCTCAGATGTGTCTGCTTGGCTTCCCCTCTCTTGACTAACTCTCTGTCCTGTGATGGCACACTTGGTGTGATTCTCTGGCTTGGGACTGTTCACTGGAACTCTAAAACTGTTTTCTATGCAAGAGCTTGTTCAGATTCCAGCTTCTCCTCCGCCATCTTCCCGGAACTCTCTTAAATCAAATATAATTCTATTACTCAGTATTTCACAAAAATCCACTGTAATTGACTTTCTCCAAAATCAATTTTTACATACTATCTCACACACTATATTCATTACATTCCAAATAGTTTGGACCATTTCATATAAATTCTAGGTGCTATTTTATATTATAAATTCACATCTGTGGTTTTCAACTAAGGAGAAAAGATTTTAGAGGTAAAATCAAATATGAATGTGTAGTGTGGCCCAATTAAACCAAAAATTGTGAATTCATACAGACAAAATTATGTTCTTTCCACTAAATACGTTGAAGTAATACCATTGGAAATAGTGAGGCAAGAAGTGGCAGAATTCAAATCTCATCAAACAATGTCTCTGTTATTCTGCTAACCACTCCACTAAGAAACCCCCTTTTCCCAGTTGTCACAAAACTTCAAGTGTCTCTCTTTGAATTCTATTTGGAGAAGTTCTAAATCACTGATTCTTTTTGTATTTTCTGTTATATGAAACAAAATATAGGCACAAAACAATTGAAATAAAATGCACACACATTTTGAAGTCATCACAGCTGGAAAAACAACCAACAAATTGGAACTTCCCCAGGAACAAAAACATGTTGTGCCCAGTTTATTTTTTAAACTACAAAACTTTCAAACACATGTTAATTTAAGTAGAGCTATAAGTATAACTGTCTCTCAGAAATAAGGTTGTGTTAATTTTTAATTAAATTCATCTGCATCAACCTAATATAGAAAATCCCTTGAATGGATCAAATTGTTTAAAGCAATTGTAACTGTATGTAAAGAAAGATCTGCACTTACTTAAAAGAAAAAATGCTACAGTATGAAATCACAAAAATCATAACATTCTTAAAATTTCTGAAATGCAATTAGTAATTCCAAAATATCCATAATGAGAACTAAATACTACTGACTTAACAAGAACAAAATGTGCAAATAATAGAATCTGAGCAGTGTACATGAGTGTACATAATTTAAAAATACTCCAAATTATACAGTTTTTAGAAGACTGAATGTGGATTATCTAAAGGAAAACATCAGCACATTATATAAATGAAATAAAAAATCTCATGAAAAGAGAGAATAGTAGTAGTTTTTGGAAAATAATACTTTAATAAATGGTGGTCAAAATCCAGTACTGACTAAATTGTATACCTAATTAGTTAGATCCAAAGAAGACCGAAGTTACTCGAGCTGATTTGAAACTGGCAAAGTAGTAGAATACATCAGTAACATTATTATTGATGTTGACTCTGGCATGGAATTCATTTCCTCTTTGATCTGACAAATGAATATATGAAAGAACATAACTTCCCCAACTGAATATCAAGACCTAACTAAACATATAACTAGAAAAGTCATCATGCAATCCGTATTGCAACTGGGATAAAAAGAAAAAATCAGTCATACTGATTCTGTATTTATTTTAAACGTTGGCTTTTTTCATAACTTATTTCCTTTGTCTTGCATTTTTAAAATGTTGTGTTAAATGATTTATATCTTGGTAACTAATTTTGGATGCCTCCTTAAATTTTGTTCTGGATATAATATCTCAATTCAGCTCCTAACCCATGAAATGATGTTGTTTACAAAACAAATTCTAATAACCTCTGTTTATAATACACAAAATCTCATAAGCATGATTTCAGGAAGCATAGGTTAACATTTTGATATCGTGGTCTCATGACTGATCAGGCCTATCTGCATGAGTAAAGTTGTACCTAGATTCCTCAGCCTAAATTTAGCCACTGTTAAAAAATGTTTATACCTTTATCTGTCACCCATCAGAGGTTAAACCTGAGTATAAAATCTAAGGAAAATCATAAGGTAAGAATTTAGCTCTTCTGGATATAAAGTAAACCAAAATAAGCATAGAGTAACTCATTTGACTAAAGTCAATCTATTTCTCTGAAACATGTTAAGCATTCCCTTACAATGTGTATTATTCTCAAGAAGGGAATGAAGAATATGAGACGAGGACTAAGCAAGTATTGTCTTCAAATATACATAATTTGGATTTATATCTTTATTTCGTTATAGGTATTTTTGATAAAAACTGTTTGAATAATTGATTTCCTGGTCAGGTATAATATATCCTAGTTACATTTACCAAACTTCATTCAGAAAATGGTATATAGTAATTGAGTAGAAAGATATTCAATTAGTAGCAAAAAGTATATACCTATAGGGTAATATTTTGAAGAGTCAATTGGAAATATTCTAATATAATAACTTGAACAATTTCACATTGACAGTAATTATCTACAATACTTTAATGCTAATTGGACAAGATTGTCCTTCTAAATGAGCAAAACCAATTTCTCCTTTTACTTTATCAGGGAAATATCTCAGCTAAAAATGGAAATTAACCTATGAATCTATAACAACTGGAATGAATTTTACTTTTTTTTCGCAAATATCAATTTCACAAAAGTATTTTATTGTGTTATACACATATATCCACATAATGTAGTTTGTTAAATTTTATTCCCTTTATTAATTTCATTATCCTATTTTTATACTTATATTTTATTATGTCATCATACGAACTTATGAAATATTTGAACATATTTACTCCACAATATTTCTCTTCATCTCCTCTCTTACTTTTTTCCAAACTTAATCAGTTCCATCTTTCACACCTGGGTCATTCATTTTATTTTCTGGGTCTAGCATTTGCATATGAGAAATCTAATAATTGTTTTTCACAGTATCACTAATTGCTTTAATATGAAGGTTTCCAATTCTATTTTCTTCAAGATGATGTGATTTCGTAATTGTGTGTGGCTAAATAGTATATCATTGTGAGTATATATACATATATATATATATATATATATATATATATATCACAGTTTCTCTCTTCAATGAGTGATTAAGGAACATGCAGTTAATTCTGTAGTTATTTATGCTTTTTTATGTGGGAGAAGGAAGGATGGAAATAATGATGTTTGGAATAAGAAACATGCTCTTTAGGCAGGCAATCTACTATTTGAAACATCTCTCCACTGCTCTTTCATCAGTATTTCAATAATGCATTGTGTTTAAAAATAAAATTTAATTACAGTTGCAAAGGTGTTCTTTTTCAGTATATATATTATTTTTTATTACAATGTTACATTTAGTATGTAATGTGAGTATGGGGATGTATGTGAGCATGAAAATCTAGGCATGTTTGTACATGTAGCTGACTCGAAGGAAACTGAATGTATGTGAGATACAGGATTCAAATAAAAGTTTAAGACCTGTAAGTTGCTAAATTGATATATATGTCCAGTTTGTGGAGTGTGATTTCAAGATCACATTTTGGTAGGTTTTATACCAAGTAAGTAGATGTTTCTAATCCAAAATCGTAAGGATTAACACAACAACTCTGTTTCATAATCATTCAGTCTTAGTAATCCAGACATTGCAATAAGTGGAAAAAATGATTGAAAGTATGGTGGGTCAGTAGTAAGCCTTTAGACACTCTACATTTTCCCCAAAATCTTCAGATGTACTCTTTGGATATAAATTAGAATTATATTTATAAACGTACAGATATAATATGATCTTATATATGTAAATATATGTATATATTATAAATACATCATATATTTACTTATATTTTAAATGTGTATCACAAATATTGATTTATATTTAAATGTAATTCATCTCATCATAGATACATAGACAGACAGACAGACGGACAGACAGACAGACAGACAGACAGACAGACAGATAGACAGACAGATAGACAGATAGACAGATAGACAGATAGATAGATAGACAGATAGATAGATAGATGATAGATAGATAGATAGATAGATAGATAGATAGATAGATAGATAGATAGATAGATAGATAGATAGATAGATAGATAGATAGATTTTTTTTGGTCAGTCGTGAGGCTTGAACTCTGGGCTTAGGTGCTATCCAAGTGCTCTTCTGCTCAAGGCAAGAGCTCTACAGCTTGAGACCTAGCGCCACTTCCAGTTTTCTGGTAGTTTATTGGAGAAAAGAATTTCATGGAATTTCCTGCCTGAGCTGGCATTGAACTGTGATCCTCAGATCTCAGCCTCCTGAGTAGTAGCTAGGACTATAGGCATGAGCCATGGGCACCCGACTATACTTATATCTGAGATTTGTTAGTGGAACAAAGGATACAGAAACTATTATTCTTATCATGAAAGGACTTCACACTGACAGGTATAATGACAAGAAGAAAACAATAACTATTCACAGTGGCACAAAAATTCCTTAGGTGCCTAGCAAGACAGCATGTGTTTCCATACACTGCATGTGGTGTGAGCAGTTTGCAACCCAAGTGACTGTGGGAGATATTGGACCCTAAACAAACCTGACAATTGCATAAACGCCGCCCTCTATGACAGATTTAGCAAGGCCTATCTTAGAGATTCTTGTTAGGGACATAATGAAAAAATTTATAGTTTAGTTGTGATTACAGAACTCTTTTGCACATATCACTCAGCCATTAACTATATTTCACATAGTTCCTATTGCTCTAACTTATATTTTCTTGGTTCAGTAAACTGTTTTTTGTTTGTGAAAACTTAGCTGTTCAAAACATAGACATGGGTTTTTAATATTTTTGAAATTGCTGTCTGCATAATGTTGTATGAGATGAGCTTCTCTTTACCATTTCATAGGAATAAACTTAATCTGATTCAAACTTGGAAACAGGTAGCTTGTTCTCTCTCCTAGAAAGCATCTATATAGACTTCTTTACATGTAAACAGACCCTCATTTACTTGCAAAAGTCTGTCAGTGGGTCAAACCTAACTCACCCAAGTGAGCTGAATTCTTCTCTCATGCTTCCTTTACATTAAAAATGGTAAGAACTGTTCAGTAATGTGCATACTTTTTAATATGAAGTGTGACTCCTATTTTCCTCAATATGAATCAAGCAGAGGAATCAGTTTAAGATGTGGAAGAGCCTTAGAAAGAGTCTTGGACCTTGGAAACTGTCTTTTGTATGAATTTTTGGAGAAATATCCCTTTTCAAAGACAAAGGACTCATTTTTTTAATATTGTGCTGGTACTGAGGTTTGAACTTCTGGACTTGAGCTATATCTGGGCTTTAATTCTCAATGTTTGCTCTATACCACCTGAGCCACACCTTCACTTCTTCCATTTACCACAAGTGGAGAAAAGAATCTCTTAGGTTTATCCACTTGGAATAGCTTCGAATTTCAATTGTCAAATTTGAACCTACCAACTATCTAGATGTAAGCCACTGGTGCTGTGCTAGAACTCACTTCTTAAGAATAAAAAAATCACAAAAAGAGGAGAAAAAATATTTGTTCAATTATTTATGTGTGGTCTGATAAACCAAAGCACTTGCTACTGGAAGGGAAAAAGAGAGAAGATAGACATGAATATGCAGGAGAGAGACACAAAGAAAGAAGAAAGGAAGGGAGATTAAAAGAGGGGAGGGGACTGGAAGGAAGGATACAAGAGGAGGGCGTAGCTGAGTAGAATTGTCTAGTCCTCACTAAGGTTTTGTTGGACAATCAGTACCTTTGCATTTATATAGCCAAAGTTTTTTATTTTTGGTAGTAGTAAGCTGAGATATAAACTACCAATTTACAGGTAATAACCTGTTAGTGTGCTTCCTTCTGCACCAAGGAAGCCACAGTTAGGTCACTGTCAGAGAGAAGGCAAGAGTAAGCAATTTAAGTGATTCTGAGAAACAATAATTGACATGCCAGGAATGCTCCCTTGTATGGTGAAGTCAAGCTTCACTCTTGTTCCCTGCTCCAGTCTTCCTCTCAACAAGAACAGCAGAAACAGGAGAGGAAGGAGATATGTGAGTAATGATCATCTCTCTGTTTACCCTCATCCCTTGGTCTCTCAAAATATAAAGTGAAAGGAGAATTAACCTGAACTAGTGGGGAACATGGGAGGAAAAAGTTCAGTCTAACTTATTGTGAAACTTTTAAAATAATTGGAGCAGCATTTCAAATACTGAAATAAAACTTTTTAAATTATTAACAAAAAGTAACTCGAAATTTATCCAAAATTTAGAAGACTACACAGCTCCCTACATAGTGGAATCTGAAAATTGAAACTGATTCCTGCCTCTATCATCAGAAATTGAAGATTGCCCCTAAACGTCCAATACTAGGTAAATTACCCTTGATATTCACTTACACTGTGTGAATATAATGCAGAAAATATGACTTTAAATTTAGACTGCTGAAGTGATAAGCGATGGGAATTCATGATGGATAACATAATGCTGACAGCATGGAAATTATTTCCCTTCCATCTTCAGTGAGTAGAGAATAAAAATGCTCTATTGGATGGCCCTGAAATCCAATTCTAAATTTAGGACAGAAGGTGAATAGTAAAGAAGATCTATCTTAGCCAATCTGAGATTAGAAATGTGGAGAAATATACTCATTTATGTATGTCAAACATGGAAGAGAGGATGTGGCAAGTCCATAGCCAAATGCCAAAGTAGAGATATTTAACAAAATACCATGAAGTTGAAACAAGTCTTAAAAGGAGATCTGGGCTAAGTAGGGAGTAGGGTAGAAGAATGGAGAGGGAAATGGTGGACTAATACAGTCATACCATTCAATGTACACATGTCAGAATATAAGTAGGAAACATGAAGGGATAGGTGGGGTTGGGGTAAGGGAAGGAAGAAAAATGCACTGTATATTGAAATGCACACACACTCTATTCAACACTGACATGATGAAGCAAAACCCCTTTGCACAACTAGCTAAACATAATTTTTTTGAAGTTTTAATATTCAGAGACCAGAAGCATAAACCTTTAGAGATAAATAAGAAGAGAGAATTGACATATTGTTGAGGCTTGTTTCCCTTTCAATATACAAAATTTAATGTGTGAAGTCTGCTGCAAATATAAATTTTATTTTGCCTATTCTTTTAAGCAAATTGCTTAAAATGTAGAGAACCAAATTCCAATATCCCTTCATTTCCAATAAAAAAATCATATGCACCTTTAAGTTTCTCAGTTATTTCTAAATACCTAAATGCAATGCATTATTGGAACTAATTTCATTCCATATTTAAATTTATTTTTTTGTTGTTGTTGTGAAAATACTGTACAAAGGGGTTTCAATTACATGGGCAAGATAATATTTCCTATCAACATTGTAGCCTCCTCCTTTGTTTCCCCTTCCCATAACTTCCCGTCCTCTCCCCGCTCCCCACCCAGTCCTCCCCCCACCAAAATTTTAAAGTTTGTTTTCGACATAATGACTTGTACATCTCATTGTTTTAATGGTCCAACTGTATCCCTATTATATAAACGATTTGTTTTTTCCCTTCCCTTCCTCAAATTATAAAAACATCAAGTTCAGTGAAAGCAGGGTTTGTACAGTGGGGGAGGGACATACAAAGCAAAAAAGAAATATTCTTATAAATGTGTTAGAAACAATCGCATGAAAGGGAAAAACATTTGAATATATAGCTTAGGGATCATTTCCTTAACATCAACTTGTCGGACAGTTTCTGTTTGTCTCAGACACATACTAGTTATTGCAAATAAGGGAAATCATGGCACTAATGTTTCTTTGGGCCTGGCTTACGTCACTTAATATATTTTTTCCAAGTCTTTCCATTTCCTAACAAATGGAGCCAATGTCATGCTTTCTGATGGAGGCATAGAATTCCAGTGTGTATATATACCACATTTTCTTGATCTACTCATCTACTAAGGGGCATCTGGGTTGGTTCCATATATTAGCTATGGTAAATAATGATGCAATAAACATAGTTGTGCTGAAAGCTCTACTGTGGCCTTGTATGTGAACATTTGGGTAAATACCCAAAGTGGGATTCTGGGTCATAGGGGAGCTCTATGTGGAGACTTTTGAGGAAACTCAATACTGATTTCCAAACTGGTTGAACAAGCTTATACTCCCATCCACAATACAGTAATGTTCCGTTCTGTCCATATCCCCTCCAACATCTGGTGTTATTAGAGTTCTTGATTATAGCCATTCTAACTGCGGTGAGGTGGTATCTCAATGTTGTTTTGATTTGCATTTCTTTTATGACTAGGGAGGTTGAGCATTTCTTCATGTGTCTATTGGCCATCCTTCTTTCCTCTTCAGAGAAGTTTCTCTTTAAGTCTTTAACCCACTTATTTTTGGGCAGTTGTTTCTTTGATGATTTGTTTGGGGATTTAAATTTTTGAGTTACATGTATATTTTAGATATGAGACCCTTTTCCATTTTATGGCTAGTGAAGATCTTCTCCTAATCTGTGCGCTTTCTATTGATCTTGCTAGCTATGTCCTTTGCCATGCAGAAGCTGTGCAATTTTATGCAATCCCATTTGTCTAACCTTTCTTTGATTTGTTGTTTCTGGGTCTCTATTAAGAAAATTTCGGCCTGTGCCAACAAGACCGAGGGTTTCTCCTATTCCAATCTTTAATGTTTTCAGAGTATCTGGTTTGACTCCAAGGTCTTTGATCTATTTGGAATTGATTCTGGTACAGGGTGATATATAAGGATCTAGCTTTAGTGTTCTACAAGTTGTTAACCAATTTTGCCAGCATCATTTACTGAAGAGGCTGTCTTTCTTCCATTCTATTTTTTAGCTCCCTTACAGAAGATTAGATGGCTATAGGTCTGTAGGTTCATTTCTGGGTTTCAATTCTATTCCATTGGTCCTGAGGTCTGTTATTGTGTCAGTACCAAACTGTTTTGATTACTATGGCTTTGTAGTTGAATTTGAATTTGGTATTGATATTTTTCCAGCTCTGTTCTTTCTCTTAAGGATCATTTTTGCTATTCAGGGTCTTTTATTGTTCCATATGAATTTTTGATTGCCTCTTCTATTTCCTTGAAGAATGAGGTTAGAATATTGATAGATATCGCATTGAATTTGTAGATAGCCTTGGGAAGTATTGCCTTTTTCACTATGTTGATCTTTCCCAATCCAGGAGCATGGGAGTTTTTGCCACTTTCTAAGTTCAGTTTTGATTTCCTTTTTCAGTTTTTTAAAGTTTTCATCATAGAGGTCCTTCACTTTTTTGGTTAAGTTAAATCCTAGGTATTTTATTTTTTGTGGGGCTATTACAAATGGAGTTGCTTTCCTAATTTCAACCACACTTTTCTTATTGTTGGCATACAGAAAAATCCATTGATTTTTGAGGGTTAATTTTATACCATGATAAATTTCCAGAGTTTTGAATCAGCTTGAGTAATTTTGGAGTGGACTCTGTGCAATTCTTTAAATACAAGATCATGTCATCTGCAAAAAGGGAGAGTTTTACTTCTTCTTTCCCTATTAGGATCATTCTTATACTTGCATGTAGTCTTATTACTGTATTTAGGCATTCCAATACTAGATTGAAGAGAAGTGGAGAGAGTGGGCATCCTGTCTTTTTCCTGAGTTAAGAGGAAATAGCTTTAGTTTTTTACCATTAAGTATAATGCTGGCTATAGGTTTGTCATATAAAACCTTTAATGTATTGAGGAATGTTCCATGGATTCCTCATTTTTCCAGAAACTTCATAAAAAGTGATGTTGGATCTTGTCAATTGCTTTTTCTGCATCTATTGAGATAACCATGTGGTTCTTATCCTTGCTTCTGTTGATGTGATAAATTATATTAATTGATTTGTGTACCTTAAACCAGCTTTGCATCCCTGAAATGAATCCTGTTTGATCGTGGTGTATGATTTTTTGGATGAATTGTTGAAGTCGATTGGCCAAAATTTTGTTGAGAAGTTTTGCATCAAAGTTCATCAAAGAAATGGATCTATAGTTCTCTTTCCTTGATGAGTCCCTTCCTGGTTTTGGGATGTGTGTTATGATGGCCTCATAGAATGAGTTCAGTAGTGAACTTTCTTTTTCAGTTTCATTGAAGAGTTGGAGGAGTATTGGTGTGATGTCTGCTTTGAAGGCTTAATAGAATTCCGCTGTAAAACCATTTGGTCTGGGCTTTTCTTAGATTGGAGGTCTCTTATTGCTCTTTCTATTTCAGTGCTGGATATAGGCCTTTTAAGATAGTTTGACTCATCTTGGCTTAGTTTTGGCATGTCAGTATTTTCTAGAATAAGGTCCATTTCTTCCAAGTTCTCAAACTTATTAGTATACAGGTTTTAGAAGCATTCCCTTATAATGTTCTGAATATTAGTTGTTTCTGTGATGATGTTTCCATTCTCATCTCTGAGTTTATTTAGGTGTGTTCTCTTCTTTTTCTGATAAGATATGCTAAGGGTCTATCAACTTTGTTAATTTTTTCAAAGAACCAACTCTTAGTTTTGTTGATTCTTGCTATAGTTTTTTTTGCATTCTAATTAATTTAATTCTGATTTAATTTTAATTATTTCTTTCTGTCTACTGGATTGGGGTTTATCTTGCTGCTTTTTTTCAAGGAGGTTCAGATGTCTCATTAAATTGTTGTTTTCAGATCTCTCCAATTTGTTGATGTAGGAGCACAGAGCTATAAACTTGCCTCTGAATACTGTGTTTGCTGTGTCCCAGAGGAGCTAGTAATTGGTGTGTTCAGTTTTGTTGAATATCATGAACATTTGAATTTCCTTTCTAATCTCTTCCATGACCCACTCGTGATTCAGCAGTGTGTTGTTCAGGATCCATGTGTTACATGACTTTCTTTGGTTGCTTTTGGTGTTGAGTTCTAAATATATTCCCTTGTAGTCTGAGAGAATGCAAGGTATAGCTTCAATGTTTCTGAATTTGGACGTTTGCTTTGTGGCCTAAAATGTGGTCTATTTTGGAAAATGTTCCATGTGCTGCTGAGAAAAATGTATTGTCTAATGCTGCTGGGTGAAATATTCAGTAGATGTGTGTTAAATCTAGTTGGTCTGTGCAGTTGTTCATATCCGCGGTTTCTCTGTTGAGTTTTTGTGAAGTTCATTTATCTAGTGGGGAAAGTTGTGTGTTAAAGTCCTCAACAATTAATGTTTATGGATCTATGTGGGATTTGAGGGAAAGTAGAGTTTCTTGGACGAATTAGGGTGCTCTGCTGTTTGGCAAATAGATATTTAGAATTGTAATATCTTCCTGAAGGAGTGATCCCTTAATTAGTATGTACCGACCTTTTCACTAATTTTAATTAAAAGTCTATTTTATCTGATATTAGGATTGCAACTCCATCCTGTTTATGGGAGCCGTTTGCTTGGTAAATTTTGTTTAAGCCTTTAAAATTGAAAATGTGTTTGTTTTTGTGGGCAAGATGTGACTCCTGAAGCCAGCAGATAAAAGGATCTTGCTTTTTAATCCAAGTAGACAGACTGTTGCTTAATTGGTGAGTTAAGTCCGTTAATGTTGAGAGATAGAACTGAGAGGTATTTGGGAGTTCCTGCCATTTTATCCAACTACTTCAGGGCTGTGGCAACTGTGTTCTTCCTATGGTTCTTGGATTCTCAGTTTGGGTGATATTTCTTGGCCTTTATTGTGGTCTTGTTGGTTTTCTCTGTGTAGGACATCTTTAAGATTCTTTTGTAGGGCTGGTTTGGTGGAGATATATTGTTTCAATTTTTCTTTGCTATGGAAGGGTTTTATTTGACCTCCGATTATTAAGGAGAGTATAGCTGGGTAAAGTATTCTTGGTTGATAGTTGTTTGTCTTTAGGGCATAGATTACATCATTCTAGGCTCTTCTTGCTTTGATTGTTTCTGCTGAGAAATCTGAGGTGATTCTAGTTGGTTTCCCTTTATAAGTGTTTGATCTTTGTTCCATGACAACTTTAAGGATCTTTTCCTTGTTCTGAATTGATCCTGTGAGTATTATAATGTGACAATGGTATATCCTCTTCTGGTCTAGTCTATTGTGAGTTCTAAAAGCTTTTTGTATCTGAATAGACCTATCTTTTTGCATGTTTGGGAAGTTCTCTGCTAGGATCCTGTTAAACAAATTTCCTAGACCATTGACTTCTGGCTCTAGGTGCTCCTCTACACCCATTATCCTCGGATTAGGCCTTCTAGTGGGGACTTCCAAGGCTTGAATGTTGAATAGATCTATCATATTTCTTGGATTTGTCTTTGATGGTTGTATATTCTTTCTCTATAATATCTAGGCTGTCTTCAATCCTCAGGCTTCAATCTTCTGCATGGCCTATCCTACTATCGAGACTTTCTACTTTTTTTTTTTCTTTTCCTTCTAGTTGGTCGGCTTTTATGGCTTCTAATTCTTTGTTGGATCTTTGTTTTAGATCTTGTATGAAATTCTTTACTTCCTTAATTTAGTGTCAAGTGTTTATTCTCAAATCACTTGGTTGATTAGTTATGGTTTCCTTGGACTCCCATTACTTCTGTTGGGATCCATTCAGCATTCCCTTTGTGGACTCCCTGACTTCTTTCAGCTCTCTGTTTATGGATTCCATGAATGCCTCTAGTGATCTTTGTCTATGCTCATCCCGCTCTTGAAATTCCTGTATTTCTCTTTGATCAGCTTCCTCACGTTCATGCAATTCCTATAGTTCTCTTTGACTAATCTCAGCCTACTCAAACAATTCCTTTATTTCTCTTTGAGTGTTCACAAGCTGCTCATGCAATTCTTTTATCTATCTTTAAGTAGCTTCCTCACACCTATGAGCTTCCTGTTTTGACATTTGTTTGCCTCCTCTCTATATATATCATGCTCACACAGAGTCCTTTGAAGGTTTTCAATCTTTTTATTTACCATGTTTAATATTAGTGTTTTTAGAGCTTTTTGGAAGCTCTCCTCTGGATTATTCATTATCTGTTCTGTCCACTGATTATCATGAGTGGGAGTTGAGATACCCGGACTTGCCATTTTTCTTGTGTTTTTCCGGCTTATTCTGCCCATTTGGCATGAGAGTAACACCAATTTTGTGCTAGAAAACTATCTTAAGGGAAGCATCAACAAAGTCTGTAGTTGCACAGTCAAAAGCCTGCAGATCCTCCTGAAGGAGAGGTCCCTTGATTAGTATGTAGCGACTTTCTTTATCTCTTCTCACAAATTTTAATTTGAAGTCTATTTTATCTGATATTAGGATTGCAACTCCCGCCTGTTTATGGGAGCCGTTTGCTTGATAGATTTTGTTCCAGCCTTTAACATTGAAAATGTGTTTGTTTTTACGGGCAAGGTGTGACTCCTGAAGGCAGCAAATATTTTGCCCATGTAATTGTAACCGCTCTGTACAGTATTTTCACAATAAAAATAAATAAATAAATATTACAAAAGCCTGCAGATATAATCTAGTTCAACAGATACATTTTCAACATCAACCAACTATGTATTAATAGGCTATGAACCACAAAGAAGAATTTGGCAAACAAGAAATTATTAGGTTTAGTGAGAGATGTGGGTATAAATAGGAATAGAGGGATGTGGAAAGATAGAGGGAGAGCTAACTTAGTCCTAATCTCAAAGCAGGAAATAGATTCGGTAGAATGATAGTAGACAACGGGGGAAAAAAGAAAGAGAAAAAAAAGACAAGGAAAAATAGTAAAATAAAAATTAAAAAGTGAAACACTTAAAATTATGCAGATTAAGAACTTAATATTCAGAGAAGGATGGGAACATGATAAGAGAAGGGAAGGGATAGAAAGGAGACATCAAAAAATAAAAAATAAAAATGCTTAAAATTTTATATAGGTATATAGAGGTAGTACAGCTATTAAAGAAGTTAAGTCTAAGAGGTTTTGAATTCATTAATAAATTTCTGGATTAAGTGTGTATACAATCGGGGATAAGGTCTAATAATCGACTACAGGTATATCTGAGAATGAGCAGAAATGCGACTAAATCACGCAAAGAAGAACGAAAGAGAAAAAAAAGTGAATAGAATGAGAAAGAAAGGAAAAAAGGATCAAAAGGTCAGTAGTGCTAAACAAAAATGGAAAAAAAGTGCACACACACACACACACACACACACACACACACACACACACACACGTATACCTGTAAAATAAAAATTATAAGAGGAAGAAAAAAGTTAATAGAAAACAATTTTTTAAAGTTAAAAATTAAAAATGTTAAAACAATTTTAATAAAAGGTGACAAAAAAGAGTTCTTTGCTTTTTGGGGATGAGAAGGGAAGATCCTGTATCTCCCTTGTGTTCATAACCAGTCTCTTGTTGGAGTCTCTGGTCTGCTTGTGGTATTTGATTTTCCTGTAGCTTGGTTGTTTTCTTAAGTCAGTTTGTTTGAGCAGGCAGAAAAATGCTTTGATTTACCCAGGATTTTGTCATCTTCCTCCCAGGCTAGTTCAATGGGAGGGAGATCTGCTTTGAGTATCACAAAAGATGGCTGTTTCTTCTAGTTTGGAGATGCTGTGATGGGGCTAGGTTCTGGGTAGAGTTGAGGCCTTTCAGCAAACAGTAGCTTTTCCCTGAGGCCTAGCTTCTGAGGCAGTCACAGAGCCTAGCCAGCAGCCATTCTCAGGGTTTATTGTTACTGAATTTCAATTGATTGTCTAGGGAGGATCAGCCTCTGGCTCTGTTTACCCAATGAAGAAAGCCACTCCTGGGGCTGGTGCAGGCCCGGGATGGGTGAATTTTCCCTGAGTGGAGCTGAGCCTGGCAGGTCAGGTTAGGTTCCTGTGACCTGTTAAATGACTGTTTGTTTTCATCCAAGGACTGAGTTGGAGCTAGCTGCTCAGCCAGGCCTTTGCCAGTATCAAAGATGGAGATCTCCGGTAGTGGGCAGGGAGGGGTGACCTTCCCTTCTCTGCTCCCTGAGAAGGAGTGAGGAAATCAGGCTTCTATTCACACAGGAGTCTGGTTCCTGGGTGATCTCTGATCTGCGATATGAAGGATGAAGATGTCTGCTCCTTGTCAGTTCTTGCTGGTGTTGAGTAGAATCCTCTCACCTGCTGCATCTGGCGCCTTTGTCCTAGACTCTCTGTGTTGCAGGTATGGTGGTTACGGCCGCCACCGCCCCCGCCATAGTTGCAACCATGGCTGCTGGCAAGTGCTCAGATTTGTCTACTTGCCTGGATTTTCACTCTCTGGCCTAACTCTCTGTACTGTGATGGCACATTTGGTGTGATTCTTTGGCTTAGTTAAGCTTCCAGCTTCTCCTTTGCTATCTTCCCGGAACCATAAATTTAAACTTTAAATGATAAACTCTTTTAAAATTGTTTCACTCGTGCACAGGTATGGATAGATAAGTGATGTGGCAGAATCAGAATTATTCAGAAGGTTGTAAATGGATGCTTCCCTAGTTTTCTCTCGGCTGAATCATAGAATACAGACTGTCCTAATTGAAAAAGTTAGCCTTCTGAGGTTTTTGCATATAAACACTCCATCAACATTTTATTAGAGGATTATTCAAGATTAGCTATATGTTGATTAATAATGACTGATCATGACAGAAATTTGAGAGAAAACCATCTACACTTCAGTGAGGTTCTAATTTGTGCTTCACAAACTGTTATGAAAGCTCTACATGAGAAATCTAGCAGCTGCATTTCTAAAAAGACCTTGGGTTGTTACAATTTCTGATATTGTCTCAATTCAAATACTTCTCCTTGGAGTTCCATACTATTCAATGATGCTGTATTAGCTCCTTGTTACAATTTTCAGACTGGTCTTTTTGATGAAATTTGTGCTTTTCAAAATTGCTCTCCAAATTCCATCCACAAACTGCATACAAAATTTATCTGAAAAAATTTGTATCTGTTTATATTGCATATATTTTTAGTTTTCATTACAAATATGGAATGTAGTAAAAATTCTCATAACAATTATACTGCGCTAGATTGTGGGCAGATTCTGATGTAAATAATATACTGTGTTCATGTAGAGATTTTGAGTATCCAAAGTAATAAGCCTGTGGTCCTAAAACCAATACCTTACTTATATTGAGTGACAAATACAACTTCATATAAGTACAGAAGTTTTCCTTGTATCTTTTTAACATATATTTTTATTATAAATACCGTACAGAGGGGTTACATTTACATAAGTAAGGTAATGAGTACATTTCTTATTGAGCATTGTTACCCCCTCCTTTGTTTTTCCCCTACCATCCCTTCCCTTCACACCTCTCCACCTCCCCCCTTCACCCATCCTCTGTTAGAATGTCTTGTATATTTCATTGTTACAATGGGTCAACCAGTATCCTTTCCTTATATCTTAAATGAAGAAATGCTGGCTTGATTTATGCTGATTCTACTTGTGTAGACACATCTAAAATCACTGCCCAATTCCAAGAGCACATAAATGAAATGCCATCATTTTTTTGTCAGTTGGTATTTGTGTTCTACACATTTATTGACAGGTTACAAATTATTCTCGAACTTTAAAACATTAAAAATACTTTCTTTTTTTCTTATTTTCTTCGCCAGGAAATCAGCAAGACCTCAGTCAGCATTTCTCACCTAGGAATTTTCACATGGGTTAGTTAAATGTATATGTAGAGTCCAGTTTTCTGAGGACTCACTCATCTGCCTAGGAATTCATGCTGGTTGTTGGAAAAAGAGCTCAATTAAGGATGCCATTTAAAGCCTTATAACTTTACTCTTTACCAGGTTATTCTCCTGCTACTTTGGATGTTGAGAATGTCTACAAGAGTAAGCATTCCGTGAGGAGCAGGGAGACACCATATGACTTATACTTACTGAGGTTTCCAAGTGAGTTGCTATCACTTGTACTGCATTTTGAAAGTCAAATCTCTCTAAAACTACCAGTTTTAAGAGATAAGAAGAGTGGAAAATGAACTCTTAGGGACAAATACATCTTCAACATATATTGTTCCAATTATTCCTTTTAAGGCATATTCAACAACTGGTGAAACTTGTGTTGGCTGTAATTATGTGTCTTTCTCCACGTGTGCATGTATACATGAGAATATGTATGTGTGTGAATAGTAACATACATGTGTACATTATGGCTTATATCATCATTTATTCCCTGCTAACAAATAAAGTAAGGAATCACTAAAGTTTTAACAGAAACTGTGTAAAGTCGTAACTCTTCACTCTGCTCCTTTACACAAAGACTTTGCAACTTCTCATTAATAAAGTTTCCATAAACTCTGAAATGTACATACTTAGTACTTAATGTCTGCTATCATAAATCTTAAATACTTTACAGAAAAGTTTTATACCTGCCAAACAGTCCTATTTTTGGCATATATAAGCAAAATCCCAAAATTAAGCATATTTAAAACATTAAAACTTTTAACAAACCTTAACACTTGCTGCAATGTTCATTTTGACAGGTGCCTTGTATAGAATAATTGAATTTCTCCTCCTACACATCTCTTGAACTACAAATATCTGGAATTATTTTGTTTTTGGCATGTCTATCTTGATTTTATTCTTAAATGTGTGCTTATGTAAGAAATACATGATTCTATAATTTCACAATAATTCTTTTGAACTTACTTTTTGTTGAATTGCCTAGCTTAATAAAATCAATTAAAAATTATACTTTATATATAAAAACTGTTCTGTGCTCAATTTAGCATCACATACCCTAACATTGGAAAGATACAGAGAAGATTAGCATGCACCCTGCGCAAGGATGACATGCAAAGTCTTAGAGCGTTCCATATTTTTACAGCAACAGATGCTGAAACGTATGTGGCCACAAGGGAAACGTACTGCATTCTTGGTGGGAGTGTAAACTTGTTCAACTACTTTGGAAAGCAGTATGGAGGTGCCTCAGAAGACTCCACATAAAAATCCCCTATAACACAGTAATCCCACTTTTGGGGATTTATCCAAATGATCATAAAAATGACCATACTAAAACTACCAGCACAACTATGGTTATTGCAACATTATTTATGATAGCTAAGATATGGAACCAATACAGATGCCCCCATTAGATGAAAGGATCAAGAAAATGTGTTATATATACACAATGGAATTCTTTGCCTCCATCAGAAAGAATGACATCGCCCAATTTGTTAGGAAATGGAAAGACTTGGAAAAAAATTTATTGAGTGAAGTAAGCCAAGTCCAAAGAAATATAGGTCCCATGATTTCTCTTATTTTCAATAACGAATATTTGTCTGGGATAAGCAGAAAAGTTCAAAAGATATGTGCATATAACCAGATAAGATGATGTTAAAGAAATTGAACCCCAAGATAGGGACACAAGTGGATTTTTGTTTCTTGCTATTGTTTCTAACGTACTTATAATGTGTGATGTCATTTTTTTTGTTTTTTGTATGTTTCTCCCCACACTATAACCCCTGTTTTCTCTGTATTTGAAGTTGGTACACTTACATCTTGTATGTATGCTTCTCTAATTTGGGGAGGGGAAGGGAAAAAAATGCTCAAATAGCGATACAGGTTGACCCATTGTAACAATGAGATGCACAAGACACTATGTTGAAAAATGAACTTTACAATTTAGGCGGAGGAAGGAAGGGGGAGGGGAGTGTACTTGTGGAGGTGGGAGGGAAGGGATGGTAGGGGAAATATAAAGGAGGAGGTAACAATGCTTGTTAGGAAACTTACTAGTTTCCTTGTTCATGTAAATGTGACCCCTCTGCACAGTATTATTACCATAAAAAAACATATAAAAATCTTCTTAGATGGAAGAGTTTATTTCCTCTATTTTACCCATATAATATTGTTAACAAAGAAATTAATTCAGAACACTGATATGAAGGTAATTTGAATAAATGTGTGTGTGTGTGAGTGCGGCAGCGCGCAAGCATACATGCACGTGCATGAGAACAAACACCATGCTTGTATATTGGAATGCTCAGAATTTAAATCAGGGCTTCAAGGTCTTGCTAGGCCTTTCCTATCTAGATTGGTGAGCTACGATATAAGCTACATCTCAATTCTTGGCTCTTTGCTAGTTCATTAAACATTTTGAAAAATAATTTCATGAAGTTTTTTTTTGGCCCTGATTGGCTCCCAAGTGTTATCCACAGATCTCAGTCTCCTGAGCAAATATTCAGAGTAGATAGGATTATAGGTGTGACCAGCCAGCACAAGGCTTTTAGAACAATTTTAAAAGTAAAAGAAAATTTATTTCATGGGGGCCTGTTTTATCATCACCGAATTTGAAAGCCTTTTGAGTGATTATATGTCAATTTAATTCGTTTGGGGATTGTTAAAAGATAGTAAGTGATGATTTTTAAAAGTTTTAGTACTTTTTAAAAAAGAAACTGGAACTGTGGGACAGAAGAAATTTGGCTGTCTTCCGACCTCAATTTGTAAGCTCAGCTCTGTGCATGATAACCTAAGGTCACCAACACACTCTGTGTTGAAGACAAAATGTGACAGATAACAGTCACCATGGGAAATATTTGCTATGCTATTATTTCTTGGACAATATGAATATTGAATTGAGAGTATAAGAGAATGGAGAGATTTTACCCACCTTTTTGGTATTGCTGAAAGACTTTTGGAAACTTTGACTCATTTTCTTCCTCACTGTGTGTATCTTTGGGCCATGCACTTACAGTTTTTTACTACAATTTTTCCCAACACTACAATGGTAATAACATTAGCATTATACCAAATGTTATCTTAAGAAGTAAGAGAATAAAACTTGTGAAACACTTAACATAAACCTATGAATGACCTTTGAGTTTAGCCAGCATTCTTTTTAAAATACTAAATAGAATATGATAAGTAGTACAGAAACCATTACATGTAGTGTTAGCAACCAGAAGTAATATCTATTGACCATGCTCAGCTTCCAAGGAAGCCAGGTGGATAACTTCTCATGCTGTAAATCAAACTGGTTATCTTATGTCGTGATAGTGTAAAAATATCAGAGACAGAACAATGAAGGAATGTTGTAGACTGAGGTGAAATCCATATAAAAATGTGCAAACTTGATAAAACATAAAAGCATCTGAACAGTATATTGTGTTTTACATCATTTAAGTTACATAGCAAAGATAAGGAAGACCTAGAAGAATAAAATGTCTTTTTGATATTTTATCATAGGTCCTTAGAAGGATGAACACTTTCCTCATTTGTAGAGGCATCATCAGATGAGGGGAACTGTATTTTTTGTTTGCTTCCTTCCATTTATTCTTCAGTTTGAAATCTGAACTACATGAGACTGAAAGAAAGCAAGTGAAATTAGCCATACAGGCTTTGGAAAGAACAATCAAAGTAAAATAAATAAAATATATATAGCCTTGTAAAAGGTCTAACTAAATTGAGTTACATAGTCTCAAGCGTTAACAGAAAATGATTTAAACAATATCATGTTATTAAAAATTTAAAAATTTTAGGAGCTGCTTAATTTTTTTCCTTTCTACTACCTTGAATTAATTATTAATTTTCTATAGAGAGATTAAAGATGAGATTAACAAGAAACTTGTTTAAAAATGGACAAAAGTTCTGAATAGACATGTTTTCCAAAAAGCCCTGAAAATTGCCTGCGGATTTACAAATTTGTATTTAATACAACTTCTGTGCTAGCTTAATGCTTTGTGAGCAGAACTCATTAGAGAAATGCAATTCAAAATTACTTTGATACTACTTCTTAACTATTATAACTCTTATAAAAAATATCCAAGGAACCAGGTGTGGAGGTAAAGGCTGGTAATTCCAAGTGATTGGAGGTTGGAGTAAAAGGATTTGAGTTTAAGGCCAGTCTTGGATACGGCACACAGTAAAAACCTGCCCTTTAAAAAAACTCAAAATGTAATAATGTTGGCTGGCGACAGTGTGGAGAAAAGGAAATTTTCGACACTCTTGGTCAAAATACAGGTTAGTGTTCTCGTTGTAGAAAGTAGTATGCAGTTTTCTAAAGAAATCCAAAGTTGAAATATCATCTGTCCCACCAATCGTGTGATTATTTCTCTCTGGGTAACTCATAAATATATCTGTAATTCATTGTTATTCACATTATTCACAGCAACAGCTAAGATAGAAATCGAAGTCCAGTGTTCACCTACAAACAAATAAAGCAACTGTGGTACATGCACAAATATCTTTTTCTGTTGATTCCAAAGTACTTTTTTTATTGTTTTCCTGTTTCCATGTGATTAACCTCCAAATTAGAAATCCAGATATATGACTTAATTTAACCAAAACTATTTATTGAGTATAAGGACCTTCTACTCTCTGCATTCTTCACACTAAGATCACCAAATATGATGAGTCTGGAATAATTAGTCTTTTTTTGACCTATGTTAATATTCTTTACAATGTGAGTGAAATGTTTAAAAGTAGTATTTGTTTTAGATTAATTGCTCTGAAGAGACAATAAATGATATTATCAAAGCTTAAATATGATTTGATTTAAAGTTTAGAATTCAGGAAATGGTGTTGACCACTCTGGTTACTGGAGCCTTCACTACAACCTCATGAGCCAATTTATATTGATGAAGCAAAAATCTGACGTTAGACATTTATGAATAAAACAATCATGTCATTCTGAATATGTAGAGCTACATATAAAACATAGAAAATTTAGCTTCTAAATACCTGAATATGCTAGTACATTTAATTGCAGGGTAAGTACTTGTTCTGAAAGGAGATAAAATTGAACTTATTTTGAAATGTAAACCTAAGTATTTATTTGAATAAAAGACAATGTTTAAAATATCACTCATTCAAGAAACAAGATGTACAGTTAGTTGTTTTTCATGCCAATTATGTTCTCTAAACTTACTACAAATACTAGATTAGTAAACCTAAGTCATTGCTTTGTAGGGAAATAGCAATTCCGTTTCTTAAAACTCATGACAATAACTTTTTCTCAAACAATTGCTAAGTAACTGTTTTATATTTTTGTCATGGAATCTTATTTGATAAATTTTTATTCATTAAGTTAAATAATTGGCAAACAATATAAATTATGCATGGACAAAGTTTATCTAACACGAGTTTTTTTTTTTTTTTCAGAAGATAGATCATGGCTCCCTTAATGAACATTAGAAGGCAGTGTGTTCTTTATTAATTTTTAGTTATTTTGTTAATAGATATTAATTGTCAGAAGTGACAATTCCATAAAATCTTTAATGGTATTTGATTATACTCCCTCTATTTCTTTCTCATTACTCCTTCCTCCAAAGATCTTCTGTTTTTCACATAAAATTACATCTTTATATATGCACATATAAACTAATTTGGAAGATTTAAGCTAAACTGCAAATTAATTCAAGATGTACAGTGAATTAATAGAATAAATAAAAACCTGAATATCTTTTGTTAACTTTTGAATTGAGCTATCATTATTATTATTTTTAGGGTTAGGATCTCTGACAGAATTAGAATTAGGATTAGAGAAATAGAAAATTTAGGTTCATCACAGGATGACCCATTGCAACAATGATACTTACAAGACACTATGTTGAAAATGAAGTTTATACCATGGGAAGGGAAAGGTATGAGAAGTGGGGATGGATGGGATAGTGAGAGAACAAGAAAGAAAGGGGTAACAATGCTCAACAAGAAACGTATTCCTTACCTTATATATATAACTAATCCCTCTTTAAAGCATCTTTTCAACAAAATAAAAATTTTAAAAATAATGAAAAATAAAACCTGAAAGGACATAGAAAAACAGTTAAAAATTTATGTTCAAAATGCAAGTAAAAGTTAGACCTACACGCTGAGCAAGAGTTAGGATAAATATGAAAAAAGTGGCTTGCTACTAACATGATGATCCGGTTATACGTAGGTTTAGGATTAGGAAAGGTGTGCCAGTTAGAATGGGGTTAAGATGAGAAAAACATGTAAGACATTGTGTAAAACTGCCACATATTTAAAGAAGAATGAATGAAAACCAGTCTGTGTTACTTTAAACATTCAGATATAATTTGGTTTAAAGTGTGAGATACATTTTTGTTCCGGTTAGGGTTAGGGAAGGATAAGCTTTAAGGTGAATTTTAGTTTTCCAATTAGAATTAGAAGCCAAAAAAATGTGTGATTGAATAGAATCTAGACAACTTTCCTTACATTAACCATTTGGTGTTAAATCAGAATGTGATTTTGATTAGGTTTCTGGTTAACCGGAGTTGAGGATAGAGTAAAGAAATGGGTTAAACTAGTGGCTCACTCCTATTATCCTAACTACTCAGGAAGCTATTTTCTGAGGATCGCAGTTCAAAGGTAGCCCAGGCAGGAAAGTCCATGAGACTTTTATCTCAAATTAACCACTATAAAACATAAAAGCGGTGCTGTGGCTCAATTGGTTAAACGCACACCTTGGGCTAAAGAACTCAGGGATTATGCCCTGGCCCAGAGTGCAAGCCCCACGACCGACAAAAAGGAAAAAAAAAGAAAAAGAAATGTTAAATATTAAGTAAAGCTGAACCTTTTTTTTAGGTTCTAGGAATTCAGGAAAAGCTGGGATAATGGAAGTACAATGTATTTCATAAAATCAAGATTTGAGATCAATGGGTATAATGATGCCTGTTATGGAACAAAATACATTCAGAATTAAGAATGAAAAATCTGTAGGTTTTACAGAAAACCTACAATTTATTTCAAGAATTACCAATGGAATTTCAGTTAGGATTGCACAAAATGAGCATTTTTCATAAATTTTAGAATTGGGATAGGATTAGTGTCAAGGTAATGGTTAGTTAGGATTCCAGCCATGGTTAGGCTTAGTGTGAAGGAGAAAAAAAATGAGGGTCTAATTGAAGGTAAATTTTAATATAAGCCTGGTAAGAATTAGAATGAATGTAAACTAAAGTATTGCTATTAATATTAGAATCTACTCACAATTAGGCTGATGGTTCTTCTCAATGTTCCAGTTAAGAAAGATTATGTTTAGGGTTAGAAAATGACTAAGATATTGGAAAAATTGAAATCTATGTTTGGAAGGATGAGTGAAAACTAGTGTACTTGTGTTAGTGTTAGTATTGTCATATAATTTGGATTAAGATTAGGGTCAGTATTTTCTTCTGATTATATTTACTGTTACGAATAATAAAGCTTTTAGTATAAAATTGTGTTCACTAACAAGTGGAAGCAAATATATGAGGCTGAATAGTAACTAAAACATTATCATTATATTTATTTCTCAGTGATCATTCTTGTAGTGATTAATGAGAGTTTTCCAGACAAGTTTAGGTTGAGAGTTAGCGTTAAGTAATGGACTAGATGGTAAGTAAATCTGAAACTCTTTTCAGATACAGTGGTTCAGAAAAAGGCAGAATCAATGGAAACTACGGTATTTTTCCTGGTAAGAGAATGTGAGGACAAGTAATATAATGGCTCCTGTTAGGGAACAAGATAACTTTCGAGGTAGAGTCAGAAAATTTGTGAGAATTAGGGCAAACTGAAACTCATTTCCAGAGTGAAAACTGGAGTATTCATTAGAATGATTAAAAGCTAGAGTATTTTTCTTAAACACTAGAATTGGATTATCATTAGGGTGAAAGTTAGGTTTTAGTTCCAGCTAGGCTTAGTGGAAGCATTAGGGAAACGGAAAATTTAGGGTCAAACAAAGTAAATCTTCGAATAACAAGTAGAGTTAGAATTAGGATGAATGTGAAATAGAAAACTGCTAATAATATTAAGATTAGAGTATGATTACGGTGAGGGTTAGGGTTAGGTTTACAATAAAGACAAGATAATGAGTGAAACTAAAAACTATTTTTAGAAAGATGAGTTGAATTGAAGTTAGGATGAATAAAAACTAATGTATTTGTGTGGCTTTTAGACTCCAAAGGCTAAGGCAAGCCAGTGATATCCTTGTTCCCAATATCTACTGTGGGAGTATAGAGAATTACTGCATATTACCAAGAGAATGTCCCACACGATCTTTGTTGTAGCAGCTTTCAACCGGGAAGCATTTTCAGGTGATGGAATCAGTCAGGAGTGCAGTCTACCTTTACCACGGTGGAGGTGATCTGAGTGATGATGTAGATTTCCTCCAGGTAACTGTCAGGCTGTTGTTGAACTTTACCCATTAGGATGTGCAACAGTAGCAGCAGGGTCTCTCAGTGGCTCCAAGGGGCTGTCACATCTCGTGCTGGACTGCAAATTCCTACATAGACTGGTAAGGATACATTGCATACGTTTGGCAGGCTGTGACTCCACTAGTTTTTAAGACAATTTACACAATAGCCCAGGACAATTTACCAAGATGACAACTTTTTAAACAAATAGATCTTTTAATAAAGCTAGGATTTTCTAAGCAGATATAGAGGACTCAGGCCTGTACTATTATTTCCCATGCCTTTTCCTTCTGTCTATTTTGCCACATTTTTTAAAAAGTGAATATTTTCCCTTGTTCTTATTAAGGGATGATGGGCAAAGATTCATCTTCTGTCACTTCTTGAAGCTGACTCAGGAGTGTTGATCCTACCTAGCCAGGAACCTATAAACTTAGCCTATTTTACAAAGAGGTTAAGAACAATATTTTAACTTTTGACAAATGCACAGACCATTTTTCTGGCTACAGCAGTGGAGCTTCTTTAGTCTTCTGGTTTGCAAAAGGATCTTTATGAATGGCTTTGGAACGTGATCTCTAGTAATCCTAACAATGTCTGAGATACCTATGCAGGCCTTCAGACAGATATCAATAGAAACACACTCTCAGGTTTACAAACTTTTCCTGAGAAGATGAATTTCATGTAGGTGGTGTCAGCTCAAAAGTTACTGCCAATTAGAGCTTTTGGCACATACAGGGGTTGGGATTTAAACTATCCTCCACATTTTGCAACCTTAGCTTTTTACTAATATCACAGATGACTGACAAGTTCCTGTCCCTTTCAGTCATAGACATGCTTACAAACTATCTTCCCATGACCTTCTGGCTCTGACCAATTTTTGAAGGGCCATGCACAAATGACTCAAGGATCTGACATTATTTCTGCCTTCTAAGCAGTGGCTTACGGTCTCTGGATGCTGCTCCTCCATTACTTTCGTCCAAGGAGTGTCTTCTCCACACTGGAAACAATGCCTCATTGACAATTCCCTTAGTTGGTTGCTGGACTCGAAATTGGGGCCTGAGTGCTGTCCCTCAGCTCTACAGCTCAAGGTTAGCACTCTGCCACATTGAATCCTAAAGCAGGTCTGCTTGCTCTTTCTGCCTTCTGCTGGCTGAGTAGAGGTGACATTCTCACAGAGACCTTCATCTGCCCAGGCTGGATTCGAACCAGTTTTCAGATCAATGAGTCTCATAAAAGGCCATTTTACTCCAATTAAAAGCAAAAAGACAGTCAACATAGTAGTAGCTTTTAAGCATATTCTCACCTGAAACTTATTAAGAGCCAAAGTTACATCTGACAAACTTACAAGAATCCTCACTCTTTTTTGTGGATCTGCTGGGAACTGTTATGGAAAAAAAAAAAAAAAAACAACCTATGAGACCAAACTGAAACAGGAATTAAGCAATAACTTTGGTAATTCTAATTTTTCCTTTTTGTACTTTGAGGCAAATGTTTAGAACAATTTTACTTTTAAACTTTATATACAGAAATCCATTCCTAATTTGTAAGCCTCCTATTCATCTCTGTTTTAATATTCTATACTTTAGTTTTTAGTTGCATTTTGAAAAACCCCTTAAACTCTCGAGGCTAGGTGTCACTCATTTCCTTTTGGCTGCTTGTTTTTAAACAGATACACATGAAAACTTTTAAGCTCAAATAACATTTTTTTCTCAATGCAAAAATTAGAATCACCATCACTGTACCAAGAAGCTAGACTTAACACCTTTATGCCTTAAAAATAACATATCCAATGGCAGAATATCAGAGAGCAAACCACATTATACAAATAAACGTTTTGATCCTCTTTTTAAGGCCTTCTTAATTTTAATTTTAATACATCCAAGGGGCAGTTTTAGCAATGTTAATCACATCTTCACATCACTCATTTATACCATCATGTTTCCAGTGTCTATCTGTAGGGAAAAGGGGCAGAATAAATATGGGCCACTTGGCCCTTCCTGTGGAATGGGCACACACCCAATCCGACTCTTTAGATTTAGTTGAACTGCGTTTGTGCCCGCTTGCCCTAATTCACGATGCATGGACTCTTCCCAGGTCCTGTTCCACCATGCATGACCAGCTGAACTGCACTTCTGCCTGTTCATCCTTCACTCCTAACGATAGGTCTTCTGTTGGCTTCTAAATTTCTCCTTTTTGTTAAGCCAGATATCTTGATTACAGTGTAAACAGCTTTATGCATTCTAAAATACCAGATTTTCTAATTTTTAAGTTAAAGAATCCTTAAAATGCTATTTCAAACAATGTGAAAATGCTTTAAAATTTTTTATTAATGATCAAATCTCATAACCTTTGGAACTTTAAACAAACTCAGCCAATTGTTACAGCATGCTGACAATTTCTATCATGAACATGTTCACAAGCACATACAAAACACACTCAGATTTTTAAGCAGGCAAAAATCAAAATCAGTTATATGTACATTTTAAAGTTTTGAAAGAAAATTTTGAGACAGTATTTATTTTAATCTAAGTAACTTTGTTGAGCTTCATTTTCCCAGGGCTTGCTTATTTAGCAAGGCATTTCAAAAATTGGTCTTTTGCATCCCTTCTGTTGGAGCAAGGCGGGGGGGGGGGGGGGGGAAGTCACCTGAAATTAAACTGGCCTGATTTTTATCCAGTTTTAGTCAAGAGCACTTTACATTGTCAGGACTAGCTGAAAAGTCAAAAAAAGGCACAAATCCTTTTCTATGACTGAGCCCAGCTGGAGGCTGGAACTTCTATTTCCCCAGATATGTTCAAAATCACATTTGTAATAAAAGTTACTAGATGAAACCTTCATAGATGAGGTGGTATGGGGTTTCTGGTGGAGCTCTGTCTGGTTTAAGGGAGAAGTTCATATTGGCACAGCCTGTATGGTGGAACAGGACAGGGATTTGAGGGCAAAGGCCAGTCTGTGTAGGGCTTTGAGACATCAGGGAGGGAACAGCAAGGACTAGACTTGATAGAGGAGGGGTCTCTTGTGCAGTAGGTGGGATTTAGGATGGAGGCTGGCAGGTGGACAGGTTTTCATTGGAAGAAGGTGCGGTCACTGGGGAGGAGGATGTTTGGGACAGGGCTTTGAGAAGGAAGAACAAGGCTACAAAGGAGGAGGTTACTTAGAGGAGGGGATCTGGTGGAACACTGTGAGCCCTTGTGGGACATGTAGGGTGAGGTTTTCCATAAGGCAGGGCAGGGAATGGAGGGAAGAGGTTGACAGAAGGTGGGGATTCTGGAGTAGGAATGCAGAGCTATGGAGGGAGTGGCTTTTCAGGGTGTGGCTTTGAGAGGGCAGGGTGGTACTAGGAAGACATAGGCTAGTAAGGGGAAGGGTTTCTCATGGAGAATGGCAGGCCTTTGGGAAGTGTGTTAGGGTGGAGGTGGGGTTTCCAGCAGAGCAGGATGTAGTCACAATGTATGGAGGCATTTTTCAGGACCAGGGCTTTGTGAGAGCAGTGATAAGATCCAGTGCACTAGACTAGTTAGGATGGGGTTTCTGGTGTTGCCAGTTACCACTTCGAAAAGAGGAGTGAGGTTGGATGGGTATTTCAGTGTTGTAAGGCAGGACATGGACTATGGACAGGATTTCCAGCAGGGCAAAACAACCTTCCAAAAGGGACTATGAAGGGACTGGGATTTAAAGTTGAGTCTAGTGAGGCTTCCAGAGGGAGGCCAACTGCTTCATTCCAGTGAAGCAATGATGGTGTCGAGAGATGGGAGAGTGTGGGGGAGGTTTTCTAGGCTTCCAGAAGGAGGTCAACTGGAACAGTGGTTTCCAGTGGAGCAATGTGGGTGTCCAGAAATGGCATAGTGTGGTGGGGGTTTTCTAGTGGAGTTTTTCAGGAGCAGGGCAGGGTTTGGAGCCATGGGGCTAGTTGGCGGAGGGGCTTTGAGAAGGAATGTAAGAATTACAATGGTGTAGGATAATTGTGGGCAGGGTATCTGGTGGAGTAAGATGTGGAACTGAGGGAGGAGCCAAGGGGGGGGTTATCTGGAGAGCAAGTCAGGGCATTGAGAGAGTAGATGTGGGAGGTAGAGAGGGTTGTGGTGGAGCAGTGCTGCCTTTCCAGGCAGGAAATGGGCTGTGTGAGAAGCTTCTGGCCAAGCAAAGCAGGGCTTCAAGGGCAGTTATAGGGAGATGAAGGGTTTTTGGTATAGCATGATGGGCTTTGTGGGAAGAGGTAGTTTCAGGGCTGTGTCTGAGAGATTAGGCCTCTTACAAGTAGGCTAGTTATGGGCAGAGATTCTGATGAAACCAGGGGGGCTGGAGTGAAAAGGCTGGTTGGGGATGGGGTATGAAAGAGAAGGGAGGAGTTTGGAGGTACTAAGATATGGGAGCAATGCGACTATGAGGGACTAGAGTAGTTAGGGGCGGATCTCATCTGGTGGAGGAGGTGGGGATTTGAGGGAGGAGCCTGGTGTAGGCAGGGTTCTATTGCAGCAAGGTGGGACATAGAAGGAGATATGGATGTGGCCTGGTTTCTGGTGGTGCAGAGCAGAGATTCCAGGAAGGGGTGGAGTGGAAGAGGGATTTCCCTAAAGCAGAGGAGGGCTTTCAGGAAGGAGTCAGGAAGGAGTTGCAGTCAGGCCTTTGAAAGTTTTTAGCATTGCTACCAGGGGGTAGGTTATTAAGGTTGAGCTTTTTAAGGAGGATGGTGACTAGAAGTGGGTTTCCAGTTGATCTAGTCAAGTTTTATGGGAAGGAGGGATAGCAAATGGGCAAGACATAGTGAAGAGTGGGGCTACAAAAAACAAAAAGTTACTACTAATAAATAAAATATAAGAACACCATTTTCTGTCAGTGTAGAATTATATTACTTTTATGTGTGTGAGAGATACTGGAGAAAGTAACCAAGTATTAAATCCTTCCTAGGGAAATTTTTCTTTATCCCAGTTGATTGAAAATAAAACCATAGGTCACATCAGGCTCAGAGGCACACAGTAGACTAAGACACATGAAGCTAAGAACTTGATTCCCCAGCACCACCAATAAGGACCACAAATAAAAAGTTTAAAATATCTCACTTGGTCATAATGGACAATGGTGTCTTAAAATTGTGAATGAATAGAACTTTTATTCTAACCATTTTAGAAATCCTAAAACTAAGTAAGTAGTAATGTTTTAACTTTATACAATATTGGAAAGTATACTAAAAATAATTAGGAAAATATAAAATTGTACACAGAATGTTCGTTCTCCAGCATCAATTCTAATCTAAAAGAATTTAAAACCAGAAAATTGTGATATAGTGAGATTGCAGCATGGTTTCTTTTCAATCATCAAAATGGTGACTTAAGCAATGTGTTTTTAATCATCGGATGCATCGATGTTAAAAACATATCTAAGAATGTGAAGCATTACTATACAGACCCTGAAGAAACTTAGAAGGATCTGCAAAATGATGTTGGAATAAAATTAATGACTAATTAAAGTAGGAATTGATCTACACTAGGCCCATAAATACTTTCCAGAAGAAAAGGCTACTTTAAAAATAAACAGTGAATAGGAAGCAGGCAGGAAGACCTTGAAGTAAACATTACCCAATGAACAACATCTACGGAGGCATGATTGCAGTCTTCTTTTACCTAAGTTACAGTTACTGATCTATGTACTTCCCCAATGCCAAATAACAAAGCCACGAAAATGCAGTAATCATTTTCAAGGCATTAGACTTTACAGAAAGAATTCAATGAATGTATTGGTAGAAAGTAAAGATAGATGTCTGAGCTAAAGAGTGAAGAAAATATCCTCAATCTCTGACTCTCTGCGGTGAGAGGGGTACAAGATGAAGCACAAGGAGAATGGATAGAAGTACAGTAGTGCATAACAGTAGTTCCCAAGATGCAATGATGAATGTAACAGGGGAGAAAATCAACATGATCATCACAGGACTTAGCATGGGAGAGTAGAGAGAAGAACAGTGAAAATCCAAGGAGAATTACAAAGGATGTCCTTGCATATTTGGCAGAAGAGTGCACGGCATTGAGGTCTAAACTATGTGGAGGTATTATAGGCTCATATGGTGCCACAAGAAGTGATGAACTTATGATTTACAGGACATTGAATAATCATAAAGGTGCTACTTCTGTAGTGCAGAGTTAAACGTTGGTAAATTCTGTTTTGAAACACACTCTAAAACCAAGAAAAAAAGATTCAAATTATATATGTGATTTGACCATTTGCAACAATAGAGTTCAAAAAAATCAAATCACATAATGTGGATGTAAAAGGATAACATTAATAAAGTAATATTTAAACAACACACATTTTATGTGAATATTCTTGGTTATAAGTGATTTGTTTTCCTTACAGATTTTGAATGCACAAAACAACAAAAAAACAAAAACAAATCAAAGCAAAAAAAACACTTGGCAATAAAGCTGGATGCCAGTGCCTCATCCCTATTCTTATATAGTCACGAGGCTGAGATTGGAAGATCATGGTTCACAGATGGCTGGGGTAGCAATCCATGAGATATTTATGTTCAATTGTTAAATCAAAGACAGAGTGAAACCTTGGTTGAAATAGTACAGACTCAGTCAGTCATGAATGAAGAAACCAAGCAAGAATTTGAGGCTCCCAATCAATTTTCATTAATGTGCGCGTACAAACACACACACACACACACACACACACACACACACACACACACACACACACACACACATACACACACACACAATTGGCATGAAATAGGAAGAGCGAGAGAAAAAAAGGGAATATTAAGAGTTTAAAAAGTAAACCTGTCTGTCAGGACTATCCTAAGCATATATTAATTAATAAAAACGAGGCAAACCTTGGAACCTATTTTTCTTTGCGTAAGGCTTCCTTCACATAATGTGATTGTTTTCCAAGTCTTTCCCTTTTCTTAAGAAAGGGGCTATCATTCTATCATTCTTTCTGATAGAAGCATAAAATTACAACATTTTCTTGATCCATTCATCCATTGAGGGGCATCTTGATTGGTTCCATATCTTAGTTATAGTAATAATGCTGCAAAAAATATAGTTGTAGATTTAGTGTGTTTTAGCTTGAGATCATTTCTACAAGCCCAAGAGTGGGATTGCTGGCTCCAGAGTTATATACATTTGACCTTACAAAATGATGCTAATTGAAATGAACTCCATGACATGGAAACAGCAAATTTTTTTTTCAGATATCAACCTTGATGTCGGTAGATTATCTAGATATTATTTTATTTCATTTGTCTTTTCTATTGGTTTATCCCTAGCAAAATCTGTCTTGATTTTGGTACCTTCCATCTTGTATATACATTTATCTGATTTGGAGATGGAAAGGGAAAAATTATAGTGATGAAAGAAGTGCAAAGAGTGACCCATTGCAACAATGATATTCACAAGACACTTTCAGAAATGAACTTCACAACTATGGGGTGGGGAGGATGTGTGGAGAGTGGGAAGGGAAATGAGAACAACAATGGAGTGGATAAAAATATTCAACGAGGAATGTATCCTATTCATGTAACTGTAAACACTCTGTACAGTATTTTTGAAATAAAATAAAATTTAAAAATTGAACCTATCCTAGAAAAAATATAGTTTTCAAAATAAGACATCTGTCACAGTACTTGTGAGGGATTCTAGGGTCAAACTGTTAAACCTGGAAAGGGATGGGATACATTGCGAAGCCATCTCAAACAGCAATCAAAAGACTGAGAGCTCTGCTCTGGAAAGGTCAGTCAAGGGAAGACAAGGGTATGAGTTATTACCTCAAAAGTATATAAATTGGAGCTGTTGGACACTAAAAGATTAAGACTTTGGAGACAAGATTGATGTCTGTGTTATGGATGTAATGACTATTACTCCCTTCTGCTCCCTAACAATAAGGGATTCAATTATCACTATGTATACAAACAATACCTCACGTTAATAGTTGTAACCAAAGCTAGGTTAATGCCTTAGTTTGAGGACATACCTATAGCCACTGACCACCAGCCGCCTTGTAGTAGAAGGAATATAAACATGTTAAGCAGGAATTGGTGATCCAGAAGCTGGCAATGAGGCTTTGGGTCCTCTGGTGTCTTCTTTCCTATCATTTCCAGTGATTTCTCAGTTTTTTGGCCAGGTATCCCATCATCTTTCGTGTCCCATGGTTGCAGTTAGTGACAGTACTGATTTTCTGAACACCTCAAAACAAACTATGGAAAAACACTTCCTCAAAAAAGATTGAGGAAGATTGAGCAAAGTTAGCAGTGACCCTGTGATCCTCTAGCAAGTAAGTACAATTCAGGAATATCTTTACTTCTGATAATATGAGATGGATAATTGTCCCTTTTGTATATTTGGTATTTGGCATTGCATGCATTTTCAGAAACACATATGCATTGTTAAATAATGTTATTTATTTCACAGGTCACAGACCATGTCACTGGAGTGATGACCCTAATGTCTTATCTCAGTTGCCTGATTCAGACTTAGATGAGTGTGAATTGCTTAATTATGAACATTTCTCCATGAAACTCAACAACACAGAATGAAGTGTCAGGGTCAGGCCATTCCATACCTGTAAGGATTTTTACATATATTATAGTAATATACACCTACACTGCTCAGCACTCATGGCACAGTGGTTTGTAATAATTGTCCTCAAATCATAAATATGCTAGAGCTTAAAGCAGAATGATGGACTATTCATTTTCAACGCAAGAGTAATGATCACACCCTGAAATTATTCTCAGTGGAGAATCCTTCTTATATATTTTACTGACTTAGCTTCTACTCTCTGTTTACCTTTATCAGGAAGGGTCACACTGTATCGAGCTACAATATTGCAGCAACTTAGCTGCCTTAGAATGTTACCTCCAATCTTGATACCAAGGTCAACTCTGCAAATCTAATCACATAGTTAGTGGACACCCGAACTTTTCAAGCCTGGTTAAAAATTCAGCTATCACTGCTCATTGCCAGTGTTAAAGAACTCACTCCTTTAGATGTGTTATGTATCTTCTTGTATTTCCAACACTGCCATAGATGTTGGTTTTTGAAGTAGAGCTTTTAGTTTGCATTTATTTATGGAGGTGTTAGTGATGCCAGTTGTTAGTAATTTGATGTTTTGACATTGTGGCTATTGAGGAAGTGAATACACATTACTCACAAAAGTTTCTTTATGTGTATAGGTATTGCGATATTGTGAACTTCCTAAAAGCCAGCCAAGAGAGCACATGTCCCTAATCCCATCACTTATGTCAATGAGACAAGCCTTGAAAGGTCCAGATCAGTTGGCACTTTATAGTGAGAACCTTTTCTACAAAGAAAGGGGAGAGAATAGCAAACAAAAAAAAAAAAACAACAAATGAGTCTTCCAACAGTTTTGTCACATATTCTTTACACTTAGCCATTAAGAGCACCATAATAGTATTGTTTATGACTTCTTACCTACTCTTTTCCTGTTCTGAGATGTTTTATTTATGGATCTCTAAGATGTCATATAAGAATTACATAAGAAATCTATATAAATCATATAAGAAATCATAAAAAATAGTTTGTTAGGGATATATAATCCAAAGGTAATTATTTCAGGAAAATATTAAGCACATAAAATGTAATGCATTGACTATTGAAAACTTCAGCAGTTGTAGTTTATTTATTCTTATAACAAAGATTATAAACGAAGTTACAGTGGTATTCCAACTGGAACACAGAACTAGAAATATGAAGGGTAGCACTAAAGAATGCCACTGCTACCACTAATAGAGTAAGAATGAATTTAGGCAAAACTCCTTCATAATAAAAGCCACAGGACAACCCTAACATTGCTTTCATTGTTTCATATGAGGACAAGACTTTTTTTAGTAAAGACAAATTTTCAAAGATATTAACATCAATTGGGTATATATTTCTTAAGTCTTTCAGGAAGGATGCTGTGACCATGTTGATGGAAGCTGACTTCTTGGGGACCTACTACACAATGTGCAGACACCATTCCAAGCACTGAACCTGCATTAGGGTAATTTAAGTGCTCATGAGTGTTCTTCAAGTTAGGAAATGAATTAAGTTTTTTATTAAAAACAAAAGTAGGAAAGAAGCCCAAACAAATTTCCCAAGTTGCTAAGACTGATCAGTTGAGACCCATAATTCAAATCCAGAATTCCACCATTCACATCTGAGGATATTCTGTGTCACATTCATTACTTTTCAAGAGCTATGGAGCAGATGAATCCACATTATCTTCCTAATTATGGTTATGAGATAAATAACATTGATACAGAATATAAATATTTTTAAATGAAAAGGGTGTGGATAATGACAGCACAAGTGATCTTTATATCAAAGGAAGATCAGTTTAATTTCTAAAGAAATACCTGAATGAATATCATTCAGCTTCCACTGTTTATTATTCCTGGTATCAAAGCACCTGTGCTGACGAACACAGGCTTTTATCAATCAGTACCCTCAATACACAGGGAATAGATTGTTATGGATATACAATCCAAAAGGAATAATTTTTGTGACTACTTACTTCCTTGTTGTACCAAAAAAAATTTTTCCCTATTCTAAAACATATATCAATTTAATGGATATTAGTGTTATCAGTATAAATTAGGTGTGCATAATATATGTAATGTATTTTATTACATAACATAGAAATTATATATTTATATATCATATATATACATATATATGTATCATTACTAATATTCTACGACTACTATAAATAATATATGTATAAAACATTTTAGTATTATACTGTGAAGTGTACAAGGAATGACAACTTTATGTAAATAAACATATATGTATGTTTTTGTCGCATAATTTATTTTTGTGCCATTACTGAGACTGGGTTTTGTCCCTGAGCCATTTCACTCAGACTGGCTTCATATAGCTATCTTCAGATCTCAGCCCCTAAGTAGCAGTAATTACATACATGAGTCAGGTTATAGATTTTTAACCCCATCCTTGGCATATTCTTACATAATTATTTTTGAATGCTCAATTATATTCTGATATTCCATTTCTAAACCAATTCAGAATAAATAACTACTAATTGAGAAAAACTCTGTGTTACAATCGAAATTGTAAGGACCCTACTTTATTATCCATTTTCAAAGATATTGCTAGTTTAATTCCTGGACAGACAAGTAGAAAAATTAAATTATGTGTGCATAATATATGTAATATACTATATTACATAACATATAAATGATGTATTTATAATATATGCATAATTAGTGATAGTCTATAATTACTATAAATACTATATGTATAAAACTGCTTTTAATATTATACTGTGAAGGATATAAGGAATGACAATATCCCTATCATAACTGTCTCATTTTTAACAGTACACAAACTATGTTATAAATAGATATCTTCAAGAAAGCACACGTCTGTAATCAAATATTCTCCTCATCATTATGAACATCCTCTAAGATTGGCTACACTTATCCACAGCAAACACTTTGTGATACTTTCTGGATAAAGTTGCTTGTCCTCATCCTTATCAGTCTTTCAGCAGCTTAAGTGAAGAGCTTTTTCTCTTGCTTTGCCTATAGACAATATTATCCTTTGTTATTTCCCAGCAAAGAAATTGTGGCTAGCAGGCTTGAGCATTGGTACATACAAAGGTTCTTTGGTTATGAATTTTTCCTTTCCTTTCTTGATAAGTGAGCTGTAATAACAAAAACCTCTTAAGACAGTGTGTAAATGAAAACATATTGATTTGAAAATACTACAAATATTCGTTCTTTGAACTTATTTTTAATTCAAATATAATAGGGGTGGTTTTAGTGGTGTACACCTTTAAATCTAGCTATTTATAAGACTGAAAACAGAAGATCGTAGTTTCAAGCTAGACCAGGTAAATGGACCATGAGACATTTATCTTCAACTAAGAACCAAAAAGCTAAAAGTGGAGCTGTGGCTCAAATGGAAGACTGACAACCTGAGCACAAAAGAAAAGTAAAAAAAAAAAAAAACCAAGGCCACGAATTTAAGTCATAGTATTAATATTCATATACTATATATTTATGGTTCCTAAAATATTATGTGAGTTAATTTGTCAAAACCTGCTCATACATTACATATGAGGTGTGAAATAGTAGGTAAGTCTGAAATGACTACAAGATATTTTGACAAGGCAACTGGAAGAGTTATCAATTAATCAAATAGTAATGAGGGATACAATCAAAGCTCACTTTGGACTCTTTTGAATTTGTTAAAATCAATAGCTAGGAGTTGTCAGTAGACATGATGCTATTAAGGAATTGAATTAAAGAAAGAACAGAGCTGGAGAAAAAAAACGAAATAATTACATGTACTCAGTGGTAACACTCATGAGAAGGAAGATTAAGAACTAAGCCATGGGATACACAAATATGTATAACATGGCAAATGAAGAAAAACAGCAATAAGTATGTAATGCAGACTTCTATGGATAGGTATTTTTAATGTTTAAGGGCTATGAAGTGTTTATATGATGACCTAAAATTTAAGAAATTGGTAAGGTCAACTATCTCTTGGGCAAACTATAGCAGATAGGTTAAGTAAAACAGGACCACAATAGAGTGTCTTGATTTGCCAACGTGAAAACAGGTCAATATTTGGAAAGCTATCTTTTGGACATGTGATTGGAGTGACAATTGCTGCAGTTTGTTCAAGTGTCAGTAGAAGGGTACAGTTTTAGCACAATGATAGAAATCTTTCCAGGATCTGGTACATTTTCCCACTGTCTTCAATTTCCCTTTTTTTCTGAGAACTAAAATGTCGTTACTGGAAGCCATTCCCAAATTGTGCCTTTGGCAAGTTTTCAGATATTCAATCACTTGCCCAAATAATAGAGAATGGGACCATGTCTACATTGAGCACTCATAGTAGACAGGTTTCTGGCCATTCTCAGGAGGAGCCTTCTGCAATTGTGGGATGGATAGGGCTGGATAATTTACAGAACAGCCATCATAGATGGAAAGTATTCTGCTAATTTGACCCCTGATATATTGGATGTTTTATCTCCATTGTATTGATTTTTATGAATCAATTAATCAGATTCTTTATACTATATGATGTTACTAAATTGTGAAATGCATGTTTATTGCATTTCCTTGGTATAACATATAGTATGTTTTGAAATTTGGTATAAATCATTCATGTTTTTATTTTTTTCAATGTGGATTACTCCTAGTTTTCAAGAGTGGGGAAATGCTTTGGAACTTTGTAACTTGAAGTCATATGTTGCCATGTGTCATATCCTATTTTCCTTGTACAGAGTTGATAATAAATTATATGTAATTTATTTTTTATTTTTATTTATTGTCTATTGCAGAGTTTGAACTTGGGTCCTGGGCCCTGTTCCTGAGGTCTTTGGCTCAAGGTTATCTCTCTACAACATTGAGCCACAGTATCAATTTTAGTCTTGATTGAGTAACTGGAGATAAGTGTCTCATGGCAACTTTTCTGCCCAAGATGGCTTTGAACTGATTCTCAGATATCATCCTCCAGATTAGCAAAGATTACAGGCATGAGCTACCAGCACCTAGCTATATGTAATTTCAACTGTAATTTTCTTCAAGTGTTTCATCCTGCACTGAAGTTTATTTTTCTGACTAACATTTTAATAAATATGTAATCTATTTAATTTTGATAAGTACTGCTGTACCTCCCAATTATTTGTGGCATTTCTGAAATCCAAGTTCCTATGTGTGTCAGGGTAGATACTTTTGCCTGTAACAAGTATTGTTGTTGAACACATGACATCTGGCTACTAAGAGAACAAAGGATGTGAAGCTACAGTAGCCAGATAAATAACTACCAGGACAATTCAAGGGCAACTCATGTACTCTCTGTGTAGGTGCATACGGAACATAGAAAAACATTATTTTTTTGTGGGGGAGTCCGGTCATGGGGCCTGAACTCGGGGCTGGGTGCTGTCCCTCGACTTTTCTGCTCAAGGCTAGCGCTCTACCACTTGAGCCACTGCACCACTTCTGGCTTTTTTCTTTTTGCTTATGTGGTGCTGAGGAATTGAACCCAGGGCCTCATGCATGCAAGGCAACCGCTTTACCACTGAGCCATCTTCCCAGCCCTAAAAGAAATTCTTATACTTGAAAGTAATTGAGTGTGTGTGCACATAGATGTTGACTAAATTATCTGTTGCTATAGTTTTACACATTCACTAGTATAAAACAATATTTCATATATACATGTATATGTATATATATATATATATATATATATATATACATGCAGATCACAGTTTCCAGAATCCAGAGAACCACCTCCATGGGCACTGCTTGCTTATGTTGCTCTTTGGGTAATAAGAATGAAACCTGGAATTGTCCAGTGGTAGAGAAATTACTCAGAGATTCAAGAATTTGTCTTTCAATATGTTGCTTGTTCCTAACTCTAAAATTAGGAAGTTTGTTAATATATAATATATGTTATATTAGAATATATTTATTATGCTATATAATGTATAATATATTTTACACTATATATTATATATAATATCTGACAGAATTATATATTTATAAGGAAAATTATAATAAACACATTAGTGTCCATACTTTCCTAGTCATGATTAAGTTCGGCAGAGTTGGTGCATTATATCTCAACAGGAAAACTCTACTGAAGTTCTCATGACCTTGAACTAGATAAGAATTCCTGTTAAAAAAAAAGCCTCTCCCCATTTATGAGAAAAAATAAGTTTGCAAGCTTTTTTTTGTTTTTGGGTTTTTTTTTTTTTTTTTGGCAGGTCATGGGGCCTGAACTCTGGGCCTGGGTCCTGTCCCTCTCCTCTTCACCTCAATGCTAATGCTCTACCACTCTAGCCATAGCACCACTTCTGGCTGAGGAATTGAACCCAGGGAGTCAAGCCTGCAAAGCAAGCACTCAACCAATGAGCCATGTTCCTAGCCCAGGTTTGGAAGTTTCTCGGAAGAGGAATTTGGCATTTGCTATACATCCTTGATTAGTAAGAATAGGTATCATTTTGCTCCAAATTTTGTCTCCTTTTATGTTCCCTAGACAGTTACACAGGATCATCATTCCATCGCATATCTTTAAGTCCTTCTTTTATTTCTTTTTGTCATTATTGTGTTGTTGTTGTTGTTTTGATGATCATGAAGCTTGAACTCAGGGCCTAGATAGTGTCCCTGAGCTCCAGGCTAGTGCTCTACCACTTGAGCCACAGGACTACTTCTGGCTTTTTCTGCCTGGGCTTGCTTTGAATCGTAATACTCAGATCTCACTCTCCTGAGTACCTAGGATTACAGGTGTGAGCCACTAGTGCCCAGCAATTCTGCCTCTTTTAGATATTATTCTAAAAGCCTCCTAACCAAGGTCACTCCTCAGATAGTAAATGGACCTATGCCAACAGTTCCTTCACACTCTCATCTCCTGTTATGGCTATTATGTGTCTTTTCCATGTTATCTTGAACCTACTTCACTGTTTTCTTCCTAATCCATGATTGTATATGTGTTACTAATAATTACCTAAATTTAGGGGCTATCCACCCTAAATTACTCAACCATTAATTTCATTTATTTTTTTTTCAATATGATTGTTGTTCAGTTCCAATCTGAGCTTATACTCACCTTTTCTACCTCTTGGCATGTGCAGAGCCTGGGCCTTTTCTACCTCCAATGCAAGAGGTTAGCCAAAGTATAGCCTACAATATTCCTGCTTAGGATTCAGGACAAGTAGTTGAGTGCCTGAAAGAAGCAATGCATTCTTGGCATGGGAATGGGTGGGAGAGACAATAGCCTAGAGAGCAAACTGGTAGACACAACATTTAACAACTTCTTTGGGGAAATTGACCTCCCTCACAATGGCAGTGAGATAACACACCTAGTGAATTTTCATATATAAAGGAAGTTGTCATGTCTCACTGCACAACTCACTTTTAGTCAGAGAGGGTCATTCTTTTGTGTACTCCTTAGGCCCAGTGTCACTTTATCTCCATCTTAGACTTTGCCCAGACTCTGTTCCTACCAGAAGGTGCCTGATGAGGAGGAAAATGTGATCTCTTGGTTTCTGACTGGCCCTGTGAGAACTGAGGTCACTTTAAGTTTTGAACCTATTCCTCCTGACAAAGCTGTGGTGAGTGGTGGGAAAGCTCATTCTCTGAATTGTGTCATAGTACCAAATCTCTTCAAAGAAAGTCAAGGAATGATGAATCCTGCCTGAGGGATTGAGTTTCTCTATTTCCAAAGAGGTCAATTAATATCTGATTCTGAGTCCCAGGTGGAGGTCTTTTACCAGATCCTCCAAGCTGGACTGGATGTTCCTCAGATTCCAGACCATCCTCATATTTCTTTAGCTCTTTCTCATGAACCAAAAGGTCACAGGAGTAGAGTTCAGAAACAAGGAGAAATGAGAATAGCAGAAGAATTACTGGCAGGGGAAGGAATTAGAAAATTTGGGTGAAAAAGGCCTCAGAAAATCTACGATCACTCATATCATTTGGGAATCACATCATAAGATTAGGGAATAAAAGTAATAAATTACTGCCTAAATTCGTAACTCCACTGCTCTGACTACATTACAAGTGCTCTGTCAAAAGGTAGCTGTCGTAGCTCAACGTTGATGAGCAAAATGGAGCACATTTTTTCCTCACAAAGTTCTACTGAGTATCTTCATCCATGCCCCAGGTTGTTCTTACTTTCTACTTCTCTGTTACTTTTCTTTGCTGGATTCAATAAATGATACTTGAATGTGTTATCATCTTCAGACATGTAATCACATTTTCTTTTTTTAATTTTTTTAATTTTATTTGTGAACATACTGTACAGAGGGGTTACAATTACATGGGCAGGATAATGCATACATTTCTTACCAAACATTGCAGCCTCCTCCTTTGTTTACCCTTCACCTCCCTTCCCAGCCTCCCACCTCCCCCCCACCCAATCCTTCCCCTCCCCCCCAACCCCCCCTCCCCCGCACCGACGTTGTAAAGCTCGTTTTTGACCTGACAACTTGTACTTCTCATTATTGCAACAGGTCCACCTGAATCCTTAAACGACTTGTTTTTCCCCATCTCCTCCACAAGTAATACTGACATCAAATATAGTGAAAGCGGGGGTTATACTGTGGGGGAGGGACATACAAAGCAACAAAGAAATAATCTTATAAATGCATTAGAAACACATGCATGAAAGAAAAAAAACATTAAAATACATATCTAAGGGTTCATTTTCCTAACATCACATTATCTGACCTTTTCCGCTTGACTCATCCATATACTAGATATTGCAAATAAGGGAAACCATGAGACCTGTGTCAATTTGTTATAAATTAAAACAAATTATGGGGAACATATATCTATGGTACATTTTCTTCCATGGCATACTTATTTGATGTTATTAAGTATTATTTTAATTGTTTCATTTTTTAAACTTGAGGAAAATATTTTGTTAGTATTAGCACTAATCAGTTGCACATTTTTTTAAAATTTTTCCATGTCTGTGTTTTTGTTATTAAGCTTCTAACATTGTCTTGTCCCCCAACTGTTGCCTTCTTAAAATTGGATCAAATTACAAACTGTATATGATGGTCCTTTATGTGTTCATTGATATATTTAAATTTCTTCTAATATCCACATATTATAGGATATCTTCAACCTATTGTAACTCCTCTAAAAATCAATATGGAGGTCCCTTTTAAAGAAAAACACGAAGCCCCAAAACCTGTGAAATTAGGATTAGGTGTATATCCAAAAATATTTAGCAGTGATATTGGAGAAATTCACTTCTCTTATATACCAGAACATGTTTATAGTTATGAATAGCACATTACTTTATTCCCTCTTTTTTGTGCATCTAAGTTGATTGCACAGCTTTCTTTCTTGCGGCCATGCACATGGATGTTGATGTTGATTTATATTCCTTCTTTATGTATCAAGGTTTCAGTAAAAGTCATCAACACATGTGTCTTTTTGGTATTGTCTAAACTTCCATTATGATCTCCATATGGGTTGCACTAGTTTACAATACCACAAAACCAAATACAGTTCCTGATTTATTTCAACCTCTCCAGATGTTTATTTATTCGAATGGTGATAGTTATTCTGGTGTGTAGGATGGGATTTCAGTGACTTTCCTATTTATTTTCCTTTGTATTTCCTATGTGGATAAGAATCTCAAATATTTCATTTATTTATTAAACACTTACATTTGTACTGCATTTCTGATCAGTGTCTTTCTTTTACTTTTGGTATTTTATCAGTTTTTAAGTTCTTTCATATTTGGTTTTTTCACGTTCTAAATACTCACTTTAGTAAGAAGAATTTTTTCATTGCTCTGGTGCACAATTAACTAAAATCAACAGATTGTACATTTATACCACTGGAAGTTTTTGTTGGTTTTACAGCCAGGAAATTGTTTCAATAAAGATGCTGAACTTTTTTCACTAGATAGATTGAAATGATAGTATTTCATATTAGCCTAAACTAATCTCAGAACTAACAGTCACAGCCTGGGCCACATAGTCTGGGCTAAGTAAAACCACTAACACAGCACATCCTGCATTTAAATAGAGCAAAGGGCTTCATAAAAGTCAGAAGAAAGGCACCCCCTTTATGAAGCAAATTCTGAAGGTCACAGCAGATATTAGGAATCTGAATATTAAGAAGATCTAAGGATAAAAGTATATAGAAGAACAAATTTAGAGTTCAGAATTCGGGAGGGGGAACAACCACTAGATACCAAAACTCAAGGCTGAAGGGAAGAAGTGTTTTACACCAAACCTCAGCTGTGTCTGATTCTCTCACACCAAACACACACACACACACACACACACACACACACACACACACACACACACACACACTCACACACCCCTAGTGAGAGACCTTAGCCAAAGTATAGCCATTCTGGACTTTGTCCATTTTGAAGGTCTATACTGAAAGTATCCATTGTGAAGGCATTTACTGAAAGTTCCTATTGCAAAAACTTTTACCGAATGTTAGTACTCAGGTTCCTGGAAAAACCATGAAATGTCCCAATAACCTTCTTCCCGTAACTCCTCTATAGCAATAGCCATCAGAGGATGACAGGAAGGTACTTAAAGCTACAGATGTTTCTTAAGATTCCATAGTTAACATAATTTGCTTCTTACTGCTAAGCCTGCACATGTTAGCCAATAAGATTTTTACAATATTATCTCATTAAATGTCAACCAATCATGTAACTGACAAGCTATGAACCAACTTACCTCAGCCCTATGCCCTATAAAAACCCTGTTAACTGAAGGTTTGGAGGTCGCAACTCTGACCCACTGCGATGCTGACAGTTGTGAGTCCAGGCTCGAGCTTGCAATAAATGACCCTCGTGTGCTCACATCAGAAATGGCTCCTTGGTGGTCTTTGGGGATCATTATCTCAGCACAAGACTAGTGTACACAGAGAACCCCAAGGGCAGCTGTATCTGGGGCAATGAAGTTTTTCCCTCCTCCAAACTGAAATTGTGGTACCCTTTGCCTGGAGGATGACACCCTATGAGCCCTGCATGCATGGTGAACCAGACGTGGGAAGCCCTGTAAGCATCTCCGGGATGGCCTCTCAGAGGCTGGAGAACTTTACTCCTATAGTTGGAAATGGCACGAGGCAGGAGGAAAGTGGGAATCCAGAAGATAGGAGGGGCACAGGAGTAAATGTGCCTATCTGTGGAGACACCTTGACCATGCTAAGGAATTTCCCAGCCCACACATAACAGCCACCATGCAAGTCCCCAGAGGCCACTTGTCTGGGGGGCAGTCCCCAGAACTTCCCCAGTGGCCCTGTGCCTGGCTAGGGTGGAGCAGTACCCACCAGCCTTTCTTCCTCTGCCCTGCTCCACATAACCTCCCAGCAGCTGCCCGGTCCCCAGCACTCATGGCAGGCCAGCTCTGTGGGGTAACCTGAGGCTGTGCCTGCAATTCCTGGTACCTGCTTCAAGGCAAGAGTGAGGCCTAGTGCACAGCAGAGCAGGCCCTCACTCACATCAAGGGCCTCCAGAGAGGCATGACCACCACTGGCTCAGCACTACTGCCCTCCTCACCCCCAGAGTTTACCTACAAGTCCCTGCCTTTTTTCTTGAAATTCTTCAACCACTGGTTGTCTCATTTCTCATTGTCTGTTTGGGTGGGATTTGAGACTCCTTCCTCTCCTCACCCAGCCACGAGGCCCCAGGGGCCAAACTCTGCACCTCACAGACACTCCCCAGAACCCAGCTGCATTTGGGGCTGCTACTTCCTGAGCCATTGGCCTACTGCCTCCTTCCTCCCTTCACCAGCCTCTGCCAGGGCCTCCTGTACTCTCCCTACTACCCCCATCCCCAACCCCAGCTCGGCCTCCCTCGAGGCCTCCCCTCCTCTCCACACAGCTCCCAGTGCCAACCCCAGCAGGGCTACTGCTCTGGGGAAGGCAACTGTGGGCCTGGCCCAGCAGAATCAAAGGTTCTACAATGTGCAGCAGGCTTACAAATTGAGGCAGCATAGGTCACTGAGAAGTGTCTTTCACTTCACTTACACAAGTATTAGTTTTGTTAATTTGGTATTCAGTTTTGGATTTTGTAACCTCTTATTAAGCCTTTGAAGAATAGCTGGTAGAAATATAGTTCCAAAATTCAGATTGCCTCTTGTTTAATTCTTTTGAGATTCAAAGATGTTTAAGTAGTTATAACCATCATGAACTCTCATTTCTATAGCAGAGTCTATCCAGAAAATACTTGCTTATGCATCTGTTATCAATTACTTACAAGACTTGAAACTTTTAAAGTTTCAAATATTACAGGAAGATCTTTGATTCATGTTGAATGGAAGTGATTAGGTTGAGCTGTTGCATACATTCTTGTGTGTTCGTGTGTGTTTGTGTGTGTGTGTATGTGTGTGAGTGTGCATCTGTGTGTAGGGGGGTATATGTGTATCATTGAAATCATGGATAAGGATGTTGAGCCCTGATCTGTACTTGTTTCCTTTTTCTGAGATATACATTATGGCGTTTCTTTGTTGGTGCTATGCTCTGATTGCTTGCCTTTGCCTGATGTGCACATTCCAGCTCAATTTTTCAATTAAAGCTTCTTTTTTTTTATAATTCAGCATAAAGGGCTCTGATAGTGTTTTTAGTCTGCCATCTAAGATCTTCTTTTCCTCTTCAAAAATTAACATTCAATATAAATTTTACCTCCTGACTGATTTTCCCTTTAATTTGCATTTTGAAATAAGGATTATATGTCCTTTAATCTCTATATTTATGAAGAAAACTCATTTTGAATTCTCTGTTTAGTGTAATAACACCTGGACAGTTTTGTTAGCACCAAGACCTTAAAATTACTTTTGTAGTTTTAGTTTAAAATACCTCGTCCATGTTTACAGCATGGGGAGACAAACAATTCCTAGTAACAATGATAACAGTTTTATTCATTAAAATATCAGATAATTCATAAATTTTGATTATGTCTAGTGGCAAATGAATACATTTGCTCAATAGATTTGTTTGATAGACCCTTGCACAATAATACCACTTATGGGGGTTGAGAAGGTGGATCAGTGGTAGACAGATTATCTTGAATGCACGAGACCCTAGGTTTGATTCCACAGCACCACCTACGCAGAAACAGCTAGAAGAGGTACTTTGGCTCAAGTGGTAGAGTACTAGTTTTGAGCTGAAGAGCTAAAGGACAATGACATTTCACCATCATCAGCAAATTAAATAAATAAAACTCATACTCAAGTACATTAATTTCAGTATATTTGATGTCAGTATAACTTGTGGAGGAGATGGGGAAAAACAAGTCGTTTAAGGATTCAGGTGGACCTGTTGCAACAATGAGAAGTACAAATTGCCATGTCAAAAACGAGCTTTAAAATGTCGTTGGGGGGGAGGGGGAAAGGGTTGGGGGGGGGGAGGGGGGAGGATGGGAAGGGAGGTGAAGGATAAACAAAGGAGGAGGCTGCAATGCTTGGTAAGAAATGTATGCATTATCCTGCCCATGTAATTGTAACCCCTCTGTACAGTATGTTCACAAATAAAATAAAATAAAATAAAATAAAAAGATAACAATTTTGTAAGTCAGGTAATGAGTTCATTTCTTGTTTGACAATCCCATCCCTCCTGTCCCTGTCCACAGTGGTATAGCTCATTGTGAACACAATATCTACAGTGTACAAGTACTGCATTTGTTTGCCTGTTCTCCTTGAATATCTTTGGCTCCTTCAATGCCATAAATGGATAAACTAGAACAGAAAAATCCCTCTTGTTTCCAATTCCTGGAATACATTTCAATATAAACATCAGTAGTTTTATGAGCGTGTCAGGCTTTGTACACACATCCCAAACACGTATACTTTCTACACCCAGTCATAACTCCCACCTGATTCTAAGGTCCACACAGTAATTCTTTTCACTTTCCACACAGGAAGAACTGAGATTCAGAAAGATTATGTAAGTCACTGGAAATATGGGCTGAACATAGTGGCTCACTCTTATGCACTACCTACTCCAGAGAGTAAGATCTGAAGATCATAGTTTGAAACCAACCCAGGTTGACATATCCATTACATGTTTATCTCCATTTAACCAGAAGAAAGCGAGAATTGTGTGTTTCACATGGTAGAGCTAGAATGCCACCAGACTTGAATGGGAAACCTAAAGAATATTGACAAAATGATGGGTTTTAAGAACTAATGCTGTCCCATACATAATCTCAGACACCACACACACACACACACACACACCACAATCACACTCCTTAAAACAGATGTTAGTACTGAAATCCAAATAGATTTTTTTAATTTTATAAGTTTTATTTTTTGCTTTAGTGAGGTTTGACTTGATAGTTTCTACTGATGAGCCACAACTTAGCACTTTGTTATAATTATATCCATATCTGTATTCAGAGGAACATTCTCCTAGTTAAGTCTTCCCACTTTTTCAGCAATGATAAGTTTTATCTTGTTGGTCCAGTTTCTTTTTGGGATCTCAATCTCTTAGACTTTTCTGTCTTGCATGGTCTGTAAGTTCATTGATGCAGCAGAACTCAGACATCCTAATAACCTGGACAGAACCTGTCATGGGAAAAGTGTTCTAAGCTCACCATTCAGTGGAGGTTGTTAGTACGCACCAATAATAACGTTCTCTTCAGAATTGGTAACTTGTTAGGTCCAGATATTCAGGGAAAGCACTCACTGTGTGCTATTTCATGTTTTTTTTTTAATTTAATGGCAGCTTCCACTTATTGTCTACTTTAAGCATTGTGTGAAGAGAAGGATTGCCCCTAAGAGACATAAACACTTTATTAACTGTTGCTATCAAAACATAGAAGGAGAGAAAGAAGTTCTGAAGGAAGCATAGAGAATAGAAACTGATTTTGTAGAAACTCAAACTGCCTTTTATCTTACCTTCAAAATAGAAAGTCAGAGACTGCAGTTACTTGTAAGCTCCATTTCTATTCCTGAGCAGGGGGCTCCCTTCCCCTTTGCCCTTCTGACAATTTACATCAGGGGCAGGTGGGAAGATGTAACAAGAACACTTAGAGTTTGGGTCTGGGATTAAAAACTCCTTTTTGTGATCATAAACATTCCACCACCTCCTGAATTGGATCTGAGGGGCAGAAGGAAATAAGGTTAGAAATTCAGAAACTTATAATTACTTCTAAGTTTGCTATCTAAAATCATCCATTCCCACCCCTCAGAATCCTATTTCCCAACTGTGTAGACACCCTTACACTCTGTTCTCCTGGAGCATTTGAGTGTGGGGCATCATCTCCTTCTTATGTGTACTGCTTTACAAATGGAAATTTTCTCCTAGGCTCAAAATGATTTCATTGATTGGGATATTGTGCAATATGCTAAACAGAGAGTTACCTGGAAGGAAGGTCCTAGAAGGCAAAACATCTACTAGGACAATGGAAACCCATGGTTTGGCATGCTTAATGTTTTAACTTGTGCACTGAACTAACAGGAGAAGATGACACACTAAGAAATCTGCCAATTATGCCAAATAAAGAGATATGATGAAGGTCAGAGAAAGGACATAAAGACATTTATTTCATCTTGGTCATGACAAGACAACATCTTACCACACCTTCAAAATACTAATCAATACTCACCTACTTTTTTATTCACCCATGTCATTAGGTCTGAGTTGTATGTAGGAGTCCTCAGGGCCTTCACAACAGGAAGATCTCGGGGAGAGATTAACACTGGTCTGCCATTTTGAGCATAAAATAACCAGTTTGATGAAAGCTCTTAGTAATATCCTACAAATATGTGCATTTATCCTACTACACTTGGTAAGTATTCCCTCAATAAATTATCTTTGGTTTTGTCACTTGCTGACATAGCAGCTGTCTGGTAGCTCCATTGTGAATTCACTTTATGCTGTGAACCAGAAATGGAGAAGAGACTGACCAGAACACATTTGCATCTTTCTCAATGAGCAGTGAATGGCAGAGGAGTATTTAAGAAGCTCCCCATGTTATCAGTTAGCTAGTACCATCTTGGATTCCAGCTCAAATCTTGATAAACAGATACAGAAGTTAGCTTGTTGTACCATATTGAAAGCTAGAGAGGTAGATGAGAAAGTGGAAGGGTTTGGTGTGAAAGCCACAGGTTGATATGAAGCACAATTCAAAAGATGTGGAGATGAAGTGAGCTAACTGGAGGGAAATGGAGAGGCAGCTGAAACAGAAGAGCACCTAGAGAGAGAAGATAGAGCAAGTTTGATGCCACCTAGACATCAAAGTATTCCATCTGAGGTACAACAAACTGGTTGTGCAGAGCCACAGAGAGAAGTTGGAAGAACATCAGCAAGTGCTCTTGCCCATTTCAAGGGAGCTCCCAAATTGCCATGGTATGAATTGGTAGCTTTTCAGAGCACTGCTGCTGAGCACATCTCAGATCCCTTGCTACAATTATAATTGACACTTGAGAGGAGCAGCAAGAGTTATATGCGGTGATTGCAGCTCACTATGTGGAGCCTGTTCTGTAGCACTGTGGAGTGTGGTCTCTCAGGATGCTTAGAGAAAAGATCCTATAGCTGATGTCAAAGAATGCAATCTACTTGGAGTACACATTTATATATGGCACGTGCCTGAACACAAGCTGATAATGAGCTGCTGGAGGTAGTTTCCCTAAAGATCTAACAGCCAAAACTGGACAGGAAAACCCAGAGCTCTACACCACATCAGGCCACCATGCCAATTGCTTCTACCATAGTACTGGCTATCCAGTTTACAAACCCATGACCTTGTTACCCTGATTGTGCCCCACAATCCTTCACAACTTTTACTCTTTCACTTTGTCTATGCTTACTTGTCCCTGCTAAACAGTTCTGGATACCTGTGTTAGCTACCCCAACCCCTGCAAAGATGTTGCTGCTAACCAATTTCCTAACACTGGAACTCAGCAATTACAATCACAATTAACCTTTACCTGGTATCCTAGTCTCTACTACTCTTTTCTGCTACCCATAATTCATAACACCATGGTTTCAGCCACCTGAACCCTGACACCCCTGTCTCACCGGTCTCTGATACCCCATTCCCAAACAAAGTAAGGGAATAGTGGGCACAGAGAGTCGACTTGGATACTCCTCTTGCAGGCATATTGGGACAAGTTATTCCTCAGGTTTTTAACGCGAGGGACTAACTGGTGGTGGAAAGAAAACAGCTTACTCAAAGTTGACAAAAATCCAAGGACATGACATAACTTATTGCTAGGAAAAGAAGGCCCTGCAGTGAAAGTTAATGAGAAAGAAAATTTTACAAATAGCATTGGGAACGATGCAAAAGGTTGAGCTTACTCTCTTCTACTAGTGGTCTGAATTATTTTATGACATATGATATGTGACTACATTGCATTTTAAAAATTATATGAAGATGCACATTTATGTGGTATTTATATTAATTGATGGACTAGTTGAATAGGATCACGTTAATGATATTCAATAGTTTATGCTCTATGATATGCCCATGGGTCTGCCTTTGGCAATATGTATTGAGCTATCTAACAACAAATGGAATTTCATTGTCAAATACTACATGGAGATTATTCGTGCTAGTACCAAAATGAAAGCGGGAACAAGAAAACTGAATAAAGCTACAAGTTTGAAGGGAGGGGGTCACTGGTAAGGGCTACGATAAAAGAGAAATTCTTCACCATGGAATCTTGGAAGAATAGAATGTGTTTTATTGAATTACTAGCTTTTAAAACATTCTTAGAAAGCAAAACATTGTTTTACTTTCTTGATATTTGGAACCTCTTTAATGAATAGTTTAATAAAAAATTATCAAACGACTTTGAAAATTCAATGATGTGAATTATCAGATTAACATTATACTCAAAATTGCCTTGAGAGGCAGGCAGGCTGCATTCCTTTTCTATTAAATTAATGGAATAAGCTTCCTTTTGAATGGTTGGACAATCCATGACACTTGTTCCAAAACAAAAAATATACTGTAGAGAAAAAAAAGAGTAGTTCTGGGAAGATGGCAGAGGAGAACCTAGAGGCTAAACAAGCTCTCACCTAGAAAGCAGTTTTAGTGTTCCAGTGAACAGTCCTAGGTGGGAGAATTACACCAAGTGTGCCATCCCAGTACAGAGAGTTTTGCCAGAAAGGGAAAATCCAGGAAAGGAAACAGATCTGAGCAATTGCCGGTAGCTGTGGCTGTGGTGAAAGCAGCGGTAGCAGTGGCCGTTGCTGCCATACCTACAACACAGAGAGTCCTAGACAAATGTGCCAGACACAGCAAGTGATCGGATTCTACCCAAAGCCAGCAAGAATTGACAAGGAGCAGGTATCTTTATCCTGCAGATCACAGACCAGAGACGACTCAAGAACCAATACACTGGCATGAGTAGAACCCTGACATAATAACACCTTCTCAGGGAGCAGAGGAGGCAAGGTCACCTCTCTCCCTCCTTCTCCCCACTGTGCCACTATCTGAGATCTCCATCTTTGATACTGGCAAAGGCTCAGAATATAGCTCCAACCCTGGCCTTGGAGGAATACAAGAGTCATTTAGCAGGTCACAGGAACCTGACCTGACCTGCCAGGCTCAGCTCCACCCAGGAGAAAGTCACCCAGCCCAGGCAGTGAAAACTCTGCCCCCAGAGGAATGTCTTTCTTCACTGGGTAAACAGAGCCAGAGGGTTCTCCTCCCTATAGCAACCTAGATAATCAATTGAAATTCAGTAAACATAAACCCTGAGAATTACTCCATGCTGGGCTCTGTGAGTGTCTCAGAAGGTAGCCCCTCAGGGAAAAGCTATTGTTTGCTGAAAGGCCTCAACTCTACCCAGAACCTAGGCTCATCACAGCATCTCCAAACAAGAGGAAACAGCCAACTCCCTCTTTTGTAAGAAACAAAGCAGATCTCCCTCCCACTGAACTAGCCTGGGAGGAGGGTCACAAAATTCTGGGTAAAGCGGACCATTTTTCTGCCTGCCCAAACAAACTAACTTAAGAAACCAATCAAGCCACAGGAAAACCAAATACCACAAGTAGACCAGAGACTCCACCAAGAGACTAGTTATAGACACAAGGGAGATACAGGATCTTCCCATTCAACACCCCTTTCTTTGTACCTTTTTATTAACTTGTATTTTTTTTTTAAATTGTTTTCTATTAATCTTTTTTTCCTCTTATAATTTTTATTTTAGGTGTATATGTATGTGCACTTTTGTATTTTTATTTTATCTCTACTGAACTTTTTGATCCTTTTCTTTTCTTTCTTTCTTTCTCATTCTTTTCACTTTTTCTTCTCTTCATTCTCTTTTGGGTGACTTAATTGCTGTTCTGCTCATCCTCAGATATACCCTTCATTGATTATTAGACCTTATTCCACATTGTTTACACACTTAATCCAGAAATTTATTACTTATTTCAAAAACTCTTAGGCTTAAATTCCTTAATAACCATATTATCTCATAATACTTCTATAATATTATAATTATTTTTTATTTTTATTTTTACTATAAGTATTTTTAGTTCTTCATATCTCCTTTCTACTCCTCCTCTCCTCTCATCCTTTTCCCATTCTTCACTCAATATTACTTCTTTAAACTTGAATAATTTTTGTGTTTCACTTTTTAAATTTAAATTTTGGTTTTTCCATTTTTTTCCTGCCTCTTTTATTTTCTCTTCTCTTTCTCCTATCATTCTGTTCAATCCATTTTCCCCTTTGAGATTAAGACTTGGTTAATTTCGCTCTCTGTTTACCTATCCACATCTCTCTAATCCTATTTTTCCCCTTTTCTCCCTAAAACTAATCATTTCTTGTTTGTCAAATTCTACTTTGCTGTTCTTAGCCCATTAATAAATTGTTGTTTTATGTTGAATAGATTGTATCTGTTGAAATAGATTGTATCTTTCTACTTTTGACTGTGCAACTACAGGACTTTGGTTGATGCTTGCCTTAAAATACTAGCAAAAAACTGGTGTTACTTTCATACTAAATAGAGGCATTCATGGAATCTATTAAAAGACAACTGAAAAAAGTGAGGGAGTCCCGAAAGGGAATGTTGAATGGAGTCCACCAGAAGGAATTAGAGTCCAAGGAAACCATAACCAATCAACTAAGTCATGTGAGAATAAACATTGAACACGAAATTAAGGAAGTAAACAAATTCATACAAGATCTAAAACAAAGCTCCAACAAAGAATTTGAAGCCATCGAAGCTGACCAATTAGAAGGAAAAAAAATAAAAAAAAGTAGAAATTCTTGACAGTAGGTTAGACCATGCAGAAGTCTGAAACTCGGGGATTGAAAACAGCCTATATATTATAGAGGAAGAACATACAACTATCTAAGACAAATCCAAGAAATATGATAGATCTATTCAACATTTGGAAGACACAAACAGAAAGCCTAATCTGAGGATAAGAGGTGTAGAGGAGCTCATGGAAACAGAAGGTCTAGGAAACTTGTTTCACAAGACCCTAGCAGAAAGCTTCACAAACATGCAAAAAGATAGGCCTATTCAGATACAAGAAGCTTTTAGAACCCCAAATAGACAAGACCATAACAAGACATCACAACTACACATTATAATATCCACAGGATCAATTCAGACCAAGGAAAAGATCCTTAAAGTTGTCAAGGAGAAAAGATCAATCACCTATAAGGGAAACCAATTAGAATCACCTCAGATTTCTCAGCAGAGACAATTAAAGCAAGAAGAGCCTGGAATGATGTAGGCCATGCCCTAAAGACAAACAACTATCAACCAAGAATACTGTACCCAGCTATACTCTCCTTCATAACTGAAGGACAAATAAAAATTTTCCATACCAAAGAAAAAGTGAAACAATATATCTCTACCAAACTAGCCCTACAAAAGTTACTTAAAGATGTCCTACACAGGGAAAACCAACAGGAACATAATAAAGGCTAAGAAACTGCACCCAAATTGAGAATCCAAGAACCGTAGGAAGAACCCAGTTGGAGCAGCCCCCAAGAAGGTGCATAAAATGGCAGGAACTCCCAAATATCTCTCAGTACTATCTCCCAACATTAACAAACTTAACAATACACTTAAGCAACATAAACTGTCTAGTTGGATTTTTAAAAAAAGATCCTTCTGTCTGCTGCATTCAGGAGTCACAACTTGCTCATAAAAAGGAACACATGTTGAAAGTGAAAGGCTGGACAAAATCTAACAAGCAAACGGCCTCATAAAGAGGAAGGAGTTGCAATCCTAATATTAGATAAAATACATTTCATATTAAAATTAGTGAGAAGAGATAAAGAAGGTTGCTATATACTAATTAAGGGATCTCTCCTTCAGCAGGATATTACAATTCTAAATATTTATTTCCCATAAGAGCACCCAAAATTATCCAAGAAACTTGACTTTTTCTCACATCTCCCATAGATCCAAAGATATTAATTGTTGGGGACTTTAACACACACTTTCCCCACTAGATATATCAACTCGGCAAAAAATTAACAGAGAAACCATGGATATAAAAAAAACTGCATAGATCACCTAGATTTAACAGACATCTACCGAATATTTCACCCAGCAGCATCAGAATACACGTTTTCTCAGCAGCCCAGGTAACTTTTTCCAAAATAGACCACATTTACGTCACAAAGCAAACTTGTCCAAATCCAAAATCATTGAAGTTATACCTTGCATTCTCTCAGACCACAAGGGAATAAAATTAGAACTCAACACCAAAAGCCACCAATGAAAGTCATGTAACACATGGAGGTTGAACAAGACACTGTTGAATCACCAGTGGGTCATGGAAGAGATCATAAACGAAATTCAAATGTTTATAATATTCAACAAAAATGAACACACAAATTACCAGCTCCTCTGGGACACAGCAAATGCAGTACTCAGAGGCAAGTTTATATCTCTGAGTTCCTACATCAACAAATTGAAGTGATCTGAAACCAACAATTTAATGACATATCTGAGCCTCCTTGAAAAAGAGCAGCAGGATAAACCCCACTCCTGTAGATGGAAAGAAATAATTAAAATTAAATAAAAATTAAATGAATTAGAATCCAAAAAAGCATAGAAAGAATCAACAAAACAGAGTTGGTTCTTTGAAAAATTAACAAATTGACAGACCCTTAACAAATCTTATTAGAAGAACAAGAGAACACACTCAAATAAATAAACTCAGAGATGAGAATGGAAACATCACCACAGAAACAACCAAGATTCAGTACACTATAAGGAATACTTCTCAAACCTTTATGCTAATAAGTTTGAGACCCTGTCAGAAATGTACTGTTTCCTAGTAAATATAGACATGCCGAAACTAAACCAAGATGAGTTAAACCATCTTAACTGGCCATATTAAGCAATGAGATAGAAATAGCAATAAGAGACCTCCCATCCAAGAAAAGCCCAGGACCAGACAGTTTTACAGCGGAAATCTACAAGGCCTTCAAAGCAGAGCTCACATCAATACTCCTCCAAGTCTTCAATGAAATTGAAAGAGAAAGTTCACAACCGAACTCATTCTATGAAGCCATCATAACCTCATCCCTAAACCAGGCACGGACTCATCAAAGAAAGAGAACTATAGACCCATTTCTTTGATGAATATTGATGCAAAGCTTCTCAACAAAATTTTGGTCAATCGACTTTCACAATTCATCCAAAAAAATCATACATCATGATCAAAAGGATTCATTTCAGGGATGTAAAGCTGCTTCAAAATACGCACATCAATTAATACAATAACTTACATCAACAAGAGCAAGGATAAGAACCTCATGGATACCTCAATAGATGCAGAAAAAGGATTTGACAAGATCCACTACCCATTTATACTGAAGGTTCTGGAAAAATTAGGAATTCAGGGAACATTCCTCAATACAATAAAGGATGTATATGACAAACCTACATCCAGCATTTTACTTAATGGTGAAGAAGTAAAGGTATTTCCTCTTAACTAATGAATGAGATAAGGATGTCCACTCACTCCACTTCTCTTCAAACTAGTATTAGAATGCCCAGCTACAGCAATAAGATTCAAATATAAAATGGAATCCAAATAGGGAAAGAAGAAGCTCTCCCTCTTTGCAAATGACATGAACTTGGATTTAAAGAATCCCACGGACTCCACTCCCAAATTATTCATGCTAATTCAAAACTTTGACAAAGTAGCAGGGTATAAAATAAATCCTCAAAAAACAATGGCTTTTCTGTGTGCCAACAATGAGAAAAGTAGGGTTGAAATCAGGAAAGCAACTCCATTCGTAATAGCCCCACAAAAAATAAAATACCTAGGACTTAACAAAGAAAAGAAGGACCTCTATGATGAAAAATTTAAAAACCTGAAAAAGGAAATCAAAACCGAACTTACAAAGTGGCAAAAACTCCCATGCTCCTGGATTGGAAAGATCAACATAGTGAAAATGGCAATACTTCCCAAGGCTATCTACAAATTCAATATGATACCTATCAATATTCCAGCCTCAATCTTTTATTAAAAAGAAGAGGTAATCCAAAAATTCATATGGAACAATAAAAGACCATGAATAGCGAAAACGATTATTTAACGGAAACGACAGTGCTGGAGGAATATCAATACCAAATTTCAAACTCTGCTACAAAGCTATAGTAATTAAAATAGCTTGGTACTCTCACAAGAACAGACCATAGGACCAATGGACTAGAAATTAAAACCCAGAAATGAACCTATAGACCTATAGCCAACTAATCTTCGATACGGGAGCTAAAAAATTAGAATGGAAGAAACACAACCTCTTCAGTAAATGGTGCTAGCAAAATTGGTTAACTACTTGTAGAAAACTAAAGCTAGATCTTTATATATCATCTCTGAACCAGAATGAACTCCAAATGGATCAAAGACCTCGGAGTCAAACAGATACTCTGAAAACATTAAAGAATGGAATAGGAGAAAGAGTAGGTCTCCTTTGCACAGGCTAAAATTTTCTTAATAGACACACAGGATTACAACAAATCAAAGAAATGTTGGACGAATGGGATTGCATGAAATTGCAGAGCTTCTGCATGGCAAAGGACATAGCTAGCAAGATCAGTTGAAAGCCCATTGATTGGGAGAAGCTCTTCACTACCATAAACAGACAAGGGTCTCATATTTAAAATATACCTGGAACTCAAAAATATTAAATCCCCCAAAAACAAATCCTCAAAGAAACAACTGCCCAATAAATAAGAGGGTTAAAGACTTAAAGAGAAACTTCCCTGAAGTTGAAAGAAGGATGGCTGATAAACATATGAAGAAATGCTCAACCTCTCTAGCCATAACAGAAATGCAAATCAAAACAACATTGAGATACCACCTCACCCCAGTTAGAATGGCTATAATCAAGAACTCTAATAACAACAGATGCTAGAGGGGATGTGGGCATAAGGGAAATTTATTGCATTGTTTGTGGGCATGTAAACTTGTTCAACCACTTTGGAAAGTAGTATGGAGGGTGCTCAAAAGTCTCCACATAGAGCTACCCTATGACCCAGCAATCCAACTTTTGGGCATTTACCCAAATGGTCAAAAACAAGACCATATTAAAGCTACCAGCACAATTATGTATATTGAACCATTATTTACCATAGCTAAGATATGGAACCCACCCAGATGTCCCTAAGTAGATGCATGCATCAATAAAATGTGATATATATATATATATATATATATCACATTTTATATATATACCACATTTTATTGATCCTATATATATATATATATATTATATATATATATCACATTATATATATATATATATGCCACATTTTATTGATCCATGCATCTACTATATATATCATATATATGTGATATATATATCTATCGATATACATATATATGTATATATATGTTATATATAAGTATAGGTATATATACATACATATATTTGATATATATACCATATATATATCATATATTTATGTATATATGTATCATATATATATATGTACGATGTATATATATGTTCGATATATATATATATGTTCGATATATATATATATATATATACACACACACACACACACACACACACACACACACACACACACACACACAATAGAATTCTATGCCTCCATCAGAAAGAATAACATTGCCCTATTTGTTAGGAAATGGAAAGACTTGGAAAAATTGATATTAAGTGAAGTAAACCAGTCCCAAAGAAACATCATTCCCCTGGTTTCCCTTATTTGCAATAGCCAGAATATGTCTGAGACAAGCAGAATAGGTCAGAGAATTTGGTGTTAGGTGAAATGAACCACAAGATAAAGATTCCATGTTTATTTTTCCTTGCGATATTTTCTAACATATTTATAAGATGATTTCTATATTGTTTTGTATGTCCATCACCCACAGTATATCCCCTGCTTTCACTGTATTTGATGTTGTTAAAATTTGTGTAGGGGAAGGGAAAAAACTAATCTTTTATCTAGGGATACAGGTGGACCCATTGCAACCATGAGATATACAAGTCTTTAGGTCAAAAAAAGAACTTTACAACTTTGATGGGGGGTGGGGGGAGAGTCGGGTGGGGAGAGGAGGGTAGTATGGAAAGGAATGGGAAGGGGAAGCAAAGAGGTGGCAACAATGCTTGATAAGAAATCTACTCCTTATCTTGCCCATGTAATTGTAACTCGTCTGTTTGGTATTCTCACTATAAAAAAATAAATAAAAAATGAAAGAAAAACGATGTTTACACCTTGGCCGGCGAGGGTGGGGGGCGGGCAAAGGGGTGTCTGGAGAGCACAGGGGGGCGGCAGATGAGAACAGATGGGAAGGGGAAACAAAGGAGGAGACAACAATGCTTGATGAGTAATGTACTCATTATCTTGCCCATGTAATTGTTACCCCTCTGTATGGTATTTTCACAAATATAAATAAATAAATATGAAGGAGACTCAAGGCTGCTGAAATGACCATATTTCCAAATTGGACTTTAATGGGACTTTTCTACAAACAACAAGATTTTCATCTTAACATAATAATTTCAAAATGTATTGCTACAGAATAGATTGTAAATGTAATATTTAATACTATTGGAATACTTGAAGACAAAGTTTTACAGAAAACTTTAAATTTCAGATAAACTGCAATATTCCAATAAATACATAGAAGAAATATAATTAAAAATTCACTGACAGGAATGTCTGAAAGATGCTTATCTGAAAACAGGAATTGGCACTGTGGCTCAAGTGGTAGAGGGCTCCACTTGAGCTGAAGATCTCAGGGATATGTTTACACCCTGAGATTAAACTCCAGGACTGACAAAAATAAAATTTAAAGAATTGAAGCATTAAGGCTTGGAAGGAGACTCAGTGGTAGAGTGCTTGTCCTGAATGCATGAGGTCCTGGGTTCAATTCCTCAGCACCACATAAGCAGAAAAATGTGGAAATGGCTCTGTGGCTCAAATGGAGGAACACTAGCCTTGAGCTGTAAAGCTCATCAGGTACAGCAACCAGACCCAGAGTTCAGGCCCTCCTACCACCACCACCAACAACAACAAATTAAAGCATCAAACAACCTGAAGTTGTCCAGAATAATGAGTGCGGCATTATCCATTTACATGACTTAGTGACTTTAAACCTAGTTTAAAAGGGGAGGTGGTGGGCAATTTGTGTGTTTGCTAAAACCTGCAAAATTATTTTGTACTTTCCCAAAGAGGAAGAAAGGAAGGAATGGGGGAGGAAGGGAGGTGTTTGGTGACCTTTCCTTTTGGTTCAGTGGTTGTTTTCTGGAGTCAAATTCATAGAAATTCTGCTTGCAATCCTAGTTGCATGGGGGAGGGGGGAATGAAGAAGCCATGCCCTGGAAGTGGTTTTGTCCTGTCCTTGGCCTAGTTCCAACCATCACTGGATAATCCAAGTCCCACTTCAGGACCAAGAAGCCTTGAAGACTCCTGATCCACTAGGCAGATGGACCTAACCACAGCCAGAAAAGGCAAAAAATGCAATGCCGAGGGCAGCACTGGAAATCTATACCAGGAAGAGAGTTTTATATTTTTTATTGTAAAAATACTATACAGAGGGTTTACAGTTACATGAGTAGGGTAATGAGTACATTTCCTATTGAGCATTGTTACCACCTACTTTGTTTTTCCCCTACTACCCTTTCCCTCCTCAACTCTCCAACTCCTCCCTCCTTGACCCCTACCCAACATTGTAAATTCATTTTTGACACAGTGTCCTGTACATCTCATCATCACAATGGGTCAACCTGCATCCCCATTTCAGCATTCTGCTATAACCTTTCCACACCCCAAATTACAAAAATGTATACAAAAATGCAAAACACTGGAATCAAATACAATGAAAACAGGGATTTTACCATGGGGGGATGAACCTACAAAAGAATCACATAGTGCATTATAAGTATATTAAAAACAAAACAAGAAAGAAAAAATCACTTGTGTGTCTGACTTGGGGTACCTTTCACTTAATGTCATCTTATATGGTTATTCGTCCATAGCCTTTGATCTTCTCTGCTTGTCCTAGACATATACTAGTCCTTGCAAACAAGGAAAACCATGGGAAATATGTTTCTTTGGGCCCAGCTTACTTCACTTAATATAATATGTACCAAATCCATTTCCTAACAAATGTGACAATTTCATTCTTTCTAATGGAGGCATAGAATTCCATGGTGTGTGTGTGTGTATGTGTGTGTGTGTGTGTGTGTGTGTGTGTGTGTGTGTGTGTATCACATTTTCTTGATCCATTCATGAACTGAGGAGCATCGAGTTTGGTTCCATATCTTAGCTATGGTGAATAATGCTGCAGTAAATATGGTTGCACAGGCAACTTTCGTATGACCATGTTTGTGATCTTTTGGGTAAATGCCTAAATGTCCAAAAGTGGGCTTGCTGGGACATAGGGGAACTTTACATGAAGTCTTTTGAAGAACTTCCATACTGCTTTCCAAAGTAGTTAAACAAGTTTACACTCCCACCATCAATGAAATAGGGTTCCGTTTTAGCCACATCCCTTCCAACATGTTGTTATTAAATTTCCTGATTATAGCCATTCTAACTAGAGTAAGGTGCAATCGCAATGTTGTCTTGATTTTCAGTTCTTTTGTGGCTAGAATAGTTGAACATTTCTTCATGTGTCTAATGGCCATTTTTATTTCCTCTTCAGGGAAGTCTCTCTTTAAGTTTTAGCCCACTTAATTATCGAGCAGTTGTTTCTTTGAGGATCTGCTGTTGGGGTATTTAATTTTTTGAGTCCTAAGTACATTTTAGATATAAGACCTTGTCTGTTTTATACCTCATGAAGATCTTCTCCCAGAACGTGTGTTTTCTATTGATATTGCTAGCTATGACCTTTGCCTTGCAGAAGCTCTCATGTTTCATGCAATCCCATTTGTCCAACGTTTCTTTGATTTCTTTTTCTGACTATTGTAATATGTTTATTTCATACAGACTGCATCAGCATTTGGAATTTATAATTTCATCTCATCTTGTAATAGTAAATTACTTGTTTCATAAAGAGATGAATTAAGGAATGAATTTCTTAACTTATTTTTCTTTACTCTTTGTTTCTGGCTCTCTATTAAGAAAATTTCGGTATGTGCTAAAAAGCCCTAGAGTTTATCCTATTCCTTCGTGTAATGTTTTCATGGTGTCCTCTTTTATTTTGAGGTCTTTGATCCATTTGGAGTTGATTCTTGTGCAGGATGATATATACCGACCCAGCTTTAGTTTAACAGGTGTTTAACCAATTTTTCCGACACCATTTACTCAAAAGTCTGTCTTTCTTCCATTCTCTTTTTTTAGCTCACTTGTCAAAGATTAGGTGGCTATCGGTCAGGGGGTTCATTTCTGAGTCTTCAGTCCTAATACATTGGTCCTCAGGTCTGTTCTTGTGCCAGAAACAAGCTGTTCTTATTACTATGGCTTTTTAGTAGCGTTTGAAATTTGGAACTGATATTGCTCTAGTGCTGTTCTTTCTGCTAAGAACTGACAAACCTACAGCCAGCGTTATACTTAATGGTGAGAAGTTAAACCCATTACTTATAAATTCAGGAATAAGATAAGGATGTCTGCTCTTTCCATTCCTTTTCAACTTAATATTAGAATGCTACCTTGGGCAATAAGATAAGATGCAATCTTAAAGGGATCCAAATAGTAAAAGATGAAGTAAAACTCTCCCTCTTTGCAGATGAGATGGTCTTGTATTTAATGAAACCCATGGACTCCATTCCCAAGTTACTTGAGCTGATCAGAAACTTTGGTAAACTAGCAGATTATAAAATTAACTCTCAGAAAATAAAGGCTTTCCTGTATTCCAATAACGATAAGAGTGCAGCTGAAATTAGGAAAGAAACCCCTTTTTACTAGCCGCACAAAAAATAAAATACCTAGGAGTTAATTTAAGAGGTGAAGGACCTCTATGATGGGAACTTTAAAAACCTGAAAAAGAAAATTAAAGCAGAGCTATGGAAGAGGGAAACTTCCCATTCTCCTGGATTGGGAGGATTAACATCATGAAAATGTCAATACTGCCAAAGGCTATATCCAAATTCAATGCGATACCTACCAATATCCCAATGTCACTCTTCAATGAAATAGAAGAAGCAATCCAAAAATTCATATGGAATGATAAAAGACCCCGAATAGCAAAGAAGTTTATTGTGATTCTCATTTTGTATTGCCACCTTGATTCTATAAAGTCATTTATGAATTTTAACTTTCTTCCCTCCCTTTGGATAAACCTCACAAACACTATGCCTCTAGGTCCCAGACACTTAACTCTTAGCTCTGGACAATTGTTCCAAGATAGTGAGTTACTTAATTGTATTTTGAGTGCGTAAAACATGCATATAAAACTAGCACATTTTGATCTTATGAGAAACAGCCTTTTTTTCCCCTCTCAAATTTATTTCCTGATAGGCATTTTTATAGAGAACCTGTTTTCATTTTTAAATGAAAGACTGGTAGGAAACTGTGTTCATAATCTGGCTCCTTCTCTCGCACCTCAACACCTAAAACACAAATTTCACAAAGCATTTACAAGAAACAATACAAAAACCAAACTTGGGAATGCTCAGATGCAGAACGTTTTACAAAACCCAGAATAACTCTGCTTTCTGAGGGAGGGGCTGTCTGTATAAATTAACAAACAAACCCAAAAGAGCAGCAAGGAGTACCAGACATGAGTGTCCCTGGCTGCTACTCCATGGACAAGGAACATGGAAGGGCTTCCTGAGCCTGCTGGAGAGTGCATGGAGGAAAGTTTCCTTGCCAGCCTGAATACGAAAAGTTGGCTTCACCTGCCTGGGTCTGTCTTCTTGTTTTCTCCCCACAGCAGAGCAGAATTGTCCCCTGCCCTAACGAGAATAAATACTGTACCAGCTAATCTGCAGAGTGGCTTCTGTTTGATCTAAACACCTTCCTAGGTAGGCGCCCCCTGCCACACGGTGTGTGTGTGTGTGCTCCCAGGGGCTGATCCTCAGGGCCCAAGCCCTCTGGGAAGGCATGTGTTAGATGTGAGTCAGTGACACTGTGTCATTCACACAGCAGCTGCCGGGTTGCTTCCCTAGCTGAACAGCAGGTGCACCCTGATCCTCTCCCACAGTCCCAGGCAAGGTGCCTGCAATGGCCTGATATGGGCAAGCTGCCACTAGGATCCTACTTCACCAGACAGACCAGCATGCCAGATGAAGTGGCTGCCACCTGAATTATCAATTATTTTTTGGAGCAGTATTAAACAAAGTGATACACATTACTGTATGATATGTAATGCTATGCTATATCCTTGAGTCTCTAGTCCAAAACCATTGAACTTTATACAAACAAGAATGGATTTTATTGTTTGTATTCATAAGGCCATAATGGAAAATTGAAATAAAAGTACAACAAAACTCCTATCCATAAACACGTGATTAATCACAGAATTTAAAAAAAAATTGTAAGTAGTGCAAATGAAATTATACTAGAATAGTAAAATACACACAAAATACATTACATTAGTTACATTCAAATGTAAAATAGGTAATTACAGACAGAATTCCTACTGGATAAAAATATTACAGTGGTTTAAAAGGTTGAAGTGATATAGTTTATATATTTTGTTTTTATAAAACTTATTTATATCTCCAAGTTCTGTTTATCTCAGTGAAGGAAAATGTTAGAAAGTAGATATTATATGTGGCACCTCTTGCTTGCAGTACCACGAAGGAGAGTGGCACTTCCTAATGGGAGTCCTGAGATGAAACCCACACCCAGCCCAAGTAGGCCCATCAGGGGTCCATGTGGTGACCCTAAGGGGATCCAAGACACTGCATTGTTGCTGCAGCAGGTGCAGGACCTTTGCGGTGGGCTGTAGCCAACAAGGTTCCATTAGTGACCAAACCAAGCAACCCAGACTCAGGTGCCAAAGCCAGGGGGAAGGCAAGGCAAGTCCTGCCTTCCATCTGTGCAGCCTAAATTTCCAATGCCAGGCCCTTTCCCCTGCTTTGGAGAACAACGAGGGTAGGGGGTGAGCCCATTGCCTCCAAATGGAGTATCCCTGGAATGGCACCCAGAGCTGGGCCCATGTGGGCCAGAAAGGCAATGGAGGAGGCTACACAGCAAAGCAAGAGGAACTTCATTCCCTCGGTGCTGCAGCTGGTGTGCTGATTGGAATATGTAGGGTTGGCCCTGTACCCGAGTCCACAAGGACCAGAAAATGGAGGTCCACAGAGTTGCTGAAGGGGCTCCAGGTTGCTGAGCTGCTGCATCTGTCACAAGCCAGCTGGCAGAAGGGCCAACACATGGCTCCAGTACCCAGACCCCCTTAAAAACAGATGAGGTGAACCAAGGCTGGGCTGCCTGGCCCCAAGGGGACAGACTGCATGCCCAGCCTTCCTTTACCAATGGACTGTACAGTGTACAAACAGGGTGTCCCCCACCCCGCACTCATGGGGGCAGGCAGTGACCCCAGAACAGAGTCTCCCTAGGATGGGCCACGCACTCAGGAGCACAGAAGACCAGTACCAACACAGCTGGAGGAGGAGAGGGCAACAGTGGCCTTAACTCCATACGCATAGCTGCCAGCTCCTGGGTGAAATGGAGCAACTGAGACTGGGAAGTTAGGTGGGAAGGGTGGGCTGGGCTCATCTGGAAATGCTGGGGAGCATGCACACACATCCACTCACTGCACATCCACCATAAAGGAGTTGGCCACACATCTCAACGGGTGACCTGAGGAGGCACCCACACCCACAGGGACTACAGAAATGGAGTTTCATGTGGTGACTTGGAAAGGGCTCCAGGGCACAGCTTTGGAGCAATGAACAACTGGCAAAAAAAAAACAAAAAAACGAAAGACGTCCAGTAAAACTTTTCAGCAATGATAACCTATTATACTTTAAAAACAGTTTTACTTTCCTCCTGTCCTGTATTTTTGCATGGGGCCCTCTGAATTAACCAGAAATCTCCAGGATCTCTTCATGCATAGTAATACAAATAAATATAGCTTCTATTCTTTTTTTATTAAGGGAAGTTGCATTTAGTTCTTTCCATTGTTTGATTCATGAAAAAGAAATCCTGAAGTATATCTGTAAAACACCGAACTAAGCATTTCTTCTGAACTCCTCACTGAAGAAAGAGAATAAAATGATTGAGTAACAGGTATCACCCATATTGTCACTGTGCTAGCTGTCTCTCTGATTAGAAAATTATCCTGCCATGAACGTGCAGATCGCTTATGCAAAATGTTTCCCAACAATTCTTGTTGATATATTGCATTTATCTTCCTCTTCCTGCCTCCTCACCTGCTCCTTTTCTCCAGAGTCCTGTTTCCCTCTTCCTTCTCTCCTACCTCTGCTTTCTCCCTGTCCCCTCCTCTTCTCCCTCCTGCTATGCCCTTCCTCCTCTCTTACCCCTTCTTCCTCCTTTCCTTTCCTCTTTCTCTTACACTTTGACTTCTAATTCTTTATGGTCCTGGGGGTTGGACACACACTAAGCAGATGCTCTCCTGCTTGCTACAGGCCTCCAGTCTGGACTTCATTTCAATGACACTCTATTTCTTTGTTGCAAACCCAACGAAGTCTTTATGATTTAATTCATTGTTCATATTCTACACCATGAATATGTGCTACTTCATACAGTGTGGCAAATAGGTTTGGATTATGCTTTGGGCTTCAGTTAAACTCATCAGAAATAATGTGTTTGAAGGCAATCTAATGTGATCCTGTTACTCCCACATTAATGAACTGGTTACTTCATATCTTGCAAGAGTACTTCCATATTGCTCCCAGTTTAATGAACTGTCATTTTGTGGTAGCACCCACAGTAACACTAACCTAAGGATTTCTGGGGATCAGAAGATTAAGTCTAGACAGGAAATTCCATGAGATATTTATCTCAAAATAACTACTAAAAAGCCAGAAGAAAGCCTGTGGCTACGTGGTTTAGTACCATACTTCCACAGAATAAGCTGACGACAGGGCCCAGGCCTGATTTGAAGACATGTGGTGGGTGCATACACACACAAACACACACACACACACACACACACACACACAATTTCCCAGCTAGAGCAAGTATCTGTTTACCCAGTAACATATTTGAATTCCAATTTTATGTGTTTGGATATTTTTTGAAAGTTTTATCATCAACTTACCCAATTTTAATAAATGACAACCTGTTCACTATTATTTAATTCTGGTTGGAAAATATTTTAAGACACATTTTCATGTAGGAAATTGTTTTTTCCCCAAATCGTGACTGTCTTGGTTTGTAAGGATGAAAGAATTGTGTCTTTAATTCATTAGTTCATAAATTAGAAAAAGTATCACTAACCCTAGAACCAATTGCCTTTGGATTCTAAAAGCCACAAAAGTAAATTAAATTTATACATCCAGTCTTTGATTCATCTCATCTTTCTTAAAATAGTTTCTACTTAATATCTTGCCATTTTTCTAACACAACATTCAGGCTCCCTCACACTAATCATACCCTAATCCTAATATTATTAGCAGTTTCCTATTTCCTATTCATCCTAATTCGATCTTGACTTGTTATTCAAAGATTTATTTTCAGTTTGACGCTAAATTTTCCATTTCCCTAATGCTAACACTGTCCAGCTGGAACTGAAACCTAATTTTCAAACTAATAATAGGCCAAAATTAATAATAATAAATACTCTAGATTTATTCATTTTAATGAATATTCCAGTTTGCACTCTGGAAATGAATTTCAATTTGCCCTAATTCCAACAAATTTCCTGACTCTACCTGTGAAGTTATCTTGTTTCCTAACATGAACTATTATATTACTTGTCCTCAAATTCTCTTACCAGGAAAAATACTGTAGTTTCCATTAATCCTACCTTTTCCTGCACCACTGTATCCTAAAACAATTTCAGATTTACATATCACCTAGTCCTTTACTTAACGCTAACTCTCAACCTAAAACTGGCTGTAAAACTCTCATTAATCATTACAAGAATGATCACTGAGAAATAAATATAATGATAATGCTCTAGTTACTATTAAGGCTCACATTTTTGCTTCTACTTATTAGTGAAATCTCAATTTTATAGTAAAACCTTCCTATTCATAACGCTAATCATAATCAGAACAAAATACTAACCCTGATTTTAATCCAAATTATATATCAATACTAACACTAATTAGTTAGTATTACACTAGTTTTCATTCATCCTAACTTGATTCAAATAAGCCTTCCAAACATGTTTCAATTTTTTTCCAATATCTTAGTCATTTTCTAACCCTAAATTTAATCTTAACTGGAATATTGAGAATAAATATAAGCCTAATTGCAAGTTGATTCTAATATTAATAGCAATACTCTAGTTCACATTCATTCTAATTCTTGCCAGGCTTATATTAAAATTTACCTTCAATTTGACCCTCATTATTTTTCTCTTTCAACCTAACCCTAACCATGGCTGGAATCCTAACCATAACCTTAACTCTAAAGGTATCCCAATTCTAAAATTTATGAAAAATGCTCATTTTTTGCAATCCTGAAATTCCACTGTAATCCTCAAAATAAATTGCAGGTTTTCCTAAGCCCTACAGATTTTCTCACTCTTATCTCTGAACCTATCTTTTTCCACAAGAGGAATCATTATACCCATTGATCTCAAATCCTGATATTATGAAATACATTGTACTTCCATTATCACAGATTTTTCTGAATTCCTAAAATCTAAAAAAGTTCAGTTTTACTTAACATTTAACACATTTCTTTTTCTTTTTTTTCTTTTTTTCGGTCGTGAGGCTTGAACTCTGGGCCTGAGCACAATCCCTGAGTTCTTTAGCTCAAGGTGTGCGCTTGTACCACTTGAGCCACAGCACCACTTTCTGGTTTACTGGTAGTTAATTGGAGATAAAATTCTCACAGACTTTCCTGCCTGGGCTGACTTTAAACTGCGGTCCTCAGAAATCAGCTTCCTGAGTAGGTAATGAGGCTGACAGGGGGATTACAGTTAAATGCGTAAGGTAATGAGTACATTTCTTGTTGACCATTGTTACTCCCTTCTTTTTTGTTGTCCAACTATCCCTTGCCTCTCCCATCTCCATCACTCTTTTCTCTCCATGGTGTAAAGTTCATTTTCAGTACAGTGTGCTGTGAGTATTATTGTTGCAATAGGTCATCCTGAGTTGAACCTAAATTGGCTATTTCTCTAACCCTAATTCTAATTCTGTCAGGTATCCTAACCCTAACCATAATAATAATGATAGTTCAATTAGAAGTTAACAAAAAATACTCGTTTTTGTTCATCCTGTTAATCCTCTGTACATCTTAAATTTGTAGTAGGAAGACCCCCTATCAGGCAGGCAAGCCCACCTAGTCATCCGGAGTGACAGAGCCCACCACAACAAAGTTGTTATTAAAGAAGCAACTTTATTGAGAAGGTTCCTACACTGACCGGCCAGGGCTGCAGCACAGGCTCAGGAGCTGATACTGTGACCCCCAGCGGCCCAGGTACTTAGGTTTTTAAAGGCAAAAATCACAGCCTGGTCATGTAGGCAACCAATGAGATTGGCACACACCCAAAAGATTGCACAGTCATACCAGACCACACACAGGTGGCCAATGAGGTTACACTTTGTCACATAATGGCTGTTTAAACCAGCCTATCACTTTTGGTTTAAATGACTCACGAATTCAATGGTAAAGTGGAGCTTAAGGTAAGCATATACAAGGAGTTTAGTGGAGTTTAACATAAGCATGTGAAAAAGGTGGAGTTTATGGTAAACTCAGGATGTTGCCAGCATGAGCCTGATTACTGGCTCTCTGATTAAAAGGTCAGTCCTTAACAGAACAATGAAGGTGGGTTAAGTTGTTAAGGGGAGGGGAACCTAGGGGCATTCTTGTTTTTGGTTTTTTTCCTAAAATCTCTAAAACAAAAACAAAGTCTGTAAAGAAGCTGTACTAGCTCGAGTCTCCTCTCAGGGCCTAGTTCAAAATTAAGTTGCAGTTTAGCTTAAATCTTCCAAAAGAGTTTGTATGTGCATATATAAAGATATAATTTTATGTAAAAAACAAGATCTTTGGAGGAAGGAGTAGCAAAAAGGAAATAGAGTGAGTATAATCAAATGTTTTAAATATATTATGGAAAGAGAATAACGAAACTGCCACTTCTGAAAATTAATAACCATTAATAAAATAACTAAAAATAAATAAATAAATAAATAACACACTGCCTTCCAGTGTTCGTGAAGAGAACTATGATATGTTTTGTGAAAGAAATACTTGTTCTAAACTTTGTTCATGCATAATTTATATTGTTATTGCCCAATTATTTAACTTAATGAATAAAAATAAGATTCCCTGACAAAAAAATATAAAACAGTTACCTAGTAATTGTTTGAGAAAAAGTTATAGTCATGAGTTTTAAGAATCTTTCTGTTTCCCTACAAAGCAATGATTTAGGTTTACTAATCTAATATTTGTAGTAAGTTTAGAGAACATAATAGGCATAAAATACAATGAACTGTGCATCTTGTGTCTTGGATGAGTGATATTTTAAACATTGTCTTTTATTCAAATGAATACTTAGGTTTACTTTTCAAAATGCAATTTTAACTCCTTTCAGAACAAGTACTTACCCTGCAATTAAATGTATTAGTATATTCAGATATTTAAAAGCTAAATTTTCTATGTTTGTTATGTAGCTCTACATATTCAGAATAACATGATTTTTCTATTCATAAATGTCTAAACTCTGGGATTTTTCCTTCATCAATATAAATTGTCTCATGAGGTTTTTGTGAAAGCTCCAGTAACCAGTGTGGGATGTTTGCTTCATCAATATAAATTATCTCATGAGGTTTTTGTGAAGGGTCCAGTAACCAGTGTGGTCAAAAATATTTCCTGAATTCTAAATTTTAAATCTAATCATTTTTAGCCTTTGATTTTATCAGTTATTGTCTCTTCAGAGCAACTAAAATAAATACTACTTTTTAAACATTTCACTCACATTGTAAATAATATTCACATGGGTCAAACAGAGAATAATCATTTCAAACTCACCATATTTGATGATCTCAGTGTGAAGAATGTAGAGAGTATAAGAATCTTATACTCAATAATATTTTTGGTAAAATTCAATTAAATTATATATCTAGATTTCTAAATTGGAGGTAAATCACATGGAAATAAGAAAATAATACAAAAATGATTAGTTTGGGATCATTTTCTTCTTAATTTTTTTATTGTGAAAATATCGTACAGAGGGGTTACAATTACATGGGCAAAGTAATGAGTCCATTTCTTATCAAGCAGTTTCCTCTTCCTTTGTTTCCCCTTCCCATCCTTACCCATCTCCACACCCTCACCAGCCAAAGTTGTAAAGTTCGTCTTTCGACATAACGTCTTGTACATCTCATTAATACAATGGGTCCAACGGTATTCCTAAAATTATGAAGCAAAAATATCTCCAGGAAATATATTTTTCAATAAAATGTTTCAATCCTTAGGTAAAGTGCATTATACTTCAATATAAAGTTTATCTCAAAATAGAAATTCTGCAACTAATCTAATGCATGTTTTCATGCACAAAATTCTGTGACTTCTAGTCTTATTATGTGATTTTAATTATATTTTATTGTGAAATGATCCCTCCTTATATTTATTACTAACTTCTGTAATTATACAAATCATGCCTGTACATACTAATTTACATAATTTAATATACAAACAAAATTATCTTTTTTCTTGTCTCCCACAGGGAAGGATGAATTGCTGAAGTATATTAAATGAAAGCACTCTAACAGAAAGTTTATATGGAATGGAAATTTGCAACGTGAGGATGGGAACATGAGCACTTTCTACTTGGCTGAACAAGAATTCTTGTTTCTACAGTACTTTCTTGCCATTTAATCACACAGGGAAAGCCACAAAATTTGAAGTTCATATGAAGGAATTACATTCCTAAAAGTTGTGGCAACCCTGCTGGAAGCTCAATCTTATCACAAATTCTTTGTGCTTGTTGGCTGATCTATTTCTCTATCACATGTTTCATATTATTAAGCATATTAGTAATTCAACTGGAAGTACATGGCAGGAGACTCCTAAAATCACATCTATTGCAGTGTAATATTTAGAAGAGAGGAAAAAAAGATTATATTGATCTCCAATTCCTCCCTTTGGCCTTTAATATACTAATTAATTGTCAAAACAATCATGTAAGATGTTAGTTTATTTTCCCTATTTAATTAGAGATTAAGCAAGTGTTTTTTTGCAGTAAAGTGATGACAGTAGTATCACAGCTCTGATATGAGCACCTCTTCCCTAACAAGTAATGCTCTATGGACTGTAAATATGGAAGCCACACTAAATTCTCTCTCTGTCTGTCTCTCTTTCTCTCTCTCTACTCACACACACACACACACACACACACACACACACACACACAAACACCCACACACAAACACCCACACACAAACACATAGAGTTGCCACCCAGACACATCAGAGATCAGTTCCATTCCTTTGTAATTATAGTTGACTGATGGTTGTGCTCCCTTGCTGTTCTTTGCTTCAGGATCTTGCCTGGATTTGTATGTTTCCCTGAGATCAATCCCTTGTTCTAAGTATACTGTCTGTCTTTGTATGCTTCAGGCCAATTAAGAGTACCTTGAATACAATATCTTCATACTTGACATTCAAGTCAAACTCCGTGAATTCATACTACTGTTCCAAGATACTAGAATGTATTGGATCTCGAGACAAAAAAATGCCCACTTTGTTGTTTTAGAAGGAATTGAGATCATGAAATAGAAGAATACCGATCAGGAACTGAGCTAAGAGAATGGGAGTATGTGGGAAAATGTAGAATGCTGTATGTGTGTTAGAGATACAGAATAATAGGCTCATTTATTGAAAACTTGTCATCCTCTATTGAAAGCTCAATTTAAGAATACAGTTTTCCAGTTACTTTGCTTACCTATCACTTCTGATCACAAATTCTCTTATGAGTGTGTATAGTATCTTTGAATAAATCACACGATTTGCAGGTACTTGACATCTTAAGGAAAGACAGTCTGCTTCTACATTTTTCATTCTATGTGACAAACCCTTATTTTTTGTTTCCCTGTTTGCTAAATAAATGTATTCCTGGAAACAGGATATTGACAGCAAATCTGAGTGTAATTTTTATTTTGTAAATTTCAAATAGAATGTAAACTTTGTATAGACTAGTCATTTTTTAAAAATGAGTGATATTCATGAACACAATATTTTGATGCTTTTAAGTTAATTGAGAATTGCATGGTAGTTCTTGTGTCTAATTGACTTAACCATTATATTATTCATGTATAAACATTGCATTGCACTTATTTATTTTTATATATAAAATAATTCCCAAGGGTTTACTTTATAGTGATAATTGGGGAGTTGTCCTCATGTTCCAAACATTATATTTACTTCAGTAAAAATAGTAGAAACACATGATGTTTACTGAAGCAATTTAAAAGCTGAGAACGCATTTCTAAAGAGACTGGATTTATTGATTAAAGCATAGAATAGAGTAAAAAAGTCAGGTTTCTTGCTTTAGACTGCATAAATTTCATATGAATGTAACTAAAGATGAGATGAATATAAATTCATATTTATATTACTGAGATTTACATCACAATATAAGCAATATAGGTATTTTAAGGAAGTGGTCATTCAAAGCCCTAGATACATAATGGATGAATAATGGAATTGAAAATAGCAAAGGGAAAACAATTCAACATGCAGCTATTACGATTTTATAATACTAATATGGAAGTAATGGAGCTTTTCCCTTTCTGAAGAACGTTTAGCCAGTAATTTCAATGTAAGTCATCAATTGTAATGAGTCTAAAGTCTTTTCCTCCAAGATATCCAAGAGTACTATAGTCATCCTCTGAAGAGTAAATAAGTAATTATTTTCATTAGCTTTGCTTAATATTAATTTACTTGTAGTAAATAGGTTTAAAAGTCTTCTCTTTCTCTCAATTTAATAACATACATTTGTATTTCTTCTTAAAAGCCTGAAATCACTATTTCAAAGTAGCTTAAGCAGGAAAACAAAATAACCTGATACAACAATCACAAATCCTAAATTATGTGAAAAAATCCACAATATAAAAAATAAATTTGAGGAAGAGGAAAAACAATGACAGAATAACAACAGAAAATTATCCTAGCTATCTCTAATAAAGCAGAGATTTAGATTCGTAGCAGGTACTCCACAGCTAGAGGGTCACATGAAATCAGCTATAATTATAGATATGCAGCTATAAATATAGATATAATTATAGACATACAATTCATAAGAAGGTTTTATACTGTCTTCACAAGAAAAGAGAAATCTATGAAAAGGTGCCACCCAGGAACACATTGGGCAACACATTCAAAAGCACATGTGCAGTGTGGAAATAAAAGGCAACATGGAAAAAAAAACAAAACAGGAACAGAAGTGTACATCAGAGAAAGCCACATCCATATATATAGACAATTTGCCATACCACTGGACAGTCCAAATGGTCACTGGAACCACAAATATTAACATCACAACATCTCACCACAACTGATTTCTATTCCTACACTTAATGGACTTGACAAAAATGCAATTCCAGAAAAACACATTACAACTGGAAGCCAAACCAAGACCCTGCAAATCAACTAAGAACATAGAGAGTCACCTATTAATATCATAGATCCCCTAAAAGAAAACCTCCAAATGGACAGAAAAAAATCAGAAAAATACAAAAAAAGTAATGTCAAAGTAGTATTATTCATACAGTAAATAACCAGGCATTAGAATAGACAATCAAGGACGTAGAAGATAGTTATCAAAATGTATTACAGATACTGCTGGAAAATGTGATTAATGGAAAGATAGAAAACTTCTACAAGGAAAATTGAGAACAAGATGAGGCCAACCAGTCATTAGCAAAATAATTCATGGAGACTTCAAACAGAAAGATAAATAAATTCTGAGAAGGCAAGGGATTCCAAGAAAAAATGGATGCCTAGTTAAACATATGACATAAGACACAGTTAAGAAAACAATCCTTACATCTCCCCCAACCAAAGAAAAAAATGTCCAGAAAGTCCATACAAAACCTAAAACAAAGCTTTAATAAAGAGACAGAACCCCTAAAAAATGACCAATGACAAGACAGGGAAATAAAAAATCAAAGTAGAAGTCTCCACAGCAAATAGATGACATTAAAGATAATCTCAGGGTCAAAGACAGAATAGATCTAATAGGAAAGAGGAAATAATCATTTAGAACAAATCCAAGAAATAAGAAATGATCTTGCCAGAACTTCAAGACTCAGTTAGAAGATCAAATTTCGGGGAGATAGGTATCAAGAAGGAGAAGAGCAAGATACTAAATGGATGGGAAGCATATTACAGAATTCTAGCAGAGAACAGGCCAAAAATCCAACGAGATAGGCTCATTCAAAGAAGAGAAGCCTTTAGAAACCAATCAGAATTCTAGAACTGAACAATCCACCACCACATCATAATCCATTAGAGGATTATTAAAGATTAAAAATCAAGGAAAGGATTCTTTTTTTTTTTTGATGTAATTGTTTTTTTTTTAATTTAATTTAATTTTATTTGTGAACATACTGTACAGAGGAGTTACAGTTACATGGGGAGGATAATGCGTACATTTCTTACCAAGCATTGCAGCCTCCTCTTTTGTTTACCCATCACATCCCTTCCCAGCCCCCCCCCGAATCCCAATCCTTCTCCTTCCCCCCTCCCGCCCCCCCCCCCGCCCCCGCACCAACGTTGTAAAGCTCGTTTTGGACATGACAACTTGTACTTCTCATTGTTGCAACAGGTCCACCTGTATCCTTAAACAACTGGTTTTTCCCCATCTCCTCCCCAAGTTATACTGACATCAAATATAGTGAAATCAGGGGTTATACTGTGGGGGAGGGACATAAAAAGCAACAAAGAGATAATCTTATAAATGTGTTAGAAACACATGCATGAAAGAAAAAAATATTAAAATACACATCTAAGGGATCATTTTCCTGACATCACATTATCTGACCTTTTCCGCTTGACTCATACATATACTAGATATTACAAATAAGGGAAACCATGGGACCTACGTTTCTTTGGGCCTGGCTTACTTCACTTAATATAATTTTTTCCAAGTTTTTCCATTTCCTAACAAATGGGGCAATGTCATTCTTTCTGATCGTGGCATAGAATTCCATTGTGTATATATACCACATTTTCTTGATCCATTCATCTACTGAGGGGCATCTGGATTGGTTCCGTTTCTTCGCTATGGTAAATAATGCTACAATAAACATAGTTGTGCTGGTAGCTTTAGTGTGATCTTGTTTGTAAACATTAGGGTAAATGCCCAAAAGTGGGATTGCTGGGTCATAGGGGAGCTCTATGTGAAGTCTTTTGAGGAACCTCCATACTGCTTTCCAAAGTGGTTGAACAAGTTTACATTCCCACCAACAATGAAGTAAGGTTCCTTTCTGCCCACATCCCCTCCAGCATCTGTTGTTGTTAGAGTTCTTGATTTTTGCCATTCTAACTGGAGTGAGGTGATATCTCAATGTTGTTTTGATTTGCATTTCTTTTATGGCTAGGGATGTTGAACATTTCTTCATGTGTCTATTGGCCATCCTTCTTTCTTCTTCAGAGAAGTTTCTCTTTAAGTCTTTCGCCCACTTATTTATTGGGCAGTTGTTTCTTTGAGGATTTGTTGTTGGGGGGTTTAATTTTTTGAGTTCCAAGTATATTTTAGATATGAGACCCTTGTCCGTTGTATGGCTAGTAAAGATCTTCTCCCAGTCTGTGGGCTTTCTATTGATCTTGCTAGCTATGTCATTTGCCCTGCAGAAGCTCTGCAACTTTATGCAATCCCATTTGTCCAACCTTTCTTTGATTTGTTGTGTTTCCGGGTCTCTATTCAGAAAATTTCGGTCTGAGCCAAGGAGACCTAGGGTTTTTCCTATTCCATCCTGTAATGTTTTCAGAGTGTCTGCTTTGAGTTCAAGGTCTTTGATCCATTTGGAGTTGATTCTGGTGCAGGGTGATATATAAGGATCTAGCTTAAGTTTTCTACATGTAGTCAACCAATTTTGCCAGCACCATTTACTGAAGAGGTTGTCTTTTTTCCATTCTATTGTTTTAGCTCCCTTATCGAAGATTAGATGGCTATAGGTCTGTAGGTTCATTTCTGGGTTTTCAATTCTATTCCATTGGTCCTGAGGTCTGTTCTTATGCCAATACCAAGCTGTTTTCATTACTATGGCTTTATAGTAGAGTTTGAAGTTTGGTATTGATATTCCTCCAGCAGTGTTTTTTCCATTCAGGAGCGTTTTTGCTATTCGGGGTCTTTTATTGTTCCATATGAATTTTTGGATTGCCTCTTCTATTTCCTTGAAGAATGAGGTTGGAATTTGGATAGGTATTGCGTTGAATTTGTAGATAGCCTTGGGAAGTATTGCCATTTTCACGATGTTAATCTTTCCAATCCAGAAGCATGGGAGGTTTTGCCATTTTTTAAGTTCTGTGTTGATTTCCTTTTTCAAGATTTTAAAGTTTTCATCATATAGGTCCTTCACTTCTTTAGTTAAGTTAATTCCTAGGTATTTTATTTTTTGTGGGGCTATTACAAATGGAGTTGCTTTCCTAATTTCAGCCACACTTTTCTCATTGTTGGCATACAGAAAAGCCATTGATTTTTGGGGGTTAATTTTATAACCTGCTACTTTGCCAAAGTTTTGAATCAGCTTGAGTAATTTGGGAGTGGAGTATATGGGATTCTTTAAATACAAGATCATGTCATCTGCAAAGAGGGAGAGTTTTATTTCTTCTTTCCCTATTTAGATCCCCTTTATGTCTGCATCTTGTCTTTTTGCTGTAGCTAGGCATTCTAATACTACATTGAAGAGAAGTGGAGAGAGTGATCATCCTTGTCTTGTTCCTGAGTTAAGAGGAAATGGCTTTAGTTTTTCACCATTGAGTATAATGCTGGCTGTAGGTTTGTCATATACAGCCTTTATTGTATTGAGGAATGTTCCATGGATTCCTAATTTTTCCAAAACCTTCATCATAAAAGGGTGTTGGATCTTGTCGAATGCTTTTTCTGCATCTATTGAGATAACCATGTGGTTCTTATTCTTGCTCCTGTTGATGTGATGAATAATATTAATTGATTTGCGTATATTGAACCAGCTTTGCATCCCTGAAATGAATCCTGTTTGATCATGGTGTATGATTTTTTGGATGAATTGTTGAAGTTGATTGGCCAAAATTTTGTTGAGAAGTTTTGCGTCAATGTTCATCAAAGAAATGGGTCTATAGTTCTCTTTCTTTGATGAGTCCCTGCCTGGTTTTGGGATGAGGGTTATGATGGCTTCATAGAATGTGTTCGGTGGTGAGCTTTCTCTTTCAATTTCATTGAAGAGTTGGAGGAGTATTGGTGTGAGCTCTGCTTTGAAGGCCTTGTAAAATTCCGATGTAAAACCATCTGGTCCTGGACTTTTCTTAGCTGGGAGGTCTCTTATTGTTGTTTCTATTTCAATGCTTGATATGGGCCTGTTAAGCTGGTTTAACTCACCTTGGTTTAGTTTTGGCATGTCAATATTTGCTAGGAAGAGGTCCATTTCTGTTAAGTTCTCAAACTTAAAGTTTTGAGAAGTATTCCCTTATAATGTTCTGAATCTTGGTTGTTTCCGTGGTGATGTTTCCATTCTCATCTCTGATTTTATTAATTTGGGTGTGTTCTCTTCTTTTTCTGATAAGATTTGCTGAGGGTCTATCAATTGTGTTAAGTTTTTCGAAGAACCAACTCTTTGTTTTGTTGATTCTTTCTATAGTTTTTTTGGATTCTAATTCATTTAATTCTGATTTAATTTTGATTATTTCTTTCCGTCTACTGGATTGGGGTTTATCTTGCTGCTCTTTTTCAAGGAGGTTTAGATGTGTCATTAAATTGTTAGTTTCAGATCTCTCCAATTTGTTGATGTAGGAGCTCAGAGCTATAAAAATGCCTCTGAGTAATGCCTTTGCTGTGTCCCAGATGAGCTGGTAATTTGTGTGTTCATTTTTGTTGAATAGCATGAACATTTGAATTTCCTTTCTAATCTCTTCCATGACCCACTCTTGATTCAGCAGTGTGTTGTTCAGCCTCCATGTGATACCGGACTTTCTTTGGTGGCTTTTGGTGTTGAGTTCTACTTTTATTCCCTTGTGGTCAGAGAGAATGCAAGGTATAACTTCAATGTTTCTGAATTTAGACAAGTTTGCTTTGTGGCCTAAAATGTGGTCTATTTTAGAAAACGTTCCATGTGCTGCTGAGAAAAACGTGTATTCTGATGCTGCTGGGTGAAATGTTCGGTAGATGTCTGTTAAGACTAGTTGATCTATGCAGCTGTTTAGATCTGCGGTTTCTCTGTTGAGTTTTTGCCGAGTTGATCTATCTAGTGGGGAGAGTGGTGTGTTAAAATCCCCAACAATTAATGTCTTTGGATCTATATGGGATTTGAGGGAAAGTAGTGTTTCTTTGATAAATTTGGGTGCTCCATCGTTTGGCGAATAGATATTTAGAATTGTAATACCCTCCTGAAGGAGAGATCCTTTAATTAGTATGTAGCAACCTTCTTTATCTCTTCTCACGAATTTTAATTTGAAGTCTATTTTATCTGATATTAAGATTGCAACTCCCGCCTGTTTATGGGGGCCGTTTGCTTGGTAGATGTTGTTCCAGCCTTTAACATTGAAAATGTGTTTGTTTTTACGGGCAAGATGTGACTCCTGTAGGCAGCAGATAGAAGGGTCTTGTTTTTTAATCCAACTAGACAGTCTATGTCGTTTAATTGGAGAGTTCAGTCCGTTAACATTAAGAGATAGGACTGAGAGGTATTTGGGAGTTCCTGCCATGTTATCCACCTTCTTGGATGCTGCGAAAACTGGGTTCTTCCTATGGTTCTTGGATTCTCAGTTTGGGTGCAGTTTCTTGGCCTTTGTTGCGGTCTTGTTGGTTTTCTATGTGTAGGACATCTTTAAGAATCTTTTGTAGGGCTGTTTTGGTGGAGATGTATTGTTTCAATTTTTCTTTGCTATGGAAGGTTTTTATTTGGCCTTCAGTTATGAAGGAGAGTTTAGCTGGGTACAGTATTCTTGGTTGATAGTTGTTTGTTTTTAGGGCATGTCATACATCATTCCAGGCTCTTCTTGCTTTTATTGTCTCTGCTGAGAAATCTGAGGTGATTCTAATTGGTTTCCCTTTATAGGTGATTAACCTTTTCTCCTTGACAGCTTTAAGGATCTTTTCCTTGGTCTGAGTTGATCCTGTGTGGATTATAATGTGATGGTGGGATGTCCTATTCTGGTCTGGTCTATTTGGGGTTCTAAAAGCTTCTTGTATCTGAATAGGCCTATCTTTTTGTATGTTTGGGAAGTTCTCTGCTAGGATCCTGTTAAACAAATTTCCTAGACCATTAACTTCTGTTTCTAGGTGCTCCTCTACACCCATTATCCTTAGATTAGGCCTTCTGATGGTGTTTTCCAGGTGTTGGATAAATCTATCATACTTCTTGGACTTGTCTTGGATGGTTGTATGTTCTTTCTCTATAATATCTAGGCTGTCTTCAATCCCTGAGATTCGATCTTCTGCATGGTCTAACCTGCTGTCAAGACTCTCTACTTTGTTTTTTATCTCTTTTCCTTCTAATTGGTCAGCTTTGATGGCTTCAAGTTCTTTGTTGAAGCCCTGTTTTAGGTCTTGTATGAATTTCTTTACTTCCTTAATTTGGTGTTCAGTGTTTGTTCTCAAATCACTTAGTTGATTGGTTATGGTTTCTTTGGACTCCCATTCCTTCTGTTGGGTTCCATTCAGCATTCCCTTTGTGGTCTCCCTGACTTCCTTCAGCTCTTTGTTAATGGATTCCATGAATGCCTTTAGTGATCTTTGTGTGTTCTCTACCTGGTCTCTCAATTCCTGAACTCTTTGATTAGCTTCCTCCCGTTTGTGGGATTCCTGCAGTTCTCTTTCCTGCCGTTCGTGGGATTCCTGCAGTTCTCTTTGAGTGTTCTCAGCCTGCTCACGCCATTCCTCCCTTTCTCTTTGAGTATTCTCAAGTTGTTCACGCAAATCCTGTATCAGTTTTTGATTAGCTTCCTCACGCTTATGATATTCCTGTATAAACTTTTGGGATGCCTCCTCTCTCTCCCTATCACACTCATACAGAGTCCTTTGTAAGTTGTCAAACTTCTCATTTATCATGTTTGCCACCAGTGTTTGAAGAGCTATTTGGGAACTCTCCTCTGGATTGTTCATTATCTGATCTGACCCCTGATTATCAAGATTGGGAATTGAGATACCGGGATTTGCCATTTTTCTTGTGTTTTTTCGGCTTACTCTGCCCATTTGAGATGAAAATAGCACCAGTTTTGTGCTAGAACACTATCTTAAGGCAACCACCAACCAACGTTTGCATTTATACAGTCAATAGTCTACAGATACAATCTAGTTCAACAGATACATCTATTCAACATCAAACAACTATATGTTAATGGGCTTCGAACCGCAGAGAAGAATTTGGAAAACCAGAAATTTTTAGGGTTAGGAAGAGATGTGGGTAAAAATTAGGAATAGATTGGTGTGGGGAGGCACAGGGAGAGTTAACTATGTCCTAATCTCAATGCAGGAAATAGGTTGGGTAGGATGCAAGTAGAGAGGGAGAGAAAAAGAAGAAAGGGAAAGGGAAATGAAAAGAGACCAGAAAAAAAAATTAGAAACGTAAAAATTAATACAGTTATGGAGATTGAAAGACCATCTATTTAGAGAGGAATGTGAATATAATGAGAAAACAGGAGGGAGATAGAGGAGTTGTGAAAAACTTAAAAAATGCTTAAAATATTATATAGGTATAAAGAGGTAGTACTGCTATTAAGGAATTTAAGTCTCAGAGGTTTCGGACTGAGTAATAAATTTGTGGATTAAGTGTGTACACAATGGGGGATAGGGTCTACTAGTTAACTATGGGTTTATCTGAGGATGTGCAGGACAAGAGTTAAGTCACATACAGAAGAACAAAAGAAAGGAAAAGGTGAAAAGGATAAGAAAGGGAGAAAAAAAACATCAGAAGTTCAGTAGAGCTAGACAAAAAACAAAAAGATAATTAAGAAAGAAAGAAAAAGAGAGAGAAGACAAGAAAAGAAAGGAAAACGTACATTCACGTATTCCTAAAATAAAAATTATAAGGGGGAAAAAAAGTTACTGGAAAACAATTATTTTTTCAAAAAAGGCAACAATTAAAGATTAATAAAAGTTTTAGAAAAGGAAAAAAATTTTTTTTTATATATATAAGGTACCAAAAAAAAAAAAAAAAAAGAAAAAAAAAAGAAGAAAAAAAGTTCTTTGATTTTTTTTTGATTTTTTTGGGAGGGGTGGGAAGAATCCTGTATCTCCCTTTTGTCTGTAACCAGCCTCTTGTTGGAGTCTCTGGTCAGCTTGAGGTCCTGTGGCTTGATTGGTTTCTTAAGTCAGTTTGTTCGAACAGGCAGAAAAATGCTCTGCTTTACCCAAGATTTTGAGATCCCCCTCCCAGGTTAGTTTAATGGGAGGGTGATCTGCTTTGAGAATCACAAAAGAGGGGTGATGAGGCTAGGTTCTGGTAGAGTTGAGGCCTTTCAACAATCAGTAGCTTTTCCCTGGGGCTATTTTGTGAAAAATTCACAGAGCCCACCCTGGAGCCATTCTCAGGGTTTCTGTTTTTCAATTGATTGTGGAGGCTGCTAGAGGGAGGGGCAGCCTCTGTCTCTGGTTACCCAGTGAGGAAAGCCACTCCAATGGCTGGTGCCTGAGCTGGGTGACTTTTCCCTGGATGGAGCTGAGTCTGGCAGGTCACTTCGCAGTTAAGTTCTTGTGACCTGTTAAATGACTCGTTTTATTCCAAGGCCTGAGTTGGAGCTAGCAGCTCCTCCGAGCTTTGTCGGTATCCAAGATGGAGATCACCAGTGCTGGGGGGGGGAGGGGTGGCCTTCCCTCCTCTGCTCCCTGAGAAGGAGTGAGGATGTCGGGCTTCTACTCACGCCGAGTCTTGGATCCTGGGTCGTCTCTGGTCTGCAAAGTGCAGGATGAAGATGTCCGCTCCTTGTCGGTTCTTGCTGGTGTTGAGTAGAATCCTCTTGCCCGCTGCGTCTGGCTCCTTCGTCCCGGACTCTCTGTGTGAGCGCTCAGGTATGGCCGCGGCTGCGGTCGCCGCTGCGACCCTGCCGCCGCAGCGGCGGCTACTGGCAGGCGCTCAGATGTGTCTCCTTGTCTTGGCTTCCCCTCTCTTGTCTAACTCTCTGTCCTGTGATGGCTCACTTGGTGTGATTCTCTGGCTTAACTTGGTGTGATTCTCTGGCTGAGGACTGTTCACTGGAACTCTAAAACTGCTTTCTATGCGAGAGCTTGTTCAGATTCCAGCTTCTCCTCCGCCATCTTCCCGGAACTCCTCAAGGAAAGGATTCTTAAAGATGCCATAGAGAAACGATTGATTATTTATAAAGGATATACAGTCAGAATAAATAAAGATTTCTTAACTGATATGGTAAAAAGGAGAGCCTGGCATTATATATGACAAACATTAAAGGTAAACAACTACCAACCATGAATACGTTCCCAAGCCAAACTCTCTTTTACATTTAAAGGATATATAAACATATTTCATGACAAAGAAAACTTGAAACAAAATATGTCCACCAAATTATCAGAATAGAATATGATCAAATATATCCTACATAGAGAAGATCAAGAAGAGGAACTGGTCATATAAAATGTTCCCTACCAGAGAACAAGGTAAATAAATTAAGAGTAGATGAGGGACAGCTCCTAACAACAGGTGTATAACATAGCAGGACTTATCAGATATTTCTGTCTTAACTCAATATCAATGGACATAAATTTCCAAATAGAAGACATAGATTAGATAGTTGTATCAAAAACCAAGATGCATCCATGTAGTATCTATGAGAGACACATTATCAAACGCATTCTATGAAGCTAGAATTAGACTCCTCCCCAAATCACATAGGGACTTACCAAAAAAGAGAACTGTAAACCAAACTCTTTGATAAGCATTAATGCAGAACTTCTTAATAAAATTCTCACTAACCAATTTCAGCAACTAACAAAAAAATCATATGTTATGATCAAATAGGAATCATCTTGGATACGATTTGAGTCAATATTCTTGTCAATAAATATAATAAAAACCATCTGCAAAAGCAGGGACAAGAAACACATGATCGTCAATAGGGATGTAGAAATAGCTTTTAACAAGCTCCAATACCCCTTTATGATTAAAAGGTCTGGGATCCTAGGAATGCATGGAACATTCCTCAATATTAAACTGATTATATATATGACACAGATAATTAGCATTTACCTAAGGGTGGAAGCATGAAGACATTAACATGAGGAATGAGAAAAGGATGTCCACTCTCTACTACTCTTCAATATGGTAGTGGACTTTCTTGCAAGAGCAATAGACAAGAGAAAAACATAAAGCAGATCCAAATAGGGAAGGAGTAAAACTATCCCATTTTACAATTGAAATGATCCTGTATTTAAAGGACCCTGTGGATTCCTCCCTTTAGTTAGTAAAGGTGATGCTAACCCTAACCTTCAGCAATGTAGCAGGGTATAAAAACCACAAGAATCAGTAGTTTTTCTGTTACCAACAATGGGAAGATCCACGCTGAAATCCAAAAAACAACCTCATATGTACTAGCCTCAAAATCAAATCAAATCTAAACAAAACAATACAACAACAACAAAACTAGGAATTAATTAATTTACCTAAAATTGTGAAGGCCCTATATGTGAAAACTTTAAAAATATAAACAGGGAAATTGAAGGAGATTCAAAGAAATAGAAAGTATTTCAATGTTCCTGGTTGGAAGAATTAACATTTTGAAAACTGCAATACTTCCTCTAAACAATTGGCAATGCAATACTCATCAAAATCCCAACAATATTCTTCAAAGTAGAAGAGAAGCAATGCAACTATAATATGGAATTACAAAATTACAGATGAAACAGAATGCTTAGAAATGAATACATGGACCTATAGTCATCTTACCAACACAAACGCTCACACACACACACACACACACACACACACACAATGGAATTATATTCACCCATCAGAAAGATGACTTTTCACCAGTAGTAAGGAAAATGAAAGGTTTGGGAAAATTATATTAAGAGAAAAGACAAAGGAATGCAGACTCAGAGCAATATAGGTTTCATGGATTCATTCATTTATGATAGCTAGAAGATGCTTACAAATCTATAAGTAAACAAGACAGATTCTACCTCGTCCATTAGAATGGCCATTACTAAGAAATTTAACTATAGCAAATTCTGGCATGGATGTAGCCAATTGGGAACTCTATTACACTGTTGGTGGGAAATTAAACATGTTCAACCACTGTGGAAGGCAGTACGGAGTTTCCTGAAAGAGTAAATATAGATCTCCCTTAAGACTCAGTAATTCCCCTCATGGGCAGTAAGCCAATAAATAACAAACAAGCTCACATGAAAGCTACCAGCATAACCTAATTCAGGGCTCAGGCCCAGAGTTCAAGGACTGGAAAAATGTTACCACTGCTGGTATTTGTTTCCGTAAATATGAACCGTTTTATATAAGATACCAAATCAATCTATTTGCAGTAGCTAGATTAGGACTTAAATGTTAGTGGGTGATAAAATGGCTCCTTTGTTGAATGTTAGGAAGAGATGTAGGTAGTCCATGAAAGGGAGATTTTGTTGTTGTTGTTGTTCGAGGGGCTTGAAGTCTGGACTTGGACACTGTCCCTGAACTCTTCAACTCAAGGTGAGTGTTCTACCACTTGAGTGACAGTGCCACTTCTGGTTTTCTGATGGTTAAATGGAAATAAGAGTCTCAGGGTCTATCCTGCCCAGGCTGGTTTTGAACTGTAGTCCTCAGATCTCAGCTTCCTGAGTAGCTAGGATTACAGCTGTGAGCTACTGGCACCAGGTAAAAATGGGGGATTTTTAGAAATGAAAATCCACCTCTTCACCTGTGTCTAAACCTCAGTATTACTATTAGAACACTTCACCTTCACCTCATTTCATCAGACATTTGTAAATTTTCTCTTTTCCTTCATGTGGGAATACTGCAGTCAATATCAACTCAGCTGGGGGACTGGATCAATTGTATGGTAATTGTTAGCACCTAATTTAAGAACTTTTACATCAGAAGAAATGAAACCCTCATTTGGAATAATTGTTTTCTCTTTTTATTACAAATCTGTGCTTGATTATTCCCTAATGTGATATTGGACTTCCTAATAGAGTGATGAAATTTTCTTTATTTTCAACCTTCTCCCACATGTGGTCAAATATTTAAGAATTGAAAGATTTGCACTGAAAATTGATTAAGCTGACTTCTAAGAAAATGTACATTTCTGGAATTTGGTCTTCTGTCATGTTCTTACATGCACAAGCTTTCTATGATTTATTTGTACTACAAGGAATTCTACTTTCCATCTTTGTGTGACCAATTTTAGTCTGATCAGTCTTTCTGATCCTCTCTCTGGAGTCTCATTTGAGTATGCCTCATAAAAAAGATATTAGTTATCAGCTAAATGATTCTCAGCTTCTGTTTTTTGCCTGACTTCTTGTAGGCTGTGATAGCAACCCTGCCTGGCTGTGCTTACTGGAGTGTGTGTGTGTGTGTGTGTGTGTGTGTGTGTGTGTGTGTGTGTGTGTTTTGTTTTAGATATCTAGGATTACTATTCAAGGTAGTAGTTTCTCTGGGCCCCTGTGGTCCCCTGGCCTAGAGTCAATGAGTTATACTCCTTAGGATACAAAGAACAACTGACTAAATTCCTGTAAATTGTCTCAAAATGAGGCAATCAGGCATCCTTGCAAAGCCATCAATAATGCTTTGTAACCACTTACAGAAGTCGTCTATCAAGATGGCTTTTCAAAGTTGACTGTGAAAAATATTCATTTCTAAGTAGGCACCATAAAGCAGATCACATTCCTGGGATCAGACTTTTGGAAGGAAGGTTCCCCTTCCTTCCGTCTCTTATGATAGTTCAAACCATAATATTCTTCAGTTGTGGCCAGCCTGGAGCACATATTCCCAAGAATATTCTGTAAATACGGGGTAAATACTTGTCTACTACAGACTGATTTATCTTGCTTTTATCTGTTGTTATTTTCATTACTTCAAACACATGGATAATTTATATTGGGATTAGACAAAGGATTAATGGAATAAACATTCAGTTTACTTTCATATATCCAATATAATACACTTAACCCGTAATGGACAAATAAATTCAACTCTAGAAACAATGTCAGGAATATAAAATAAGCTTTAATACGTATAATCTGGCACACATAAACCATCATCTACAGAAAAATTCAGTCTCTCTGTAAATATTTATTTTGTATGAAATAATAAAAATTTAATTAATGAATATCACTTTTAGTTATCATCTGAAATAGTCCTCGTGTATATAATTGTAAATAATTTTATAAATGTCACCTAGACAAGAATTTAACATGCATGTAGAAATCAAATTTCCACAATTTAAGCTATATGAGAGGGATCGTACCCTCATGTACTATGTGGTGTGAATTTTGCCACAGTGCTGAACCCTTCCAAATAATACCAAGGGTCATGTGTAATAATTTATTATTTGATGTTAAGATGATTGCTACGTGTAGAATACGCTTTGAATTATTACATTAACTCACAGAAATGAAGCAATGATTTGTTATTTGTTTAAATTTTAATGCTTCTCAATTTTACAATTCATTAAATATATTATTAAAATTATTTTCACTTTCTTCTTTTCTATAGCTGATGAAATTAAAATTATATATTAAACATTCAATGTTAAGAAATCAATAATAAGTAAACTATTATTAAAATGATATACTATTAAACTGTGATTTGAATTATACTTCTAACAAATTGTGATGTAAACAAGTCAATAGAATTAAGGGTGATCATTTTAAAACTTAGCAGCTTGTTATTTTTTTTTTTATTTTATTTTTTGGGTCCGATCGTGGGGCCTGAACTCTGGGCCTGGGCGCTATACCTCAGCATTTCAGCTCAAGGCTAGCGCTCTACAACTTGAGACCCAGCACCACTTCTAGCTTTTTTCTTTTTGCTTATGTGGTGCTGAGGAATCGAACCCAGGGCCTCAGGCATACAAGGTAAGCATTCTAGCACTGAGCCACCTTCCCAGCCCAGCAGCTTGTTATTTGTTTCCTAATTGTGTCATTTGTTATTCTTGGTCCAAGTCATCTCTTCATCTTAATTGTTTAGTTTTCTATTTTATCTCAATTGGTTTGCTGATTGTGTGTTTTGTTTTCCCTTTTTAATGACCGACATGAGGCTGAAAATCTGTATGCTAGTTTATTACTTCCTACATTAAAGTCAAATTGCTGCTCTCCACAGCTGTTCTACTCTACGATACTACAGTATTTCCCCCACTCCCATCTCCTGTATTGCTGCTCTCATATATTTTATTTTATTTTTTATTTAAATTTTATTGTCAAGGTAATGTACAGATGGGATATAGTTACATAAGTAAGGTAATTAATTTATTTCTTTTCTAACTCGTTAACCTTTCCCCTATTTTTCCCTCTCTTCACTCCCAACGCCCCCCCAAGATTATTTACAACATATTGACTTGTGATTACCACTGTTGCATAGGTTCCCCCTTTGTCCTTTGTCTCACCATTTTTTTTTCTTTCTCTTCCCTAGTTCAGATCAACATATTTAAAATACCCAGGGTATCAAAATCAAATACAGTGACTACAGGGGATAAACCTTAGGTGGGGAAAACACAAAAGCATAAAAAGAAATCACAGTACATTAAGAACAACAAAAACAAAGAACCTGTCTTGGAGTTCATTTTACTTAGAATCACCTTATACAATCATATGTACATAGCTATTGAACTATTCTGCTCATCTACTAAGATTATCCTTGATGTACCCAATAATGCTCCCCTATTACCCAGTAATCCCACTTCTGGGCATATAACCAGGTGATCACAAACAAGGCCACAGTAAAGCTACTACTGTGTATCACAGTAATATTTACCAAAAATGACACACACACTCACACACACACACACACACACACACACACACACACACACACACACACACACACAGATAAACACACATGGAAAACTATGCTTCAATCACAAAGAATGTGACCACCTCATCTGTAAGGAAATGAAAGATCTTGGAAAAAATCATATTAGTGAAGTAAGCCAGACTTAAAGACACATAGGTCCCACCGTTTCCTTTATTTGTAATAATTAGTTTACATGAATGATAATCTCATATATTTTAATTTGACATTTTGTTCTATGTTGAGCGCGCAACATTATTGCTATATTTTTTGTTATTATTTCTGCAAATAGGCAGGTATACTTAAAGAATTACATTCATCTTATCCATTATTGAAGGAAGAACAACTAAAAGAGTAACCACTACTAGGAAGAACAACTCCTACTTACTTAGCTTCATTCCTATGTAAGGTCAATGTTGTCCCCTGTATCCTCATGTTGTACATTACAACTCTATACCTGGTCATAATGTATATCTAGTATCTTATGCATTGTGAACTAAATGCCCGAACTAAATGCTTTACTTAAAAAAAAATTCTGTCAATGTTTGAGGATGGTTTGTGTGTGTGTGTGTGTGTGTGTGTGTGTGTGTATGTGTGTGTGTGTGTGTATGTTTACAAAGATCAGAACATAACATTTTTCTTCATTTCGAATACATCTTACAGGTCATTGTAAGTTGTGGCTAATGGGAGCAGTCTTTTGTTATTTTAAGGATGAAACAGAAAAAGATATTTGTGCATGTAACACAGTTGCTTTATTAGTATCGTTGAACACTGAACTTCGATTTACACCTTGGCTGTTGTTGTGAATAATGTGAATAACAATGAACTACAGCTATATTTACGAGTTACCCAGAGAGAAATAATCACATGATTGGTGGATCAGATGATATTTCAAGTATGATTTCTTTAGAAAACTGCATACTACTTTCTACAAGGAGAATACTAACCTGGATTTTGTCCAAGAGTAGAAAATTTCCTTTTCTTCACACTGTCACCAACATAATTACCTTTTATTCAAAAGGGAATAAAGGGCAAAATTTTACTATCTTCACTACCCTAGACTGGCTTAAGACCGAAATCCAACCTCCTAAATGCTTGGAATTGCAAACTTTTACCACCACACCTGGTTCCTTTGATTTTTTTTTGATAAGAGTTATAATAGTTATAAAGTAGTATCATAGTAATTTTGAATTACATTTCTCTAATGACTTCTTCTCACAGCATTAAGCCAGCACAGAAGTTGTATTAAACACAACTGTGTAAACCCACTGGTGATATAGAGGGGTTTATGGAAAACATGTCTATTCGAACTTTTGTCCATTTTTAATCAAGTTTCTTGTTAATCTCATCTTTAATCTCTCTATACAAAAATAATTAATTCAAGGTAGTAAAAAGGAAAAAATTAAGCAACTCCTAACATTTTTCAATTTTCAATAACATGATATTGCTTAAATCATTTTCTGTTTATGCTTGAGACTATATAACAATTTATTTATACCTTTTACATATCTATATATATTTTATTTATTTTACATTGATTGCTCTTTCCAAAGCCTGCGTGTCTAATTTTGGTTTCTTTCAGGCTTAAGAAGTTCAGATTTCAAACTCAAGAATAAATGGATGTAAGCAAACAAAAAAATACAGTTCCTCTCATCTGATAATGCCTCTACAAGAATGAGAAAAGAGTTCATCATTCTAAGGACCCTTAATTCTTAAGATATCATTTGCTATAATGCTAATGTTATTACCATTTTAGTGTTGGGAAAAATTGTAATTAAAGGCAGTAAGTGCATGGCCCAAGACACACAGTGAGGAAGGAAATGAGTCAAATTTTCCAAAAGTCTTCCAGCAATACACAAAAGGTAGATAAATTCTCTCCATTCATTGATACTCTCAATTCAATATTCATACTGTCCAAGAAATAATAGCATAGCAATTATTGCCCACGGTAATTGTTTTCTGTTACATTTTGTCTTCAACACAGACTGTGTTGGTGACATTGGGTTATCATTCACAGAGCTGAGCTTATAAATTTTGGTCCAAAGAGAGGCAAATTTCTTCTGTCCCATAGTTCCAGTATCATTTTTAAAAAGAACTAAATCTTTTAAATATCATCACTTACTATATTTTAATAATTCAAGAATGAAAAATTTCACATATAATCACTCCAAAATGCTTTAAGACTAGGAGATGATAAAACAGGCCTCTGTGAAGTAAATTTTCTTCTACTTTTAAAATTATTCTGAAAGCCTGGTACTGGTTTGTCACACCTGTAATCCTAACTACTCGGGATACCTACTAAGGAGCCTGAGATCTGTGGATAATATTGGGAAGCCAAGAGGACAAAATAAATTCATGAGATTATTTTTCAAAATTTTAACGAAATAGCAAAGGGCCAGGAATGGAGATGTAGCTCATATAATAACTCACCAATCTAGAGAGAAAGACGTAGCGAGATGTTGAAGCCCTGACTTCAAACTCTGAGCATGCCAACACGCAGGAATGCACACACACTCACTTTTTCAAAATATCTTCATATCAGTGTTTTGCATTAATTTCTTTGTTAACGATATTATATGGGTAAAATGGGCTTCATAAACTCTTCCATCTCAAAACATTTTTATACATTTTTGTTGTAAAAATACTGTACAGAGGGGTTATAGTTATATGAGCAAAGTAATAAGTACATTTCCTATCAAGCATTGTTACCTCCTCCTTTGTTTTCCCCCCACCATTCCTTCCCTTACACCTCTACAAGTACACTCCTCATACCCCAAAGCCCCACCAAATGTCCCTAGCCTAAATTGTAAAGTTCGTTTTTCAAAATAATGTCTTGTGCATCTATTGTTATACAATGGGTCAAACTGTATTCCTATTTAAGCATGTTGTTTTTTTCCTTTCCCTCCCCAAATTAGAGAAGTGTACATTCAAGATGCAGGTGCACCAACATCAAATAAAGTGAAAACAGGGTTATACTGTTGGGGAGGAGCGTATAAAAAAGAAAAACAATCACGTCGTACATTATAAATATGTGAGAAACAACAGCAAGAAAGAAAAAAAACACTTGTGTCTCTATCTTGGGGGTTATTTAGCTTAACATCAACTTATCTAGTCATATACACATAGGCTTTCAACTTTTCTGCTTATCCCAGGCATATACTAGTTATTGCAAATAAGGGATACCATGGGACCTATGTTTCTTTGGACTTGGCTTATATCAGTTAATATAATTTTTTTCCAAGGCTTTCCATTTCCTAACAAATTGAGCGATGTCATTCTTTCTGATGGAGGCATAGAATTAATATACATACATACATACATATATATATATATATATATATATATATAGTATATGTGTGTGCGTGTGTGTGTACACACAAATAAACACAGAACATTTTCCTTTTTTGTTTTTTAGAGCAACTTAGTTTTCCACCTTCATCATTTTTTCAAATGTTTTTATTGTGATTAAGTGGTTACAAATTTCCCAAATTTCACAATATTGTGGGATAGTGATGCTTAGTTTAAGTCACAAACACATTCTAACTTCGATGGAGCAAATTGTCTATTATGGTCTACAACATTTATGAATTCTATGAGCTTTGCAATAGAGTTATTTCTTCCATATGTAAACTTTTTTGTTTTGAAATATGTATATTTCTTTTGTATTGCATAGCATCAGCTGTTCCCTCTTTCCCACTTGTTCCCTCCCTCCCTCCAGTGACATTGAGTTGCTTAGTTCATTTTGGTCAATGTCCAGTGCAGCTGATCGATCCCACTGTTGTATGTTTTTCCCTGATTCCCTCTAGTTCTGTGTCGTCCTCCTGGTTTCCCTTCAGTGTGCACATATGACGGGCAGAATGGGGTTATTTAGTAGTGATTCGACCAGATGAGTGGAGGTTCTTGGTTTCTTAAGTGTTGTTAATTTTGTCATATCACCTTACATTTTGGATTTAACATCCGCTTATCACGGAGACCATGTGCCATTTGTCTCTTTGCTTTTGGCTTAAATCGCTCAACATGATTTCCTGTAGCTCGATTGATTTCCCTACTAATGCCATTATTTTGTCCTTTCTAATGGCTGGAAAATATTCCGTTGTGTATAGTTACCACAGTTTTTTGATCCATTCATCTCTGGTGGGACATATGGGTTGTTTTCATATCCTGGCTATTGTGAACAGTGCTGCAATATACATGGAAGTGCATTTGTCCTTGAATATTGGTACCTGTTGTTCAGGATAGATGCCTAGAAGTGGTATGAGTGGGCCATAAGGAAGGTCAATATTTATCTTTCTGAGGACTCACCAGACTGCTTTCCAAAGTGGTTGTGTAAGTGTACATTCACACACACACACACACACACACACACACACACACACACACACACACACAGTGAGAGAGAGAGAGAGAGAGAGAGAACATTTTCTTGATCCATTCTTCTACTGAGCAGCATCAGGGTTGGTTCCATATCTTAGCTATGGAAAATAATGCTACAATAAACATTGTTGTGGTGGTAGTTTTAGTATGGACTGGTTTGTGATCATTTGGGAGAATGGTCAAAATTGGGATTGCTGTATAATAGGGAGCTCTATGTGGAGGCTTTTGAGGAACCTCCAAACTGCTTTCCAAAGTGGATGAACAAGTTTACACTCCCACCAAGAATGCAGTAGGCTTCCCTTCTGGCCATATCCCTTCCAGCATCTGTTGTAAAAATATGGAACAATTCACTAATTTGTGTATCATCCTTGTGCAGGGACCATGCTAATCTTCTCTGTATGTTCCAATTTTAGTGTATGTGCAGCCAAATTGAGCACAAAACATTTTTTATATATAAAGAGTAATTGATTTTCTTAAACTAGACAATTCAACAAAAATAAGTTCAAAAGAATTGTGAAATTTTAGAACCATGTGTTTCTTACATAAGCACACATTTAAGAATAAAGTCAAGATTGACATATCAAAAACAAAATAATTCCAGATATTTGTTGTTCATGAGATTGGTAGGAGGAGGAATTCAATTATTCTACAAAAGGCACTTGTCATAATGATAATTGCAGCAAATGTTAAGGTTTGTTAAAAGTTTTAATGTTTTAAATATGTTTAATTTTGGGATTTGCTTATATATGGCAAAATTAAGTCATAAAAATTTTTGATAAAGTATATAATATTTCTGGTAGCATGTACTAGTAAGTATGTACATTTCAGATTTTATAGAAACTTTACTAATGAGAAGTTGCAAAGACTGTGTAAAGAAGCAGAGTGAAGAGTTAAGATTTTAAGTACACAGTTTCTGTTAAATCTTTAGGGCTCCTTTACGTTATATGTTAGTGATGAACAAATAATGATATAATCCACATACAAATGATGAGATGAACTATAAATAGTAATCTTAGTGAGTAAATTTAAAGGCTACTTATAGCTTTATCCAGTTTTAAATGTACAGGAATATGAGAAAATAGTAAACTCTACTATGTACACTTCAAACACTGAAAACCCTGGTAATTGTTTTGTTTTTTATTTTAGTAATCATTAATATTTAATTATTGTTTTCTTTATTTATAGCATTTTTCCTTGTTGTAATATAATACAACTTTTTGTGAATCATGATTAAGAAGTACTTTGAGAATATTATTGGGATGGCCACACAATTTTTCATAGGTGCATGTGAATTTACAAAGAGCAAAACTACAAAGTATTGATTAAAAATTATATCAAATAGAGTCTGAATCAGGAGTGTTGATAAATGTCCACACCTAAAATCTTAACCCTAGGCTGGAGCATCTTATTTAAATATTGTTGAGAATTTCAAGACTTCCTTTATGTAGGGCCCTTAGAAGTATGTACAGCATGCATGTGTACAAAGCCAGTGACAACAGACAAATATGACTAAGTTTCCCCAAAAGGAATCTATGAAGTCAATAGTTATCTTCCCAAGCAGATGAAAAAATGCGTCCAAAATGATTCAGTGCCCCTACATTTGTGGAGTTATTTAATTTATGGATTCTTTGTTAGACATATTCTTTTCTTTTAAAAATTGTCAAATAGTTTATAATAAACTTTGTCTAGTATTTCTTGGTTCAAAACAGAAATCTTGATACAGTTGATGTCACTTGGCTTTCTTACTATCTCAGTTCAAAGCCAACCTAGGCAGGAAAGTCTGTCACATTCTTATCTGTAACCAAACACCAAAAACGCCAGAAGTGGAGTTTGGCTCAAGTAGTAGAGTCCTAGCTTTGGGGGAAGTTGGCCAGGGAAGACATTTCCTCAGGAACATGGTCCAGCCTCTGAGTTCAAGCTCCAGAACCAGGACAAACTAAACAAACAAACAAGAAAAAAATGCACATATTTCTTTGGGACCATCCATAAAGCACTGGTTTGAGAACAGACTCCTTTTGCTGATCATACTCACTGAATCCTGCTTTTTTGGAATACTAATTGCGCTGGAGAATTCAGGACAAGACTAAATGAATTAATAAGTGACTCCTGCAACAACAGAATCATCTCAATAGTGAAATATCCATGCATAAGACAAATTAAAACCTCCAAGTCTTTGTTTCCTTGCAAAAGAAAACTTTTAAAACAATGTTTATTTCCTTTTGTTCTATGCTGGCCTTCAATTGGCACATTGTTTCCTTTTGAAATACTTTCAAGAAGAAGTTTTCAGACAATTTTTATATGAATAAAGAACACACTCGAAAAAAGTCAGCGACAGTTTCTTCAAGCATGGATTCTTTTTTTTCTAACAATGAATATATATTTTTTACAGTGAAAATACTGAACAGAGTGGTTACAATTACATGTGCAAGATAATGAGTACAGTTTTTATCAAGCATTGTAGCCTACTCCTTGGTTTCCCCTTCCCATCCCTAGAAATAAAAGAAATGCAAATCAAAACAACATTGAGATATCACCTCACCCCAGTTAGAATGGGTATAATCAAGAACTCTAATAACAACAGATGCTGGAGGGGATGTGCAGTCCCACTTTTGGGCATTTACCCAAATGTTTACAAACAAGACCACACTAAAGCTACGAGCACAACTAAGTTTATTGCAGCATTATTTACAGCTAAGATCTGGAATGAGTACATTTTTTATCAAGCAATGTAGCCTACTCCTTGGTTTCCCCTTCCCATCCTCCCCTCTCCCCTCCATCCAATCCTCCTCCCCCCAGCAACAAAGTTGTAAAGTTCGTTTTTGAAATAACGACTTGTACATCTCATTGTTGCAATGGGTCCACCTGTATCCCTATTTAAATGATTTGTTTTTTTTCCATTCCCCTCCAGAAATTATACCGACATCAAATACAGTGAAATTAGGGGTTATTGTTATCCCGTGGGGAAGGGACATAAAAAGCAACAAGGAAATCATCTTATATATGTGTTAGAAAAAGTCATATGAAAGAACAAAAAACATTCGAATACATATCTTAGGGTTCATTTCCCTAACATCAACTTATCTGATCTTTTCTGTTTGACTCAGACATATACTAGTTATTGTAAATAAGGAAAACCATGGACCTATGTTTCTTTGGGCGTGGCTTACTTCAATTAATGTAATTTTTCCAAGTCTTTCCAGTTCCTAACAAATGGGACAATGTCATTCTTTCGGATGGAGGCATAGGATTCCATTGTGTATATATACCACATTTTCTTGATCCATTCATCTACTGAGGAGCATCTGGATTGGTTCCATACCTTAGCTATGGTAAATAAGGCTGCAATAAACATAGTCGTGCTGGTACCTCTAATGTGGCCTTGTTTGTGAACATTTGGGTAAATGCCCAAAAGTGGGATTGTCTTAGGGGAGCTCTGTGTGGAGTCTTTTGAGGAATCTCCAAGAACCGACCTCAGGACCACTGGAATAGAATTGAAAATCCAGAAATGAACCTACAAACCTATAGCCATCTAATCTTCGATAAGGGAGCTAAAAAAATTGAAGAAAGACACCCTCTTCAGGTAAAATGAATGTTTTCAGGCTTCATAGAGCTAGCACAAAGACATCTTTGGACATGAGGTAACACGCCTTTCAGAGACAACTTAGTAAATACAAAATATAAAATTTAAATGACTTATAAAAACATTATTCATGTACATATGGCCATATAAGATAATGTTAAGAAAAATGAAACCCAAGATAGGGACACAACTTGTTTATTCTTTATTGAAATTGTTTTTAATGTATCTAAAATGTACTATGTGATTTTTTCGTTTCTCCTCCATGTTCTTCCCGCATGATATAACTCCTGTTTTCACTGGATATGATGTTGGTGCCCTGCATCTTGCATATACATTTTTCTAGTGTGGGGAGGAGAAGGGAAACAACAAAATGCTGAAACAAAGATTCAGGATGACCTATTGTAACAATGATATGAACAAGACACTATGTAGAAAACGAATTTTACAACTTGTGGAGGGGAGGGGGAATTGGGCAGATGGGGAGGGAATGGATAACACAGAAAAAACAAAAGAGGATGTAACAATAAGAAATGTACTCATTACCTTACTTACGTAACTCTAAGCCCTCTGTACATTATTTTTTACTATAAAAACATAAAAGAAACCATTATCCATGAGTACATTAACTTCAAATTCCATAAGTGCTCTTAAATTAAATTTAACTTGGAGAAGATTCTCAGAAAAGTTTATTTGTGTGTGTGTTGTGAATTATTTCCCAAGTGTACACAAGTTAACAGTAGAAGAAACAATAGGAATAATAAGAGAAAGAAAAGTTCTGTGTTTAAGTCTAATGGTTCAATATACTATAGAACACTCTGCAAATAAGACATTAAACCAATAAAGCCAAGGCCATTATGTAGATCTATGGGAGTGACATAGAGAAATAATTAATACTAAGAGGAATATGAACGATGAGGCCGCACTCTTTCAACTTCTATCTCTAAATCATGGTTGCTAATCACGCAAATTTGTAAAATGTACAATTGAAGAATAATTCTGGTTCCAAAGCAAGTTAGATATAAGAGCATGGACTTAACTGGAAAAAAAGTCCATGGTGAGAAAGCAGGAATTATACTAGCAATGAACTGGTGGCCAAGATCTCAGTTCTTTTTCTTTCTTTCATCTTTTTTCTTTCTTTCTTTCTTTTTTTTTTTGATGGTTGAGGCAGGCTTTGAACTCAGCCTGGGAAATATCTCTCCACTCTTCAGCTCAAGCCTAGTGCTCTACCTGTTGAGCCACAGTGCCACTTCCAGTTTGCTGGTGGTTAATTGGAGATAAGTGCCTCAGAACATTTCTTTCCTACTCATACAGGATTTGAACTGCAATCCTCAGATCTCAGCCTCCTGAGTATCTAGAATTATAAGCGTGAACTCAAGTGATGGAATACTAGTGATGAGCAAGATTGCTGAATGAGGTTGCTGAGGCTTTTGCATACACACATACAAACATACACATACACACAGAGGCACATATATGTGCAAACACACCTGCACAAATAAAACAACTCTCAGAATATGGAGAAATGTTAGAAAACAATAGAAAATATATCCTGAGTAAGACTAGATCAAGTGATAATTTTTAATATTAGAAAGTCCTCAAGTGAAATTTATTCAAAGTTTGATAATATTACATACCTAGGGACCAGAGATAAAAAGAAAGTCATGTAATCATTATTAAAGGGATTGGATCCATGGAAGAATGAATCAGAGACCCCTGCAGGTGCATCTGAAAATGTTCATATCCTGTGTGAAATGATAGAACATCTTTGAAAATAGTACATAAACAACTTGAGCAGTCAGTCTAATGAATAAGATCATAGGAGAAGTTCAGAATTGCTAGTCTGTATCTAGATTAAATAAACCACCAAACTATGGAAGGGCAATTTGATACAAGCCTGGAATTCTAGCACTCAAGCTAAGACAGGAGATTAGAGAGTGGGATTACATAGTGATACCTTCCCTGGACCAGGTAGTATAATTTTGTCTCAATGAAACAAACCAAACAACAAGAAAGGAATACACAGTAGGAAGTTTGGGCTAATTTTGTCATTATGTTTTGAGAAGGCAAGTTTCCTATTGAAATGCAACTCATATATAATCCTCAGTTGTGTTTTAAATGCTCTCTGCATTACACAACATTCCTAGATGCAAAATGGCTCATGATTCCCAATCAAAAATTTGAAAAAATAAGCATCATTCTGTTGGATTTCAAAGAAATAATGAAGGATTACAAAATTTTAAGCCTGGAAAAATACAAAGTTCATCTAATGTAGGACTTTGTAGACCTTGCTAAATTAGAATTTATATTTAAAATAAATATTTTGGTTTTGTTTCTAATTTCATATTCTATAGGATACTACAAAATTCTTTTTAAGTAGAGGTTTTAATTCACAAATTCACACATGAATCAGGCATTTTATTTGCTTAAAATATTCTTTCAAGCGAGGTATAATTAGAACTTAGTTAATTGATAATTCCAACAGTTCATGTATAAAATGAGATAGTGTGAATAATCTGCACAGAGTTGCCAACAAATGGATGATATTAATTTATTAATTTAGAACAAGCAATTTTTTGAGGCTTTGGTGTAACATGGTATGAAGAGAGTAATTGTGTGAGGTCTTGGTTCTTCTATCTATTTGTAATACAGGAAGAAATTTCCTTAGTTACATGCCTCTGTATACAATGAGAAAAATGCGAGGTTGGAGTTGGTTTTATTTTTTGGTTTGTCCTCAGGTTTGAACTCTGGGCCTGGCCACTCTCTTTGAGCCGGTTTTTGCTCAAGGCTCATGCCCTACAACTTCAACCTCAGTGCCACTTGAGTCTGGCTTTTCCTGAGAAGTTTATTGGAGATAAGAATCTAAGGAATCTCCCTGACTGGGTGGGCTTTGAACCATAATCTTCTGATCTTAGCCTCCTGAATATCTATGATAGATAAAAATATAAATAATATTTGCAAGTGCTCTGATTTCTAGAAATCAGAAAAATGTTGCAGCAAAGTTTAGTGTAGTGTACTTTCCACAATAGGAAAGGCATCATATTAGCACAAGTGTAGTATTTTTTCACAATAGTGATAAGCTATTCATGATGTGAATTAAGGGAATTTTAAGGTGCATCATACAAATTGGAAACTGTTGGGCTAGGAAGACTTTATGGCATAAAAGCTTGGGATTGATGATCACAGAAATAATAGCTTACTCTGATGAACAAATGTTTACTCTTGAGGAATTAATTATTACACATACTTCGTAGTTATATCCTCCACCAGAATGTGGCTATTTTTTTGTTGATTTCTCAATATGTACACCCCATTAGAAACTGCAGTTATTGCAGAATTAAATAACATACAAACAGGTACTGTTTTGAATATCTCTGATATGGAATGTTCAGAATTTGAAAATGAGTAGTTAGTATTTGTAAGAACTTTGAAGAACACATATATTCTGTCCTTTTAACAATTATTCAGTTTTAAAAGTTAGGAGTTTCCATAGAATTAAACTGTTTTCTGTTTTACTATGGGACAATATTAACTTATAATTTTTTTTGAAAATTATGACAGATATATTGTGAAAATATTGTATATTTGGATAACATTCAAGTTGATGAACCTCTGATAAAGAAAGGTGTAATTAATTCAAATTAGATGCCAAATAGTGTTCATTTTTTAAAAGGTAATGCACATAGGATAATATTTACTATAGCAATACAGTGAAATTATACTTTATGTAACTTATTTTTGTTTAATTTTATTTTTAAGGTGATATATACAGGGGTTGCATTAATTGTAAGGTAGTGAATACAAAACATGTCAAAATTTTACCCACTACCTCATTTTTCTCACACTTTTCCTTTTCCCCCAAACCCCTCACAAGTTGTAATGTAAATTTCCAACATGTTGTCTTGTGAGTACTGCTATTGCACTGGTTTGCCCTTTGTCCTTTGTCTCCCCAATTTGCTGTTCATCTTGCCTTCTCAAATTAAGATAAATGCATGTGCAATACACACAGTACTGAAATCAAATACAGCAGGGGATAAACTATAGGGGAAAACACAAAAGAAAAAAGAAATCACATAGTACATTTAAAAAAAAAACCACAAAGAAAAACCTCTATTTCCATATCTAGGTGTTTATTTTGCTCAACAAGATCTTGTATGGTCCTATATGCAAAGCTTTTGAGCCATTCTGCTCATCTGCTAGTGTTATTCTATACATATCCTATTATTACAAATGAGGGAAACTATGGAATCTGTTTCTTTGGGTCTGGCTTATTTTATTTAGCAGGATTTTAAAAAATCTTTCCATTTCCTTTTGAATTGGAAGCATAGAATTCAACCATATATATATATATATATATATATATATATATATCAACAAAATGTGTATATATATCACATTTTGTTGATTCGTTCATCTACTGAATGGCATATTGGTTTGAAAATGTTTGCATGTAAGTATTACTTAGGGTCATTCAAAAATGACAGATGACACCTCCCCAGAAATACTAAAATCATGATTTCTTCTTAAGAAAGGATTTTATGGTGGTACAAGTGTTGAAATATCTGGATGAATGTAATTTATATCTTGCACTGAATTAGGCAGGAAGATATCTAATATTATATAGGATAAAAATGGTAGTGACAAAATATTCCCTTGAGAAAGATATAGGAGTCTGCCAGAAGTATGAAGAAATTCAGATAATTTTAAAGAATTTAAAAATACAAGCTCAAATATGTTTCTTTAAATAAAAATTATGTAAGTGGAAGGGCAAAAGAAGGAGAAGAGAGGACAGTAACTGACAGCAGATCATTGTCCCAAGTTAGAGTATATAAAGTCATAATCTAGAGTTCGGATGAAGATGGCAGAAGGTCTAGGCTAAACGAGCTATCATGTAGACAACAGTTTTAGTGTTCCAGTCAACAGTCCTAGGTTAGAGAATCACACCCAGTGTGCCATCACAGTACAGAGAGTTTGGCCAGAGATGGAATATCCAGGCAAGGAAACAGATCTGAGAATCAGCGGCCTGAGCCAACATGCTTACAGAGAGAGTCCAGTCAAAAAGATGCCAGACACAGTGTGCGTATTCTACTCAATACCAGGAAGAACTGACAAGGAACAGATATATTCATGCTGCATATCACAGACCATAGAGGGCCCAGTCACCAAGATTCTGGCATGAATAGAACCCTGACACCCTCACTCCTTCTCAGAAAGCAGAGGAAGGAAGGTGGCCCCTCTCCCACCACCAGAGAGCTCCATCTTTGATACTGACAAAGGCCCAGAAATTGATACTGACAAAATGCCCAGACTTTTGTCTGTGCAACTACAGGACTTTGGTTGATGCTTGCCTTAAAATAGTGTTCTAGCACAAAAATGGATTCATGGAATCCAATAAAAGATAGCTGAAAGAAGTCAGGGAGACCGGACAGGGAATGTTGAATGGAGCCCAACAGAAGGAATGGGAGTCCAAGGAAACCATAACCGATCAACTAAGTGATTTGAGAATAAACACAACACCAGATTCAAGAAGCTTTTAGAACCCCAAATAGAACAGACCATGACAGGATATCACACCGTGACATTATAATCCCCACAGCATCAATTCCAAGGAAAAAATCCTTAAAGCAGTCAAGGAGAAAAGATCAACCACTTACAAAAGGAAACCAATTAGAATAACTTCAGATATCTCAGTGGAGAAAATTACAGCAAGAAGAGCTGCCATGCCCTAAAGACAAACAATTATCATCCAATTATACTGTACCCAGCTATATTCTCCTTCATAACCGAAGGCCAACTAAAAACCTTCCATACCAAAGAACAACTGAAACAATATATATACACCAAACCAGCCCTATAAATGACACATAACGATGTATTACACATAGAAAATCAACAAGACCACAATAAAGGCAAAGAAACCGCACTCAAACTGAGAATCCAAGAACCATAGGAAGAACCCAGTTGCTGCAGCCACCAAGAAGGGGCATAAAATGGCAGGAACTCCCAAACAGCTCTCAATTCTAACTCTCAACATTAACGGATTGACTCTCCAATTAAGCGACATAGACTGTCAATTAGGATTAAGAAGCAAGATCCTTCTATCTGCTGCCTTCAGGAGTCTCATATTGCCCATAAAAACAAACACATTTTCAATGTGAAAGGCTGGGACAAAATCTACCAAGCAAACGGCCCACATAAACAGGCGGAAGTTGCAATCCTAATAACAGATAAAATAGACTTCTAATTAAAATTAGTGAGAAGAGATAAGGAAGGTTGCTACATACTAATTAAGGGATCTCTCCTTCAGGAGAATATTACAATTTGAAATATCTATTCGCCAAACAACCAAGAACCCAAATTTCTTCAAGAAACACTACTTTCCTTCAAATCTGACATTGATCCAAAGACATTAATTGTTGGGACTTTAACACACCACTTTCCACACTAATAGATCAACTCGGGAAAAACTCAACACAGAAACTGCATATCTAAACACCTGCATAGATCAACTATATTTAACAGACATCTACCGTATATTTCACCCAGCAGCATCAGAATACACGTTTTTCTCAGCAGCTCATGGCACATTTCCCACAATAGACCACAATTTAGGTCACAAAACAAACTTTTCCAAATTCAGAAACATAGAAGTTATACCTTGCATTCTCTCACACAACAAGGGAGTAAAATTAGAACTCACCACCAAAAGCCACCGAAGAAAGTCCTGTAACACATGGAGGCTGATAAACACACTGTGGAATGACCAGTGGGTCATGAAAGACATTACAAAGGAAATTCAAATATTCATGATATTCATCAAAGATGAACACACAAATTACCACCTACTCTGGGACACAGCAAAGGCAGTACTTAGAGACAAGCTTATAGCCCTGAGTTCCAACACAAACAACTTGTAGATATCTGAAACCAACAATTTAATGGGACATCTGAGAGCCTCCTTGAATAAGAGCAGGAAGATAATCCCTAATCCAGTAGCTGGAAAGAAATGATTTATATTGAATCAGAATTAAAGAATTAGAATCCAAAAATACCACAGAAAGAATCAACAAAAGAAAGAGTTGATTCATCGATAAAATTAACAAAATTGACAGAACTTTAGCAAATCTTACCAGAAAAAGAAGAGAACACACCCAAATAAATAAACTCAGAGATGAGAATGGACACATCACCACAGAAACAACCAAGATTCAGAACATTATAAGGGAATACTTCTCAAAACATTATGCTAATAAGTTTGAGAACTTGGCAGAAATGGACCTTTTCCTAGCAAATATTGACATGCAGAAATTAAACCAAGATGAGTTAAACCATCTTAACAGGCCCATATCCAACATTGAAATAGAAACAGCAGTAAGAGTCTTCCCATCTAACAAAAGCCCAGATCCTGATGGATTTACAATGGAATTCTACAAGGCCTTCAAAGAAGAGCTCACACCAACACTCCTCCAAATCTTCAATGAAATTGAAAGAGAAAGTTCACTACCGAACTCATTCTATGAAGCCATCATAACCCTCATCCCAAAACCAGGCAGGCAGTCTTCAAAGAAAGAGAACTATAGACCCATTTCTTGGATGATCATTAATGCAGGAATTCTCAACAGATTTTTGGCCAATCGACTTCAACAATTCATCCAAAAAATCATACACCTCGATCAAACAGGATTCATTTCATGCAAAGTTGGTTCAATATACACAAATCAATTAATATAATTCATCACATCAACAAGAGCAAGGACAAGAACCACATGGTTATCTCAATAGATTCAGAAAAAGGATTTGACAAGATCCAACACCCCTTTATGTTGCAGATTCTGCAAAGATTAGGAATCCAGGGAACATTCCTCAGTACAACAAAGGCTCTATATGACAAACTTACAGCCAGCATTATACTTAATGGTGAAAAACTAAAGCCGTTTCCTCTTAACTCAGGAACGAGACAAGGATGTCCACTGTCTCCACTTCTCTTCAATTTAGAATTAAATGCCTAGTTAAACCATAAAACCAGATGCAAACATTAGAGAGATCCAAATAGGGAAAGAAGAAGTAAAACTCTCCCTCTTTGCAGATGACAGGATCTTGTATTTAAAGAAGCCCACGGACTCCACTCTCAAATTGCTTAAGCTGATTCAAAATATTGGTAAAGTAGCAGGGTATAAATTTAACCCTCAAAAATCAATGGCTTTTCTGTATGCCAACAATGAGAAAAGCATGCTGAAAACCAGAAAACAACTCTATTTGTCATAGCCCCACAAAAAATGAAATACCTAGAAATTAACATACCCAAAGAAGTGGAGGATCTCTATGATGAAAACTTTAAAAACTTGAAAAAGGAAATCAAACAGAACTTAGAAAGTGGCAAAAAAAAAAAAACTCCCATGCTCCTGTATTGGAAGGATCAACATCGTGAAAATGGCAAAATTTCCCAAGGCTATCTAAAATTCAATGTGATACCTATCAATATTCCAACATCATTCTTCAAGGAAATAGAAAAGGCAATCCAAAAATTCATATGGAACAATAAAAGACCCCAAATAGCAAAAACGATCCTTAACAGAAAGAACAGTGCTGGAGGAATATCAATACCAAATTTCAAACACTACTACAAAACCATTTTAATCAAAACAGCTTGGCACTGGCACAAGAACAGACCTCAGGACCAATGGAATAGAATTGAAAACCCAGAAATAAACCCACAGACCTATAGTCATCTAATATTTGATAAGGGAACTAAAAAAACAGAATGGAAGAAAGACAGCCTCTTCAGTAAATGGTGCTGGCAAAATTGGTTAATCACTTGTAGAAAATCAAAAATAGATCCATAATGTCATCCTGCACCAGAATCAAATCCAAATGGATCAAGGACCTCGGAGTCAAAGCAGACACTCTGAAAACATTACAGGTCTGAAATCATTACTAGGTCTCCTTGGCATAAGCCTAAATTTCTTAAAAGAGACACAGAAACACAACAAATCAAAGAAAATTTGGAAAAATGGGATTGCATTAAGTTGCAAAGCTTTTGCATGGCAAAGGATATAGCTAGCAAGATCAATACAAAGCCTACTTATTGGGAGAAGATATTCACTAGCCATACAATGGACAAGGTTATCATATGTAAACTATACCTGGAACTCAAAACATTAAATCCACCAACAACAAATCCTCAAAGAAACAACTGCCCAATAAATAAGTGAGCTACATTGCAACAATGAGATGTACAAGTCGTTATGTCGAAAATGAACTTTACAACTTTCATGGGGGGGGGGCGAGGAGGATTGGGGGGCAGGGGGAGGATGGGAAGGGGAAACAAAGGAGGAGGCTAAAATGCTTGATAAGAAATGTACTCATTATCTTGCCCATGTAATTTTAACTCCTCTGTACAGTATTTTCAAAATAAAAATAAATAAATAAATAAAAATAAGAGGGCTAAAGACTTACGGAGAAAATTCTGTGAAGAGGAAAGAAGGATTGCCAATAGACACATGAAGAAATGCCCTACCTCACCAGCCATAAGAGAAATGCAAATCAAAACAACATGGAGATACCACCTCATCCCAGTTAGAATGGCTATAGGCAAGAACAATAATAACAGATGCAAGAGTGGATGTGGCCAGAAGGGAATTTTACTTCATTGTTATTGGGAGTGTAAACTTGTTCAACCACTTCGGAAAGTTGTATGGAGGTTCCTCAAAAAACTCCTAGAGCTCTCCTATGACCCAGCAATCCCACTTTGGGGTATTTACCCAAATGATCACAAACAAGACCATACTAAATCTTCCAGCACAACTATGTTTATTACAGCATTATTTACCAGAGCTAAGATATAGAACCAATCCAGATGCCATTGAGTAGATGAATGGGTCAAGAAAATGTGGTATATATACACAAAGGAATTCTTTGCCTCCATCAGAAAGAATAACAATGCTCCATTTGTTAGGAAATGGAAAGACTTAGAAAAAATTATATTAAGTGAAGTAATCCAGCCCCAAAGAAACATAGGTCCCATGTTTTCCCTTGTTCAAATACCAATTCTGGTTTGCACACACACAGTCTATGTATGAGGGTACGTTCTCCATGTTAAACAATAGGGTAGTACTCCCTATCTGAACGGGAAAGTTCCACAGTATAATCCTATGCCCACATTAGAGGGTGTACAATTTTCTTGGAGCTCATTAGTTTACCCAGGAGAAATATAAATATCCATAAATTTTGGAGCTAATTAGTAAATATCTGAATTAACACTAGATCCTAGATGTTGTGTTATTACAAGACAACATTGTATTATTGTTACATAAGAATCCTTCCCTACTTGCCAATGTGTAAGAGAAAATGAAAGAAAGGCATTAAAGCAAAATGCCTTATCTTTTTAGGAATTTAATCCTAGTGATGAGGGTAATGTCTGAACTCTTCCATTCAATAAAATCTTGAAGTTTATCAGAGCACTTCCTACATATAAGAATTTGTGGCAGTTTGAAAGACAAGGTTATTTCATCATGGAGATATCACCAAAACACTGTTCTTATTGAACTTGTCTATACCATTTTAGTTTTCAAATCCAAATAGCATATTTCCTTCAATATCTCTGTAACAGCTTTGAACTTTTCTTCCTGCAAATTCTTTCTTTTCTTTACTTCTGTAAATCTGCGTTTATTACTTTCTTGTTTCCTTATTTATCTCATTGTTCCAATCTTGTCCACACTGGTACTCACATTGTTCAGAATTGTGTCAGAACTTTCCCTTAACTCTTCCCTTTAATAATGCCCCCAATTTTATTATTCTTTTTCATATAAACTTTACAACTATCAGTTTTTTTCTCCCTGAATCCATCATTTCCACCTACAATCCCTATCACCAAGAATATCACTAACACAGTTGCCTGACCAGAGATGTAGAACACTTTAGATTTCTTCTTACCCTTCTGCTCTCACCCATTAGTTAAGATGAATGATAAGAATTTTCTGTTTCTGTCACTAATATGATTTCTATGTACTCGTTTTTATGCCCCTGACACAAACCTGTTTCCTGTAATCATCACTGGTCACCTAGATTTAAGCAACCTTTTACAACGTATGTTTTTCCCCATAGTCTTTTCTTATTGGCCCTTTCCATCACCAAATTACTTCTGCTTGTAAGCACACAGAGTGAAGGGCTCAGACACAAATTCTAGTATCATTATTTACTCATTACATTGACTACTGGCCTTACATTTCTCATCTGTAAATGGATGTAATCTACCAGAAATATTGAAGTATATAATTGTTGGCTTATAGAGCAAAAAAAAAAAAAAAAGAAAAAAGAAAAGTGAAGAGTCCTTACATTTTCCCCCTTAGCTTACAAATAAGGAAAGTGTCAAATTCAGTTTGTTGGTATAAAGTCACAAATTTTTTCATGCAGAAATAAAAATAAATTTTCCTCCTGGCTCTAAGGACCATGTCCTTTTAATGTAACTCCAGATTTTTAAGTGGTATTATGTAATTGTGTCATGTGTTTACAGTATATTGAAGAATATGTCATTGGAAAACATTGGTTATTGAATAGTGTCTTTATGAGAATGGTATTTGAACTAATCACACTAAGTTGAAAACTACATCTTATTCCATCAAAATTGTTCTTATTGCTTTATTTGTTGCCAAGAGTTCTTAATAAATTTATACATAGATTTTCTCCACTTAACTGGATGGAAACTAAAACTGATCATGGATTTCTGCCTAATGAGTGAAGTATGCTTCTTGAGGCGTGTGTTGTTAACTTCTAGGGATATATAACTAGTTAAAGGCTTTCTCCTAAATTCCTAAGGCTAGAACAAACAAGATCATTTGTAACAGAAAGCACTCAGCTTATTATATTTTATCTATGTGGGATAATCAACATGTGCAAATAAACGATTTTATTTATACGAAAACAATAGTACCAAGAAATGTGAGTATATTTAGAGAGACTGAAAGAATAACATTAGGGTATTTACTGTCTCACCTGTTTATGTAATTGTATTTCTTGATATTGAGACTCCCTTCTTATTATTCTTATTGTATTAATCCAATGCTTTTTAGTACTATGTATTCAGTGTGGGAAATCTGGCTTACAAGATGTCTAAAAATTTTTCCTTTTTAATCACAACCTTGTCATTATCAGGCTACACTGTGGTCATCATCATCTTCATAAAAATTATTATTAGAATCATAAGTGCTAAGTATTGAACGTATGATACCTGTCTATGATTTTGCAATATTTGTATTGTGATTAGTAATTTTAATGTTACCACTGTGCATGCATAAATGTTAAAATTTTGAATAAAGAAACAAAAAAAAAAACTAAGCCATATCAGGCAGCTTGACTATGTGCTTATAACAAATTATTCAGTAGATTTTTGAGGCATTGCAAATTCCTAACCAGTATGAATTATCTTCCTCTCTCCCTGTCATTACACACGAATATTTAAGAGTTTGAACAGAATTTTTTTCAAGTAATATACTATAAACGTTACCACAATATCATGCATATATCTAAAATTCCCTTGAAATTAATACACTGTACTTTCTATTGAAATATTAGTTATTTTATACTAGGAAACTTTTTGAAAAATAGACAGCCTATCTTTGAAATAAAAAAAATAGTTGAATAAAGGTTTCAGAGGGAGTTCCGGGATGATGGCAGAGGAGAAGCTGGAGGCTAAACAAGCTCTCACACAGAAAGCAGTTTTTGTTCCAGTGAATAGTCCTAAGCCAGATAATCACACCAAGTGTGCCATCACAGGACAGAGAGTTAGGCCAGAGAGGGAAAATCCAGGCAAGGAGACAGATCTGAGCACTTGCCAGCTGCTGTAGCTGAGGTGGCAGCTGCTGAGGCGGCAGCGGCGGCAGCTGTAGCCACCATACTGGCAACATAGAGAGTCCTGGATGAAGGCCCTAGAGGTGGCAGGTGAGCGGATTCTACTCAACACCAGCAAGAACTGACAAGGAACAGACATCTTCATCCTGCAGTTTGCTCGCCGACCAGAGATGACACAGGAACCAAGATTCCGGCGTGAGTAGAAGCTTGACATCCTCACTCCTTCTCAGGGTTAGGGGAAGGAAGGCCACCCCTCCCCTCGCCACTACCAGAGATCTCCATCTTTGATACTGACAAAGGCCTGGCTGAGCAGCTAGCTCTAACTCAGGCATTGGAAGAAAACAAGAGTAATTTAGTAGGTCACAGGAACCTAATCTGACCTGCTAGGCTCAGCTCCACCCAGGGAAAAGTCATCCAGAACAGGGCACAAGCCCCAGGAGTGGATTTCTTCGCTGATTACACAGAGACAGAGGCTGTCCCTCCCTACAGCAGCCTTGAAAATCAATTGAAATACAGTAAACATAAATCCTGAAAAAGGCTCCCGGCTGGGCTCTGTGAGTGACTCAGAAGCTAACTCCTCAGGGAAAAGCTACTATGTGCTGAAAAGCCTCAACTCTACCCAGAACCTAGCCTCAACACAGCATCTCTAAAGTAGAGGAAACAGCCATCTCCCTCTTTTGTGATACTCAAAGCAGATCTCCCTCTGGGAGGAGGATCAAAAAATCCTGGGTAAGCAGAGCATTTTTTTGCCTGCTCATACTAACCGACTTAAAAAAACCAACCAAGCCACAGCAAATTCAAACACCACAAGCAGACCAGAGACTCCCACTAGAGACAGGTTAAGGACACAAGGAAGATATAGGATCTTCCCATCCCCCCCCAAAAAAAATCAAAGAACTTTTTTGTACCTTTTATTAAAATTTTTTCTAAAACTTTAAAAAAATTTTTAATATTGAACTTTTTTTTGAAAAAATTGTTTTCTATTAACTTTTTTCTTCCTCTTATAATTTTTATTTTAAGGGTATTCTTTTTTGTTTAGCCCTACTGACCTTTTGATCTTTTTTTCTTTCCTTCTCATTCTTTGAACCTTTTCTTCTCTTTTATTCTTTGTTCATCCTCAGATATAACCGTAGATGATTATTAGATCTTATCCCCCATTGTGTACACATTTAATCCAGAAATGTATTACTCAATTCAAAACCTTTTAGACTTAAATTACCTAATAATAGTACTACCTCTTTATATCTATATAATATTTTAAGCATTTTAAAAGTTTCCCACATCTCCTTTTCATCCCTACCCTTATCTTATCCTATCCACATTCTTCTCTGAATATTACGTTTTTAAATTTGAATAATTTTTAAATTTTAAGTGTTTCACTTTTTAATTTTTAATATTTGTTCTTCTATTTTTGTCTCTTTTTATATCTTTATCTTCTTTTCTTTTCTCTCTCTCTACTATCATTCTATCCAACCTAGTTCCCACTTTGAGATTAAGAATTAGTTAAGTTAACTCACCCTCTGCCTTTACATATCCTTCTATCCCTATTTTTACCCACATCTCTCCAAACCTAATAATTTCTAGTTTGCCAAAATCTTTTTGTGGTTCATAACCCATTAATACATAGTTGTTTGATGTTGAATAGATATATCCATTGAACTAGAGTGTATCTGCAGATTTTGACTGAGCAACTACAGACGTTGGTTGATGCTTACCTTAAGATAGTGATCTAGCACAAAACTGGTGTTACTTTCATCCCAAATGGGCAGAGCAATCAGGAAAAACACAAGAAAAATGGCAAGTCTGGGTATCTCAACTCCCACTCATGATAATCCATAGACAGAACAGATAATAATCCAGGGGAGAGTTCCCAATTAGCTCTACAAACACTACTGGTAAACATGGTAAATGAAAAGATTGAAAACCTGCAAAGGACTCAGTATGAGCATGTTAGGGAGAGAGAGGAGGCAAAAAAAGGCCAATACAGGAATATCATGAGCATGAAGAAGCTACTCAAAGATTGATACAGAATTGCAAGAGCAGCTTGAGAGCACTCAAACAGAAATAAAGGAATGGTGTGAGCAGGCTGAGATCAGTCAAAGAGAGCTACAGGAATCGCATGAACGGGAGGAAGCTAATCAAAGAGTAATACAGGAATTGAGAGACCAGGATGAGAATACACAAAGATAATTAAGGCATTCATGGAATCCATAAGTGGTGAACTAAAAGAACTCAAGGAGTCCACAAAGGGAATACTGAATCTAACCCAGAAGAAGGAATTGGAGTCCAAGGAAACCATAACCAATCAACTAAGTGATTTGAGAATAAACACTGAACACCGAATTAAGGAAGTAAAGAAGTCCATACAAGATCTAAAACAAAGCTCCAACAAAGAATTTGAAGCCATCAAAGCTGACCAACTAGAAATAAAAGGAAAAAAAAAACAAAGTAGAAAGTCTTGATAGTAGGTTAGAACTTGCAGAAGATTGAATCTCCAGGATTGAAGACAGCATGGATATTATAGAGAAAAAAACATATAAGGATCCAAGACAAATCCAAGAAATATGATAGATCTATTCAACATTTGGAAGACACCATCAGAAGGCCTAATCTGAGGATAATGGGTGTAGAGGAGCACTTAAAAACAAGTTAATGGTCTAGGAAATTTGTTTAACAGGATCCTAACAGAGAACTTCCCAAACATGAAAAAAGATAGACTTATTCAGATACAATAAGTTTTAGGGCTCCAAATAGAACAGACCAGAATAGGACATCCCACTGTCACATTATAATCCATGATGGATCAATTCAGACCAATGAAAAGATCCTTAAAGCTGTCAAGGAGAAAAGATGAATCACCTATAAGGGGAAACCAATTAGAATCACCTCAAATTTCTCATCAAAGACAATCAAAGCAAGAAGAACCTGGAATGATGTATGCCATGCACTACAGACAAACAACTATCAACCAAGAATACTGTACCTAGCTTACTCTTCTTCATAACCCAAGGTAAACTAAAAACCTTCCATACCAAAGAACAACTGAAACAATATATATCCACCAAACCAGCCCTACAAAAGATTCTTAATGATTTTCTACACAGAGAAAACCAACAAGTCCGCAATAAAGGCCAAGAAATCACACCCAAACTGAGCATCCAAGAACCATAGGAAGAACCCAGTTGCTGCAGCCCCCAAGAAGGTGCACAAAATGGCAGAAACTCCCAAATACCTCTCAGTCCTATCTGTCAACATTAACGGACTTAACTCTCTAATTAAGCAACATAGACTGACCAGTTGGATTAAAAAGCAAGATCCTTCTATCTATTCCCTTCAGGAGTCACATCTTGCCCATAAAAACAACATTTTCAACATGAAAGGTTGGAACCAAAGCAAACGGCCCCCATAAACAGGCGGGAGTTGCAATCCTAATATCAGGTAAAATAGACTTCAAATTAAAATTAGTAAGAAGTGATAAAGAAGGTCACTACATAATTAAGGGACCTCTCCTCCGTGAGAATATTACAATTGTAAATACCTATTCACCAAACAAAGGAGCACCCAAATTTATCCAAGAAACACTACTTTTCCTCATATCCCACATAGATCCAAAGACATTAATTGTTGGGGACTTTAACACACCAATTTCCCCACTAGATAGATCATCTCGAGAAATCGCAGATCTAATCAACTGCATAGATCAACCAGTTTTAACAGACATCTACTGAATATTTCACCCAGCAGCATAAGAATACACGTTTTTCTCAGCAACACATGGAACATTTTCCAAAATAGTCCACATTTTAGGCCACGAAGCAAACTTGTCCAAATTCAAAAGCATTGAACTTATACCTCTCAGACTACAAGGGAATAAAATTAGAACTCACCACCAAAAGCCACCAAAGAAAGTCCTGTAACACATGGAGGCTGAACAACACACTGCTGAATCACGAGTGGGTCATGGAAGATATTAGAAAGGAAATTCAAATGTTCATGATATTCAACAAAAATGAACACACAAATTACCAGCTCCTCTGGGACACAGCAAAGGCAGTACTCAGGGGCAATTTTATAGCTCTGAGTTCCTACATCAACAAAGTGGAAAGATCTGAAACCAACAGTTTAATAAGGCATCTGACCCTCCTTAAATAAGAGCAGCAATATAAACCCCAATCCAGTAGAAGGAAAGAAATAATTAAAATTAAATCAGAATTAAATGAATTAGAATCCACAAAAAACCATAGAAAGTATTAACAAAAAATTAGTTGGTTCCTCTAAAAAATTAACAAAATTGACAGACCCTTAGCAAACCTTATCAGAAAAACAAGAGTACAACCCAAAAAAATAAACTCAGAGATTAGAATAGAAACATCACTGGAGAAACAACCAAGATTCAGAACATTATAAGGGAATACTTCTCAAAACTTTATACTAATAAATTTGAGAACATGGCAGAAATGGACCTTTTCCTAGCAAATATTGACATGCTGAAACTAAACCAAGATGAGTTAAATCATTTTAACAGGCCCATATCAAGTATTGATGTAGAAACAGCAATTAGAGTCCTCCCATCTAAGAAAAGCCCAGGACCAGATGGTTTTAGCAGAATTCTACAAGGCATTCAAAGCACAGCTCACACAAATACTCCTCCAAGTCTTCAATGAAATTGAACGAGAAAGTTCACAACCGAACTCATTCTATGAAGCTATCCTAACCCTCATCCCAAAACCAGGCAGGGACTCATCAAAGAAAGAGAACTATAGACCCCACCTTGCAAATCTTTCTTGGTTTCTTTCCTTCCTTCCTTTTTAGTGCTGGGGATTGAAACCAGGGCCCTGTGCATATTAAGGAAGTTCCATAATACCAAGCAATATGGTCATTTCAATCGCTCCAATTTCACTCTTCAATTAACTGGTACCTTGTTCCTGATACTTTACGTGCCTTGATCATAATATTTAGAGATTTCTGCACTTCATAAGATTTTCTTCATTTTACAGAATATTTGTTTTCTCCCTTCCTATGTATCAAGATACTGAGCAATTAAGATTTTCTTGAACTCCCCAGGCAGAGTTCATGGCTCATTATCAGGTTCTATTTTACCATGTATATCATTATATTATTACATTTATAATAACAACTCACTTAAATAACTGTTTCTCTTCTTCAGTCTACTGGTAGATCCATGTCCAATCCTAGCATTTATATAAACAGGAATAGAATTTTTCTCGTCTTATTTTCCACTTTTTTACATGGTGCAAATTTTCCTGATCGTGTAGAATTGTTTTTATCCATGAATATTTTTTCAGGACATTTCTGCATATTGTGCATAATACACTAAAGAGATTTCCAGCCAAAGAAAACAACTCAGAATTCTAGAGATTAATGACTGTACTCTGGGTTCTTGTGCACTTGGCACTGGATTTGGCATCTCAGTGTTACAGCAATATATATATATATATATATATATATATATATATATACATATATATATATGTATATATATATATATATACATATATATATATGTATATATATATATATATATATATATATATTGAAAGTTGCTTTCTTTTTGGTTTCCCATTTTCAGCTATATGAAGCATTTAAGTTGCATAGCAAGTTAACCATGGAAATATTAGCTGGTAATCTTTTTAAAAGTATTTTTATTGTAAAGAAACTGTATAGAGGGGTTACAGGGTTCAGTTACAGCATGGTAATGAGTACATTTCCTGTCGAGCATTGTTACCCCATCCTCTGTTTTCCCCCTACATTTCCTTCCCTCCTTACTTCCCCAACTCCTCCTTCCCCCTACTCTGAAGTTGTGAAGTTAGTTTTCAACATAGTTTATTGTACTTCTCATTGTTACAATTGGTCAACCTGTATCCTTGTTTCAGCATTTTGTTGTTTCCCTTCCCCTTCCCAAATTAGAAAAATGTATATACATGATGTAGAGAACTGGAATCAAATGCAGTGACAACAGAGGATATGTGAGCTAATAATCTTTAACTTTTAAATTCAAAAACAAAAATAAGCAATGAATGATAAAATTTGTTCATAAGGGAACCCTCAGCCTTCCGTTTGATACTCGGATTCTTCCATTAAAATAAAATATTGTTAGAATCAAGTTCTGATCCAGGCTAAAATGCTAATACACGTGGAAATGATGACGTTGAGTTGGTATTAGTTAAATATGCCTTCCTATTAATGAAATACATGTAAAATGTTTTTACAAAAACTGGATGATAACAAGAGGTATTTTCGACAAAAGCATTATAATGGGTAAGGTGTGTAAACGTTACAAAACTGGAACTGCATGCTGGGAAAAATATAAACTTTATGGGGAGGAGTAACGTACTGTTTTAGATGAGCCAAGTTAAGATAGATCATTATGTAACAAGAAATTTTGTATTTGGTTCTTTCTAACAACTAGCAGATACTTATCTAATTATAAAAAATAAATACTAGAATGAAAAATCCAAATGAACTTTAATGATGCATTTAATATTTTGGAGACAACAAAATTTTCAGTGTTAGGGACAGTTTAATTAATTATGGAATTTATAAGCACTGGACTCCCATGCAATCATTGTAAGTGATGTTCTTAGAACAGTATGAAATTTCTAAGGATAGGAAATACATGAATGATATAATGAGATGAAAAGTCAACTTATAAAGTAGGCTCACACCTGTATCTTACCTACTCACAAGGGTGAGATTTGAATATTATGGTTCAAAGCCAGCCACCAGAGGAATATCCATTTAACCACCAAAATGACAGAAATGGGCCTGTGGCTAGTGCTGTGGGAAAAAAAGCAGAGAACAGTGTGTAGGTCCTGGATTCAAGCTCCAGTTTGGGCAATAAACAAATGAATAATCAAACAAATATATGACCCCAAATTTTAGGAAAATATGCATATGTATATATGCATGGCAGAGGGGTCTAACCGTGGTGTTCCAGTGTTTACATTGTGGAGTTCCAGGATGAGAACATCACAAACATTTAATTAAAGGAAATCAAATGTAACAATATGTTGGAAATGATCTGTACAACTTTGGAGGGATTGAGAGAATGAAGGAAAGAGGAAGAAAAATGAGGGAGAGGGTAACAAGTTAGATAAGAAATGTTATCACTACCTTACTTATGTAACTGTAACCCCTCTGTACATCACCTTGACAATAATATTAAAATAAAAAATAAAAACAAAACAAAAGCTTTTATTTATATCATTATATTTAAAAGTATACTTTAAAAGAGTTATAGGCATGTTTTAAATTTCTAATGCATTGCCCCACTCTACTGGAGTATACTGGAATATGGGGAGAATTACTTATACATGAGTCCATGAGTAAGGACCGTAAAAGAATTCCATAAAGAAATGTCAACATGGACCAAAGGGTCCTACCCATAATACCTTCCTTCTATAGCAAATCCACATAATTTAATCATTTAAAGACAAATGATGAACCAATGTCTCCATTTGTAGAAATACATACTTGTGACAAGGATGGAAAAGGCATTGAGACCCAAAGTGAATGATGCACAATTTTAAGGAAGATTCCATAGATAAAGGAATGTGTCCCACACACTTCCAACTGTAAATCTGGGAAAGTCAGTCATCTTTGTCATACTAATAAAAACCACAAAAATGCTAACTGTGGGATTCAAAAAGATTGCATGAGAACAAGTGTTCATTGTGACAGCACAGTAACTTCAGTGCAAATTACTATGTCTCTCTTTCCTTGCCTTATTCCCACCTCATTCTTGAATTCTGAAGGTGAGATTCTGGGGAGCCAGTTCCCTTTGGTCTAGTAATTAATGAAAATGAACAGGTGATTGGAGATACAATTTCTTCACATAGTTCTTAGATTCTCATTTTTTATTAAGCTTACAGAGAAATAATGGGATTGCAAAACACAAGAAAGTCTTAACTTTTCCACTGATTTCTAAAATGTCTGCTGTAAGAACAACAAAATTAACGAAAGAAACAACTCAGAAACCATATAAAGATATTTGTGGTGTATTGATACCAGGAGAAATTGAAATGTCACATATAAATATCAGATTACATTTACAAAGCACAAACTAATTCTTCACTGAGCTAATGTGATAATTACACATTTATATTTTCCAACAAAATCACCATTGAGAATACCACAGTCAATTTCAATCACAGAAGCAAAGCTGCAAAGAACTGCTAAAATTTTTACCTATTCTTTCCTGGAGTTGAGAGGGTTTGATCCTCTTCCTCCTCACAAATAAGTGTGCCTATGTAGAACAATTTATACCTATATCTTAACTTCATGGGTGTCTAGCCTTTCTGGTTGGATCTTCAGTCTGAGTACCACCTACGGAGCAGATATAGTTTATGAACATGGACCATGCCTTAACAAAGTAAAACATGCTCTAAAACAGTCCTAACAGAAACATCTGTGATAATGGAAATATTCTATATATGCATTGTCTAACAGACTAGCCACTGGCTATATGTGGCTAATGAATCTTAAATGTGAATAGTGTCTGAAAAATTAATTCTTCCAATTTCAGTTAAATGAAATTTGAAATAATAAGATTCATCTACTCACTTTTAACTGAACAGCTCATTTTCCAAATAAGGAAGCTGAAGTTCTCACAAAGATGATGATAAAATATAATCCAAGTGAAGAATTTTCCATTAGATACTAACTGAATGCCGGTGAATTATCTGAGTTTTCCTGTCTTATAGAATTCAGCCATCAATCACCTAGATTGACAGCTGGGAGGAAAGGGGTGGGAGATAAACACAAGCTACTTGGGATACTGAAAATTGCTCCTTGAAGATGAGGGTTATGCATGAATCTTTTCTATATTTAGTAGACAGCAAAGTGTGTGGAATCCTGAAGGTAGAAAAATAATGATTGTATTTCAATCAAACAGGTGCTCTTTTTTATCAAAATGGGAGAGAAGTCAGACAGGTGAATTCTATATACAAACAATATAGAGAAAATTTGCTACATTCTATTCCATGATAGGCCCTGGCATAAACGTTGGCACTCTGTACATACTATGTAAATATTCACACACTAAAAAACAGAAATGTAATCTTTTATTACTGTTAAAATACATAGAATATTTTCATAGTATATATTTGTGGGCCTATTTTTTCCTTAATTTCTTCCACACGTACATTAAGAAATGCCTCTAAGAAAAAAACTTCTAGATGTGTTAAATTTGAATTCCATCTATTTATTTTGTTGAATTGTATTCTAGATAGGACTGAGGGCTTAGGGCTAGAAAAATAATAAGTATTCTCAACAAATTGTCATGCCTCCTTTTTAAGGGGAGCTAAACATTTATTAGGAGAAATATATATTGGTCTTAGTAGCTAGGAACATTCAAGAAACAAAAGAAATAAAAAAATTCCATGGCAGACTCAAGTGTTTGCATATCTTCAAGTGAACACTAACTGCTCTATATTCCATAGTATATTTGCAAGCTTTTTCTAAGCTATTGTCATTCTCCAGAGTAAAGTTCAAGCATGCCTATTGCTCATTAGAAAGATTGAAGTTGCTCAAACTCAGAACCCATTGTTTGTATAGGCTTCACGTGGCTATCTTTACTTCACTCAGTGGCACTGAGGGATGGGAGCTACACTTGTAATATATAAATATACACATACACACATATCTCACTGGCTTTCACTATTACTGTAAAAATTAAGTCCTTTTTGTCTCTGACCCAAGAGCATCATAAATCGTCTAGCATCCATTAAAGTGTGACAAGTTCATTATTAACTTGCAAGTAGGTTATATCTCTAGCATCACACAATTCTAAATACTCATATGAAGAAAAATATATACCTAGAGTTTTGGTGTGCTTCTATATTACGAAGCTCTCAATTTTCATCTTATTTGCCTGGAGGAGGCAAAAATGCTTGATAGGAAATGTACCTTGTCACGTAACTGTAACCCCTTTGTACAGTATTCTTACAATCAAAAATGTACAAAAAGAAAAAAAAGAACTTGGACGTCACATATTTCCATTAAAACTAAATTTAAGGCCTGTAATTCTACAGGTTTTTAAGGACCAAATAAGTTGTGGATATGCCCCAAGGCCTTTACGAAAAGATAATGGAGAGAGATACAAAAGTGGCAGTAGGTAGGTGACCAGAGCATAATTATGTAGCTTTACTTCACTGTTCCTTAGCAGGAGTCCAAATCAATATGATGGTTCGTAGTTACAGGACCAGAAGACATACTGGAAACTGACATCAATGAAGGGTCATTCATTATAGGAAAACATAAATCAGAATGCACCAAAGGTTGCAATCAACAGTGTCCAAAAAAGCAACACAGAATGGGATAAAGTTATTGCACGTATATATTTGATAAGTGGTTCACATCAAGAATATATAAAAAACATCATTGCAACGACACACAACCTGACTTTACAATGTGCAAAGAACTCAGATGATTCTCCAGAGAAGACAAAGTGTTAACAAGCCCACGAAGAAGGTGTTTAACATCACTAATCACCACGAAAGTGTAAGTCAAAATAATGAAGAAAATTACCACTTCATATGAATTAGGTAGGATAACTACAAAAAATAAAGTAACAATACTGCCAAAAGTGTGGTAAAATTGGAACCGTTCTATGGGAAACAGAATGGCATCTTTTCAAACAATTAAAAACAGGATTATTCATACCTGTAATCCTAACCACTCAGGACAGGAGCTGAAATCCAAGGATCACGGTTCATAGCCAGCCTGGGCAGAAAACTGGAAGTGGATCTGTGTTTTAAAGTGGTAGTACTCTAGCCTTGAGGGAAAGTTCAGGGACAGTGACTTGACCCTGAGTTCAAGACCCATGACAAAAAAATTTTAAAAAAAAAGAAAGAAAAGAGAGTTTTCATGTGATCCAGTGATTCCATTTCTGGGCATATACTTTAAACATCTAAAAGTAAGGTCTGGAAGAGATCTTGTATACTCATAGTCATTTTGTACAATACTCAAAACATGGAGGCAATCCAGTGGCCATCAACAAATGAATAGCTAAAGCAAATGTGGTTTAAACATACAGTGGTATATTATTTCAACTTTAAAAAGAATTATGGGGCTGGGAAGGTGGCTCAGTGGTAGAGCACTTGCCTTGCATGCAAGAGGCTCTAGGTTCGATTCCTCAGCACCACATAAGCAAAAAGAAAAAAGCCGGAAGTGGCGCTGTGGCTCAAGTGGTAGAGTGCTAGCCTTGAGATGAAGAGCTGAGGGACAGTGCCCAGGTCCAGAGTTCAGGCCCCACAACCGGACCCCCCCAAAAAAAAGAATTATGTTGTGACATATGCTATATTATGGATGAAACTTTGGAACACTGCTAAGTGAAATAAGCCAGTCATAAAAAGATCAAGTATTACATGATTCTACTTATATCAGTAGTTACATAGAACAGTCTAATTGATAGAGACAGGAAGCAAAATCATACTTGATGTATACCTTGAAGCAGAGGAGAGGTGGAAAATTGTTTTAATGAATAAAGAATTTGAATCTTGGAGGATGTAAAGAGTGTGGATATTGAGATTGTACAATATTGTAAATGTACTTATTACTACTATGTTGTATTCTTAAAATGATTAATAAAACTTTGGAGAGAATTATGAAGGGGTTAAGCATAATCATGGTACATTGTATGCCTATGTGGATATATCAAAATGAAAAATACACTTATTTAAGTAGGTAATGCTAATAGAATTGAAAAAAGACAATAAATTTTAAGTTAAGTGTGCAAGTTTAAGTCAGAGGGCTTTGCTTCTTCAAAACAGCAATTTAGAAATCTAATTTCTCTGTCAACATAGTGTTGGTGGGACATTACAATGTACAGTGCCCTGTGAGTAACAAGTGCTTATGTGCCACTCAGAGGGAGTTAAATCACTACATCTGGGTAGTTATGGATAAAAGGTAATGGTTGGAACTGGCTCCAACATGGTGAGGATGAATGATGTAGCAAATATTACACACCCTTTTCACATGAAGCTTTAGGTGCTAACACATGGCTTTTTCTGACTATGGTCGAGGGAGTGTCCCTCTACTTCCCATCCAATCAAAAGTGTTTTCTGTGCTTGTGCTCTGAGATGGGGCATCCAATAAGGAAAAATTCCATACTCATGCTCTGAGACTAGGAAGCCAATTATGAGACACTATGTCCTTCTTTTCGCTTGGGAGTCTCTTTCACTGCTTTGTTTTTGCTTTGAGGAAGAGACTGTTGCACTGCTCTCTTTTCGCTTTGAAGAAAAACTGCTTTAAAAACTGTTCTGCTCTCTAATTCTTTATAGAAAACAAACCAGAGACTTAGACAATACTGCTGTTCTGAAGATGTTGCGGGGAGGGAAGCCTTGACTTTCAGCTTTGAGACTAGATTTAGAATTTGATAACTTAGTTGCTGTGGTTTCAGATTAATCTGAACCAGGCTAATATCTGTATTTTTTCAATTCTTCTAACTAGAATCTCTGAAGTATTAGGAAAAAACAAAACAAACAAACAAATAAAAAACTACAAGAACTTGATATTAGGCTAACAAAGGCTCCAGAAATTCTCAGATTTCTTTTTTTTCTTGTATGAATCTAATGAAAAGTTCATGCAGCAAACTAGCATGTTTAAGGTGTTACATTCTGTAGAATGTGGTTTCTTTTCTTCCTCTTATTCTGAGATAGAAATTGATCTATTCTAAAGCCAGAGGATATGTTTTCTTCACAAGCTAATCAGGTTCGCTGAATTTTGCTTTCTTAAAAATTGCTTAACTGCTATAAGAGGGAATTGAAGACTACTAGGCAGGAGGGATTGAGTGTGATATGTGGGAAGTGTTCTCATACTCTGCATCTAGAGAGCTAGAAAATATGATGATCTGCTCACAGCCTCAAGCAATTCAGAAAGTGGCTTGCATTTTCTAAAACCTAAATCCAAACTTTCACCTTCCCCTTCCCACCAAGAATTCCCCCTCAGGCTTCTTCTTACCATAGTGTCTTGGCAGCTTAGAACTGCTTTACCTCAGAAATGTGGCATCAAAAGTGTGCCCTGTGGTCAGCCAAGCAGCTGGTATCTGACTGATTCATCTATGGCTCTTAAAATCCTGCAGCTCAATCTGTGCTCTGTGCTCAGAGTTCAGTAAGTGTACTTAAATCCATAGCTACGTGCTTCCAGAGAGCAGTCTTTCCTCTTTCTATTAGCAGTAGGAACACAAGTACAGACAGGTTCTTTATAATGAAGCAGCCACACATAGCTGTTGGTTTCGTAACCACTTGCTGAGGCAAGTTTCCTAAGGGAACCAAGGCAATATGCAAATAAGGTGTTTTCACCTGGAAGCTCATAAGCCTCCATTCCAAAAAGGGAGCTGCTTATAATAAATTCTGTCTGGGAATGGACTGTGTAGGAGTTAGAATATTCTTTTTCTCTGAAAATGATGGAATTAAGGGAAAGTATTGACTAAGCATAATCATCTTCCAAAAAGCTATATAACTAAAGTATATCCTGTTACTAAAATCGTTCTAGGGACTTGAGGAATAGTTTAACTCATAAAGCACAAGCTGAGTAAGAATTTTCTAACAATTTCTGGCCTGGGTGTCCTGGTTTAGTGGATTGCTCTGATATTGTTAACCCCTTTCAAAATAACCAGCTGAGCTTCAAAAGAGCCAATAGAGCAAGATTGTGAACACAACTTGTGATCAATACCAGAAGTAGTAACTCATTAGGGGTATAACCTGGGCAGACTTACTACTCATAGTAGTTGCTTTCTGTCAATAACATGCTTTTTAACAGAACTAAACATTGCCATGCTAAGTTCCTTTCAAATTGGTGGTATTTCTTGGGATATTGGGTTACAGTAGGGGAGTATTCCCAACAATGTGGGGACTAGTCCAGGATCCATGTTATGCAAGGGGGATGTAGGGAGACCCTCAGGAGAAGACACATCCTGAGTTGTTGAGATAGCTCAAGGTTGGGTTAAACACCATCCGTTGTGGTAAAGGATGGAAAGTGTATCAGCAATTTCAGGAAAGTGCCAAAGGAAGCACCTCAATAAAAAGTAATGTCATGCATCACCCATGAGAGGAAAAATTGGACTAGAGCATACTACCTGGTTGGTTGGGGATTTTTCTGGGCTGAGTGTGTTTTCATTCTCTGGCCCAAGAATAAAAATGGGCGAGCTGGAGGAATCCATTGTTGAGAAATCTCCAGTAACGGGAGAGTTAAATATGAGAAGGGTGCACAAGAAACTTACAAAAGGGAGGATTATGTGCACCAAAAACTGAAATCACAACAGACCTGCTGAAATAGGGAATAAGAATTCTAGGCCTAAGGAACCCAAGAAAAATGATCTAAGGACCTGCTTCTGATAATCCATTGGGAGAATGTTGACAAAGGTCTGAGAACACTATTAAATAATGTATGATTTTCGTTATGGAGCACCATAATGTGCAATTCTCCAAACAAAAACTTGTTATGAATATGTGCTTGCATGTGTGTGTTTTAAATCTTATATCCTGAAATGGGAACTCAAAAAGTCCTTCCCACTAATCTCCCTCAGCTGCCCACTTTAAGTCTGAAGCCTGGATTGATCCTCTAGCTGATCCAAGGATGCAAGGCATTGAACCTTAGTTTCAGAAGCTGATTTTTATTTTTGAGATCTAATTTCAATTTATTTTATTTTTTTTATATTTTTATTTTTATTTTTTGTGAACATACTGTACAGAGGGGTTACAATTACATGGGCAAGATAATGAGTACATTTCTTATCAAGCATTGCAGCCTCCTCCTTTGTTTACCCTTCACATCCCTTCCCAGCCTCCCCCTGCCCCTCCACCCAATCCTGCCCCCCCCCCCCCCGCACCAAATTTGTAAAGTTCGTTTTTGACATGACAACTTGTACTGCTCATAGTTGCATTGGGTCTACCTGTATCCTTAAACGACGAGTTTTTCCCCATCTCCTCCACAAATTATACCGACATCAAATATAGTGAAAGCAGGGGTTATACTGTGGGGGAGGGACATACAAAGTTACAAAGAAATAATCTTATAAATGAGTTAGAAACAAATGAATGAAAGAAAAAAAATATTTAAATACATATCTAAGGGTTCATTTTCCTAACATTACATTATCTGATCTTTCCTGCTTGACTCATACATATACTAGATATTGCAAATAAGGGAAACCATGGGACCTATGTTTCTTTGGGCTTGGCTTGCTTCACTTAATATAATTTTTTCCAAGCCTTTCCATTTCCTAACAAATGGGGAAATGTCATTCTTTCTGATCGAGGCATAGAATTCCATTGTGTATATATACCACATTTTCTTGATCCATTTATCTACTGAGGGGCATCAGGGTTGGTTCCATATCTTAGCTATGGTAAATTATGCTGCAATAAACTTAGTTGTACTGGTAGCTTTAGTGTGGTCTTGTTTGTAAACATTTGGGTAAATGCCCAAAAGTGGGATTGCTGGGTCATAGGGGAGCTCTATGTGGAGTCTTTTGAGGAACCTCCATACTACTTTCCAAAGTGGTTGAACAAGTTTACACTCCCACCAACAATGAAGTAAGGTTCCCTTCTGTCCACATCCACTCAAGCATCTGTTGTTGTTAGAGTTCTTGATGATAGCCATTCTAACTGGGCTGAGGTGGTATTTCAATGTTGTTTTGATTTGCATTTCTTTTATGGCTAGGGAGGTTGAACATTTCTTCATTTGTCTATTGGCCATCCTTCTTTCTTCTTCAGAGAAGTTTCTCTTCAAGTCTTTAGCCCACTTATTTATTGGGCAGTTGTTTCTTTGAGGATTTGTTGTTGGGGGATTTAATTTTTTGAGTTCCAAGTATATTTTAGATATGAGACCCTTGTCCGTTGTATGGCTAGTAAAGATCTTCTCCCAATCCGTGGGCTTTCTATTGATCTGGCTAGTTATGTCCTTTGCCATGCAGAAGCTCTGCAACTTCATGCAATCCCATTTGTCCAACCTTTCTTTGATTTGTTGTGTTTCCGGGTCTCTATTAAGAAAATTTCAGCCTGAGCCAAGGAGGCCTAGGGTTTCTCCTATTCCGTCCTGTAAGGTTTTCAGAGTGTCTGCTTTGACTCCGAGGTCTTTGATCCATTTGGAGTTGATTCTGGTGCAGTGTGATATATAAGGATCTAGTTTTAGTCTTCTACAAGTAATTAACGAATTTTGCCAGCACCATTTACTGAAGAGGCTGTCTTTCTTCCATTCTATTATTTTAGCTCCCTTATCGAAGATTAGTTGGCTATAGGTCTGTAAGTTCATTTCTGGGTTTTCAATTCTATTCCATTGGTCCTAAGGTCTGTTCTTATGCCAGTAACAAGCTGTTTTTATTACTATGGCTTTATAGTAGAGTTTGAAATTTGGTATTGATATTCCACCAGCAGTGTTCTTTCCATTGAGGAGCGTTTTTGCTATTCGGGGTCTTTTATTGTTCCATATGAATTTTTGGATTGGCTCTTCTTTTTCCTTGAAGAATGAGGTTGGAATTTTGATAGGTATTGCATTGAATTTGTAGATAGCCTTGGGAAGTATTGCCATTTTCACGATGTTGATCTTTCCAATCCAGGAGCATGGGAGGTTTTGCTCATGTAAGTGTTACCCCTCTTTACAGTATTTTTACAATAAGAAAGTAAAAAATGTTCTGAGATGGAAGAGTTTATTTCCTTTATTTTACTCATATAATATCATTAGCAAAGAAATTCATGAAAAACTCCGATATGAAGGTATTTTGAATAAATATGTGTGTGAATGCACGCATGTGCTCAAGCATTTGCATGTGTGTTGGCGTGCTCAGAGTTTGAAATCAGGGCTTCAAGGTCTTGCTAGGCCTTTTCTCTCTAGATTGGTGAGCTACTAAATGAGCTATATCTCCATTCTTGGCCCTTTGCAGGTTCATTAAAATTTTTGAAAAATAATCTCATGAATTTATTTTGCCCTGATTTGCTTCCAACTTTTATCCACAGATCTCAGGCTCCTGAGTAGATATCCCAAGTAGTTAGGATTATAGGTATGACAAACCAGCAAAGGCTTTCAGAATAACGTTAAAAGTAGAAGAAAATTTACTTCAGAGGGGCATGTTTTAGCATCTCCAATTTTAAAGCATTTTGGAGTTATTATTTATGATTTTTTATTTTTGGATACTTATAAGACAGTAGGTGATTATATTGAAAAGTTTTAGTACTTTTTAAAAAGGATACTGGAATTGTGGGACAGAAGAAATTTGCCTCTCTTTGGACCTCAATGTATAAGCTCAGTTCTGTTGATGATAACCCAATGTCACCACACAATCTGTGCTGAAGACAAATGTGACAGAAAACAATCACCATGGGCAATATTTAGTATACTATTATTTCTTGGACAATATGAATATTGAATTGAGAGTGTCATAGAATGGAGAGATTTTATCTACCTTTTGTGTATTGCTGGAAGACTTTCGGAAACTTTGACTCACTTCCTTCCTCACTGTGTGTGTCTTTAGGCCATGCACTTACTGCCTTTAATTACAATTTTTCCCAACATTAAAATGGTAATAACATTAGCATTATAGCAAATGTTATATTAACAATTAAGGGAATAAAACTTAACATAAACTTCTAGGATTGAGCTTTGAGTTTAGCCAGCAGTCTTTTTAAAATACTAAATAGAATGTGATAAGTAGTACAGAAACCATTACAGGTAGTGAGCAACCAGAAGTAAGATCTATTGATCATGCTGCTTCCAAGGAAGCCAGGTGTATAACTTCTCATGCTGTAAATCAAACTGGTTATCTTATGTCTTGATAGTGTAAAAATGTGCAAAACTGATAAAACATAAAAGTATCTGAGCAGTATAATGTGTTTCACAACATTTAAGTTACATCGCAAAGACAAAGAAGACATAGAAGAATAAATTCTTTTTTTGTTGTCCTATCATAGGTCCTTAGAAGGATGAACTCTTTCCTCATTCTTATACAGGCATCATCGGATGAGAGGAACTGTATTTTTTTTTTGTTTGCTTCCTTCCATTTATTCTTAAGTTTGAAATCTGAGCTACTTGAGACTGAAACAAACCAAGGGAAATTAGACAAACAGGCTTTGGAAAGAGCAATCAATGTAAAATAAATAAACTACAGCCTTGTAATAGTTCTAACTAAATTGAGTTATATAGTGTCAGTTGTTAACAGAAAATGATTTAAGCAATACCATGTTATTGAAAACTGAAAAATGTTAGGAGTTGCTGCATTTTTTTTTCTTTTCTACTACCTCGAATTAATTATTGATCTGGTTTAACGAGATTAAAGATGAGATTAACCAGAAACTGGATTAAAAATGGACAAAAGGTCTGAATATACATGTTCTCCATAAAGCCCTGAAAATTGCCTGTGGGTTTACAGAGTTATGTTTAATACAACATCTATGCTGCCTTAATGGATTTTGAGCAGAAGTCATTAGAGAAATATAACTCAAAATTTATATGATACAACTTCATAACAATTATAACTCATCAAAAAATCAATGGAACCAGTTATGGTGGTAAAGGCTTGTAATTCCAAGCATTTAGGAGGTTGGATTTAAATCTAAGGCCAGTCTAGGGTACTGCAGATAGTTAAAACCTGCCCTTTATTAACTTTGAATAAAAGGCAATAATGTTGGTGAGAGTGTGGAGAAAAGGAAATTTTCTACACTATTGGTCAAAAAAACAGATTAGTATTCTCATTGTAGAAAGTAGTATGCAAGTTTCTAAAGAAATCCAAAGTTGAGATTTCATCTGACCCACCAATCATGTGATTATTTCTCTCTGGGTAACTCGTAAATATATCTGTAGTTCATTGTTATTCACATTATTCACAACAACAGCCAAGATGTAAATCGAAGTTCAGTGTTCAACGACACTAATAAAGCAACTGTGTTACATGCACAAATATCTTTTTCTGTTTCATCCTTAAAATAACAAGAGACTGCTCCCATTAGCCACAATTTACAATGACCTGAAAGATGTATTCGAAATGAAGAAAAATGTTGTGTTCTGATCTTTGTAAACACACACACACACACACACACACACACACACACACACACACACACACACCCCAACCTCAAATATTAAGACAGAATTTTTTGTTTTAAAGTAAAGCAAAGTGGAACTTCTCAGGCATTTTGTTCACAATGTAGAAGATACTAGATATACAGTATGAGGTATATGGTTGAAATGTACAACATGAGGATACAGGGGACAACAATGGCCTTGCATAGGAATGAAGCTAAGTAAGTAGGAGTTGTTCTTCCTAGTAGGGGTTGCTCTTTTAGTTGTTCTCCTTTCAGTAATGGATAAGATGAATGTAATTCTTTCAATATACCTGCCTGTTTACAGAAATGATAACAAACAATATAGCAATAATGTTGCACGCTCAACATAGAACAAACTGTCAAATTAAAATACATGAGATTATCCTTGATGTAAACTAATCATTACAAATAAGGAAAACCATGGGAACTATGTTTCTTTAAGTCTGGCTTATTTCACTTAATATGATGTTTTCCAAGACCTTCCATTTCCTTACAAATGAGGTGGTATCTTTCTTTCTGATGGAAGCATAGTATGTGTGTGTATGTGTGTATGTGAGTGTGTGTGTGTCATTTTCTTGATCCATTCATCTACTGAGGGGCATCAGGGTTGATTCCATATCTTATCTATGGTAAATATTACTGTGATAACCATAATTGTGCTGGTAGCTTTAGCGTGGACTTGTTTGTGGTCATCTGGTTAAATGTCCAGAAGTGGGATTACTGGGTCTGAGGGAGCATTATTGTGTACATCAAGGATAATCTTAGTAGATGAGTAGAATAGCTCAATAGCTATGTACATATGACCGTACAAGGTGATTCTAAGTGAAATGAACTCCAAGACATGTTCTTTGTTGTTGTTGTTCTTAATGTACTATGTGATTTATTTTTATCCTTTTGTGTTTTCCCCACCTATGGTTTATCCCCTGTAGTCACTGTATTTGATTTTGATACCTGGGGTATTTTAAATATGTTGATCTGAAATGGGGAAGGGGAAGGACAAAAACAAAATAGTGAGACAAAGGACAAAGGGAAAATCTATGCAACAGTGATATTCACAAAACAATAGGTTGGAAACAATCTTGCAAGGTGCGTTGGGAGGGAAGAGGGAGAAAAACGGGTGAAGGGGTAACAAGTTAGAAAAGAAATTAATTCATTACCTTAATTATGTAACTATAACCCCTCTGTATATTACCTTGACAACAAAATTTAAATAAAAAATAAAATATAATATATGAGAGCAGCAATACAGTCGGTGGCACTAGGGGAAATTCTGAACTATACAAAAAAAGTAGAACAGCTGTGGAGAGCAGCAATTTGATTTTAATGTAGGAAGTAATAAACTAGCATACAGATTTTCAGCCTCATGTCAGTTACTAAAAAGGGAAAACAAAATGCATAATCAGCAAACCAATAGAGATAAAACAGAAAACTAAACAATTGAGGTGAAGAGATGACATGGATCAAGAATAACAAATGACACAATTAGAAAACATTAACAAGATGGTAAGTTTAAAAAACATTACCCATAATTCTATTAAATGTTGTTTACATAACAATTTGTTAGAACTATAATTCAAATCACAGTTTAATAGTATATCATTTTAATAATAGTTTATTTGTTATTGATTACTTCATATTGAATGTTTAATATATAATTTTACTTTCTGCAGGTATAGAAAAGAAAAAAGGGAAACTAATTTTAATAAATTAATATAATAATTCAAAGTGTATCCTACACTCAGCACTCATCTTAACATGAAAAAATAAATTATTGCCCATGACTCTTGGTATTAGGTGGAAGGGATCAGCATTGTAGTAAAATTCACACCACACATTACAGGAGGGATGACTCCTCTAATCTAGATTAAATTGTGGAAATTTGAATTTTACATGCATGTTTAATTCCTGTCTAGGTGACATCTAAAACCTATACAATCATATACACGAGGAGTATTTCAGATGGTACTTAAAAGTTACATACATTAATTAAATTTTTATTATTTTGTACCAAATAAATATTTAAAGAGAGACTGAATTTCTGAGTAGATGATGGTGTATATTTGCCAGATTATTCATATTGAGGCTTTTATATTTCTGACATTGTTTCTACAGTCAGATTTAATTTTCCATAAAGGGTTAAGTGCACTATATTGGATATATGAAAGTAAACTGAATGTTTATTCCATTAATCCTTTGCCACTTGTCTAATCCTAATATAATTTATCCATGTGTTTGAAGTAATGAAAATAACAACAGATAAAAGCAAGATAAATCAATCTGTAGTAGACAACTATTTTCACAGTTGGTCCTCTTTTACACTACAGAATATTCTTGGGAAAATGTGCTCCAGGCTGGCCACAACTGCAGAATATTATGGTTTGATGTATCATAAGATAAGGAAGGAAGGTGACCTTCCTTCTAAAAGTCTGCTCCATGGGATGTGATCTGCTTCATGTTGCTGAATTGCAAATGAACAATGTTCACTGTCAACCTTGAAAAGTCATCTTGATAGACATTTCTATAAGTGGTTACAGAGGATTATTGATGGCTTTACAAGGATGCCAGATTGCCTCATTTTGAGACAATTAACAGGAATTTAGTCAGCTGTTTTTTGTATCTTTTGAGAAAAACCCATTGACTCTAGGTCAGGGGATCACTGCGACCCAAAGAAGCAATTACCTTGAATAGTAATCCTAGACCTCTAAAACAAAAAAATACCACACAAAACAAACAAATGGCTGGGAAGGTGGCTCAGTGGTAGAGCACATGCCTTACATGCCAGAGGCCCTGGGTTCGATTCCTCAGCACCACATAAGTAAAAAGAAAAAAGCCGGAAGTGGCGCTGTAGCTCAAGTGGTAGAGGGCTAGCCTTGAGCTGAAGAGCTGAGGTACAGCACCCAGGCCCAGAGTTCAGGCCCCATGACCGGACCCAAAAAAAAAAAACAGACAAAAAAAAAACTCCAGTAAGCACAGCCAGTCAGGTCTGATCACAGCCTAAATGAAGTCAGGCAAAAAACAGAAACTGAAAGTCATTTAGCTGATAAATAATATATTTTTTATGAGGCAGACTCAAAGGAGACTCCAGAGAGAGTGTCAGAAAGACTGAACACAGAGACTAAAATTGATCACACAAAGATTAGAAAGTAGAATTCCTTGTAAAACAAATAAATCATAGAAAGCCTATGCATGTAAGAACAAGACAGAAAACCAAATTCTAGAAATGCACATTTTCTTAGAGGTCAGCTTAATCAATTATCAATGGAAATCTTTGAATTCTTAAATATTTAACATCATGTGGGAGAAGGCTGAAGAGAATGAAAATGTCATCAGTCACATTAAGAAGTAATCAAGCAAAGATTTGTTATAAAAAGAGAAAACAATTATTCCAAAAGTGGGAATCATTTGTTTTGATGTAAAAGTTCTTGATTTAGGTGCTAGCAATTTCCATACAATTGTTCAGTCCCGCAGCTGAGTTGATACTGACTGCAGTATTCCTGCATGAAGGAAAAGAGAAAATTTACAAATATCTGATGAAATGAGTTGAAGGTGAAGTGTTCTAATAGTGATATCTAAGATTTAGACACAAGTGAAGAGGTGGATTTTCTTTTCTAAAAATCCTCCATTTTTAGCCTGGTGCCAATGGCTCACAGCTGTAATCCTAGCTACTCATGAAGCTGACATCTGAGGACTGCAGTTCAAAGACAGCCTGGACAAGAAAGTCCCTGAGACGCTTATCTCCATTTAACCACCAAAAACCAGAAGTGACACTGTGGCTCAAGAGACAGAGTACCCACCTTGAGTTGAAGAGTTCAGGGACAGTGCCCATGCCTAGACTTCAAGCCCCTCAAACAACAACAACAACAACAACAACAACAACAACAAAATCTCCCTTTTCTTGGACTGCCAACATCTTTTCCTAATATTCAACAAAGAAGCCATTTTGTCACCCACTACCTTTAAGTCCTATGCTAGCTACTGCAAATAGATTGATTTGGTATCTTATGTCAAAGCGTTCATATTTGTGGAAACAAATGCCAGCAGTAGTAACTTGTTTTCCAGTCCTTGAACTCTGGACCTGGGCACTGAACATGGTTATACTTGTAGCTTTCATGTGAGCTTGTTTGTTAATTTTTGGATTACTGCCCATGAGGGGAATTACAGGGTCTTAAGGGAGATATATATTTACTCTTTTCAGGAAACTCCATACTACATTCCACAGTGTTTGAACAATTTAATTTCCAACCAACAGTGTAATAGAGTTCCCAATTGGCTGCATCCATGCCAGCATTTGCTATTGTTAGCTTTCTTCATAATGACCGTTCTAACTGGGAAGAGGTAAAACCTGTCTTGTTTACTTGTAGATACCATAAGTGAATGAATCCATGAAACCTATATTTTTCTGTCTGCATTCCTTTCTCTTTTTTCTTAGTAGAATTTTCCTAAGCCTTTCATTTTTCTTAAGACTGGTAAAAAGTTATCCTTTCTAATGGGTGAATGGAATTCCATGGTGTGTGTGTGTGTGTGTGTGTGTGTGTGTGTGTGTGTGTGTGTGTGTGTGTGTGTAAGATGACTATAGGCCCAGGAGTTCATTTCTAAACCTTCTGTTTCATCTGTAATTTTGTAATTCCATATTAAATTTGAATTGCTTTCTCGAATGCATTGAAGAATATTGTTGGGATTTTGATAAGTATTGCATTGTTCATAGTTTTGGGGCAGTATTGCAGTTTTCACTATATTAATTCTTCCAACCAGGAGCATTGAAAGACTTTCCATTTACTTGAATCTCCTTCAGTTTCCTTTTTTATATTTTGAAAGTTTTCACAGTAGAGGTTAAATTAATTGATTCCCAGTTTTGTTGTTGTTCTTTTGTTTTGTTTAGATTTGTTTTTATTTTGAGGCTAATACATATGAGGTTGTTTTTTGGATTTCAGCCTAGTTCCCATTTTTGGTAACACAGAAAAACTACTGATTCTTGTGGGCTATATACCGTGCTACATTGGCGAAGGTTAACGTCACTTTTACTATCTTAAGGCAGGAAGCTATAGGGTTATTTCATCTGTAAAAAGGGATAGGTTTACTTCTTCCCTATTTGAATCCTCTTTATGTTTTTCTCTTCCCTATTGCTTTTGCTAGATAGTCCACTACCATATTGAAGAGTAGTAGAGAAAGTGGACATCTTTTTCTCATTCCTGATTTTAATGTCTTCATACTTCCACTGTTATGTAATTGCTAATTACCACTATCATATACATATTCAGTAGTACACTGAGGAACGTTCAATGCATTCCTAGATTCTCACAACTTTTTAATCATAAAGGGGTATTGGAGGTTGTTAAAAGCTATTTCTACTTCCATGTAGACGATAACATGTTTCATGTCCCGGCTTCCACTGATGGTTTGTATTATGTTTAGTGACAAGAATATTGAATCCAATTGTATCCTAGGCTGAATCCTATTTGATCATACAATATGATTTTTTTGTTACTGGCAGAAATTGATTGGTGAGAATGTTTTAAGAAGTTCTGTATCAATGCTTATCAAAGAACTGGTTTCATAGTTCTCTTTCTTTGGTGAGTCCCTATGTGATTTGGGGAAGAGTCTAATTCTAGCCTCATAGAATGGGTTTTGATAATTCCATTTCCCTTTCTATTCCATTGAAGAGTTAGTTCTAAGTATTGTAAGTTCTTTGTAGGCCTTAATTTCATGGTAAATTCATTGAGTCCTAGATTTTTCTGCAATGGAAAGTGGTTTATTGACATTTCATTTTCATTACTTCTTATGTGTTACTTCTTGGTTCAGATCAAGTGTAGGAAAGCATAAATTTCTCCAGGATTCTCCAGGTGATTGGCATACAGTTTTCAAAGTAGTCTCTTATAAACTTCTTAATTTTTTCTTATTTATGTTGTGATGTCTCATTTTTGTCTCTAATTTTCTCTATTTGGGTGAGTTCTCTTTTTTTTGGGGGGGGGATTTTATATTATGAAGGTGATATACTGAGGGGTGGGTTACAGTTTCATAAGTAATAAGTACATTTTGGGGGGGGGAAGTCTGGTCATGGGGCCTGAACTCTGGGCCTGGGTGCTGTCCCTCAGCTCTTCATTTCAAGGCTAGTGCTCTACCATTTGAGCCACAGGGCCACTTCTGGCTTTTTTCTTTTTGCTTATGTGGTGCTAAGGAATCGAACCCAGGGCCTCAGGCATGCAAGGCAAGCAATCTACCACTGAGCCACCTTCCCACCCCCATGAGTACATTTTTAAACAGTATTACCCCTTCCACATTTTGTCCTCCTTCCCCCAACCCTGACATCCTACTCCTCCAAAGTTGTGAAGTCCATTTCTAACATATCGCCTATATATCACTGTTGCTTTGGTTACAAAATAATTTTGCAGGTTTTGGCAAACACACAAATTGCCCACCACTTCCCCTGGTAAACTAGGTTTAAAGTCACTAAGTCATGTAAATGGATAATGCCGCACTCATTATTCTGGACAACATCTTCAGGTTGTTTGATGCTTTAATTTGTTGTTGGTGGTGGTGGTGGTAGGAGGGCCTGATCTCTGGGTCAGGGCACTGTCCCTTCAGCTCAAGGCTAGTGCTCTACCACTTGAGACAAAGAGCCATTTCCAATTTTTTTCTGCTTATGTGGTGCTGAGGAATTAAACCTAGGACCTCATGCATGCAAGAGAAGCACCCTACTACTGAATCTCTTTCCCAGCCCTAATGCTTTAATTCTTTAAATTTTATTTTCTTTTTGTCAGTCATGAGGTTTAATCTCAGGACCTGGGTGTAAACATATCCCTGAGTTTTTCAGCTCAATAGGAGCCCTCTACCACTTGAGCCACAGTGTCACTTCTTGTTTCCAGATAAGCGTCTTTCAGACTTTTCTGTCAGGGTTTGCCTTGAACCATGAATTTTTAAATTATATTTCTTTAACGTGTTTATTGGAATATTACAGTTTATCTGAAATTTAAATTTTTCTGTAAACCTTTGTCTTCAAGTAATCCAATACCATTAAATATTACATTTAGAATCTATTCTGTAGCACATCCCTTTATGTATTTTATTGTGAAAATACCATACAGAGGGGTAACAATTACATGGACAAGCTAATGAGTACATTTCTCATCAAGCATTGTTACATCCTCCTTTTTTTCCCCTTCCCATCTGTTCTCATCCCCCCCCCCCCCGCCCGGCTCTCCAAACACCGCCCTGCCCGCCCCCCACTCTCACTGGCCAAAGTTGAAAGTTATTTTTCTACATAATGACTTATACGTCTCCTCGCTGCAATGCGTCCACCAGTATCCCTATTTAAACAATTTGTTTTTTCCCATCCCCTCCACAAATGATACCAACATCAAATACAGTGAAAGCAGGGTTTATACTGTGGGGGAGGGACATTCAAAGCAACAAAAAAATCATCTTATAAATATGTTAGGAACAATCGCAATAAAGAAAAAACTCATTTGAATCCTTATCTTGGGGTTCATTTCGCCTAACATCAACTTGTCTGAACTTTTCTGCTTGTCTCAGACACAGAGTGGTTATTGCAAATAAGGGAAACCATGGGATCTATGTTTCTTTGGGACTGGCTTACTTCACTTAATATAATGTTTTTCCGGGTCTTTCCATTTCCTAACAAATGGGGCAATGTCATTTTTTTCTGATGGAGGCATAGAATTCTATTGTGTATATATACCACATTTACTTGATCCATTCATCTACTGAGGGGCATCTGGGTTGGTTCCATATCTTAGCTATGTTAAATAATGCTGCAATAAACAGAGTTGTGCTGGTAGCTTTAGTGTGGTCCTGTTTGTGATCATTTGGGTAAATGACCAAAAGTGGGATTGCTGGGTTATAGGGGAGCTCTATGTGGAGTCTTCTGAGGAACCTCCATACTATTTTCCAAAGTGGTTGAACAACTTTACATGCCCACCAACAATGCAGTAAAGTTCCCTTCTGCGGACATCCCCTCCATCATCTGTTGTTCTTAGAGTTCTTGATTATAGCCATTGTAACTGGGATGAGGTGGTAGCTCAATGCTGGTATGATTTGCACTTCTTTTAAGGCTAGAGAGGTTGAACATTTCTTCATGTGTGTATTGGCCATCCTTCTTTCCTCTTCAGAGAAGATTCTCTTTAAGCTTTTAGCCCACTTATTTTCGGGTCAGTTGTTGCTTTGAGGATTTGTTGTTGGGGATTTAATTTTGAGTTCCAGGAATATTTTAGATAGGAGACCCTTGTCTGTTATATGCCTAGTGCAGATCTTCTCCCAATCTGTGGGCTTTCAATCGATCTTGCTAGGTATGTCCTTTGCCATACAGAAGCTCTTCAGTTTCATGCAATCCCATTTGTCCATACTTTCTTTGATTTCTTGTGTTTCTGGGTCTCTATTAAGAAAATGTCGGCCTGTGCCAAGGAGGCCTAGAGTTTCTCCGATTCCATCCTGTCATGTTTTCAGGGTGTCTGATTTGACTCTGAGGTTTTTGATCTATTTGGAGTTGGTTCTGGTGCAGGGTGATACATAAGGATCTAATTAATTAATCTAATTAATTTTCTGCAAGTAGTTTACCAATTTTGCCAGCACCATTTACTGAAGAGACTGTCTTTCTTCCATTCTATTTTTTTAGCTCCCTTATCGAAATTTAGATGGCTATAAGTCTGTAGGTTCATTTCTGGGTTTTCAATTCTATTCCATTGGTCCTGAGGTCTATTCTTGTGCCAGTACCAACTTGTTTTGATTATTGTGGCTTTGTAGTAGAGTTTGAAATTTGGTATTAATATTCCTCCAGCACGGTTCTTTCTGTTGAGGATCATTTTAGCTATTCAGGGTCTTTTATTGTTCCATATGAATTTTAGGATAGCCTCTTCTATTTCCTTGAAGAATGTGGATGGAATATTGGTAGGTATTGGATTGAATTTGTAGATAGCCTTGGGAATTATTGCCATTTTCAGGATTTTGATCTTTCCAATCCAGGTGTATGGGAGTTTTTGCCACTTTCTAAGTTCTCTTTTGATTTACTTTTTCAGGTTTTTTAAATTTTCATCATCGAGGTCCTTCACTTCTTTGGTTAAGTTAATTCCTAGGTATTTTATTTTTTGTGGGGCTATTATTAATGGTGTTCCTTTCCTTCAGCCATGCTTTTCTCATTGTTGGCATTCAGAAAGCCATTGATTTTTGATGGTTGATTTTTTTTTTGGGGGGGTCCGGTCATGGAGTCTGAACTCTGGGCCTGGGCGCTGTCGCTCAGCTCTTCAGCTCAAGGCTAGTGCTCTACCACTTGAGCCACAGAGCCACTTATGGCTTTTTTCTTTTTGTTTATGTGGTGCTGTGGAATCGAACCCAGGGCCTCATGCATGCAAGGCAAGCACTCTACCACTGAGCCATCTTCCCAGCCCTGATGGTTGATTTTATACCCTGCTACTTTGCCAAAGTTTTGAAATAGCTTGAGTAATTTGGGAGTAGAGTCTGTGGGATTCTTTAATTATAAGAACATGTCATCTGCAAAGAGGGAGAGTTTTACTTCTTCTTTACGTAATTGGATCCCTTTTATATCTGCATCTTATCTTATTACTGTAGCTGGGCATTCTAATACTAGATTCGGTGCTGTCCCTCAGCTCTTTAGCTCAAGGCTAGTTCTCTACAACTTGAGCCACAGTGGCACTTCTGGCGTTTTTCTTTTTGCTTATGTGGTGCTGAGGAATCGATCCCAGGGACTCATGCATGCAAGTAAAGTCCTCTACCATTGAGCCACCTTCCCAGCACCTCTTTTCTCTTTCTAACAGGATTTGCTAAGGATCTATCAATTTGTTAATTTTTGAAGAACCACTTCTGTTTTGTTGATTCTTTCTATGTTTTTATGTATACTAATTCATTTAATTTTTATTTAATTTTAATTATTTCTTTCCATCTAATGGATTGGGGTTTATCCTGTGGCTCTTTGTCAAGGAGGTTCAGATGTCTCATTAAATTGTTGGTTTCAGATCTCTCCAATTTGTTGATGTAGGTATTCAGAGCTATAAACTTGCCTCTGAGTACTGTCTTCCCTGTGTCCCAGAAGAGCTGGTAATTTCTGTGTTTATTTTTGTTGAATATTATGAAAATTTGAATTTTGTTTTGGATCTCTTCCATGACCCACTGATGATTCAATGGTGTGTTCTTCAGCCTCCATGCGTTACAGGACTTTCTTTGGTGGTTTTGGTGTTCAGTTCTAATTTTATTCCCTTATGGTCTGAAAGAATGCAAGATATAACTTCAATGTTTTTGAATTTGGACAAGTGTGCTTTTTGACCTAAAACTGTGGTCTATTTTGGAAAAAGTTCCAAATGCTGCTGAGAAAAACGTGTATTCTGATACTGCTGGTTATAATATTAAATCTATGTGATCTATGCAGTTGTTTATATCTGGGGTTTCTCTGTTCAGTTTTTGCCGAGTTCATCTATCTATTGGGGGAAGTGGTGTGTTAAAGTCCCCAACAATTAATGTCTTTGGATCTATGTGAGATTTGAGAGAAAGTAGTGTTTCTTGCATAAATTTGGTTACTCCATTGTTTTGTGAATAGAGATTTAGAATTTTAATATCTTCCTGAAGGAGAGATGCCTTTATTAGTTTGTAGTGACTTTCTTTATCTCTTCTCACTAATTTTAATTTGAAATCTATTTTATCTGATATTAGGATTGCAACTCCTGCCTCTTTTCGGGGGCTGTTTGCTTGGTAGATTTTGTTCCAGCCTTTCACTTTCAAAATGGGTTTGTTTTTATGGTCCAGCTGTGAGTCCTGAAGGGAGCAGATGGAAGGATCTTTCTTTTTAATCCAACTAGACAGTCTATGTTGCTTAATTGGAGAGTTAAATCTCTTAATGTTGGGAGATTGGACTGAGAGATATTTGGGAGTTCCTGACATTTAATCCACCTTCTTGAGGGCTGCGCCAAATGGGTTCTTCCTATGGTTCTTGGATTCTCAGTTTGGGTGTGGTTTCTTGGCCTTTATTGTGGTCCTGTTGGTTTTCTCTGTGTAGGACATCTTTAACTATCTTTTGTAAGGCTGGTTTGGTAGAGATATATTGTTTCACTTTTTCTTTTGTATGGAAGGTTTTTATTTGACCTTCAGTTATGAAGGAGAGTATAGCTGGGTACAGTATGCTTGTTTGATAGTTGTTTGTCTTTAGGGCATGGCCTACATCAATCCAGACTCTTCTTGCTTTAATTGTCTCAGTTGAGAAATCTGAGGTGATTCTAATTGGTTTCCCTTATAGGTGATCTTTTCTCCTTGACAACTTTGAGGATCTTTTCCTTGGTCTGAATTGATCCTGTGGGGATTATAAGGTGGTGATACAATGTCCTGTTCTGGTCTGGTCTATTTAGGGTTCTAAAAGCTTCTTGTATTTGAATAGACCTATCATTTTGCATGTTTGGGAAGTTTTCTGCTAGGATCCCATGAAACAACTTTCCTAGACCATTAACTTCTGTTTCTAGGTGCGCCTCTGCACCTGTTATCTTCAGATTAGGCCTTCTGATGGTGTCATCCAAATGTTGAATAGGTCTATCATATTTCTTGGATTTGTCTTGGATAGTTGTATGTTCTTTCTCTATAATATCTAAGCTGTCTCCAATCCCAGAATTTTGATCTTCTGCATGGTTTAACCTACTGTCAAGAATTTCTATTTTGTTTTTAGTTCTTTTGCTTCTAATTGCTTGGATTTGATGGCTTCAAATTCTTTGTTGGAGTTTTGTTTTAGATCTCGTATGAGTTTCTTTACTTCCTTAATTTGGTGTTCAGTGTTTATTCTCAAATCACTTAGTTGATTGGTTATGGTTTCCTTGGACTCTAATTCCTTCTGCTGGGTTCCATACAGTATTCCCTTTCTGGTCTCCCTGACTTCTTTCAGCTGGCTTTTAATGGATTCCATGAATGCCTCTATTTAGTATGAAAGTAATACCAGCTTTGTGCTAGAACACTATTTTAAGGCAAGCATCAAACAAAGTCCTGTAGTTGAAAAGGCAAAAGTCTGCAGATACAATATATTTCAACAGATACAATCTATTGAATGTCAAACAACTATGTATTAATGGGCTAAGAACAGCAAAGTAGAATTTGGCAAACCAGAAACTACTAGGTTTAGGGAGAAATGTGGGGAAAAATAGGATCCGAGAGATGTGGAAAGGTAAAAAGAGAGTAAAATTAACTAAGTCCTAAATTTAAAGAGGGAAATGGATTGGACAAAAGGAAAGGAGAAAGAGAAGAGTAAAAAAGAGACAAGAAAAAATGGAAAAACAAAAATTTAAATTTAAAAAGTGAAACACATAAATTATGCAAGCTTATTAAAGTAATATTGAGAGAAAAACGTGGATAAGATGAGAGGAGGGGAGGAATAGAAAGGAGATATGAAAAACTAAAAATAAAAATACTTAAAATATTATATACATATAAAGAGATAATACCGTTATTACGGAATTTAAGCCTAAGAGGTTTTGAATTAAGTAATAAATTTCTGGATTATGTGTGTACAGAACGAGGGATAAGGTCTAATAATCAATGACAGGTATATCTGAAAATGAGCAGAACAGCAATTTAGTCACTCAAAGAAAAGAATGAAAGAGAAGAAAAAATAAAAAGAATGAGAAAGAAAGAAAAAGGACCAAAAGTTCAGTAGAAATAAAATAAAATTTTAAAAGAACATACACATGCATATTCACCTAAAATAAAAATTATAAGAGGAAAAAAATATTAATAGAATACAATTTTTTTAATTAATAATAAAAATAGGTATAAAATAGGGTTCTTTGATTTTTTTCGGGGAGGGGGTCTGAATGGCAAGATCCTGTATCTCCCTTTTGTCCATAACCAATCCCTTGGTGGAGTATCTGTTCTGCTTGTGGTGTTTGGTCTTCCTGTGGCTTGATTGGTTTCTTAAATCAGTTTGTTTGGGCAAACAGAAAAATGCTCTACTTTACCCAGAATTTTGTAATCCTCCTCCCAGGCTAGTTCAGTGGGAGGGAGATCTGTTTTGAGTGTCACAAAGAGGAAGATGGCTGTTTCCTCTAGTTTGGAGATGCTGTGATGAGGCTAGGTTCTGGGTAGAGTTGAGACCTTTCAGCAAACAGTATCTTTTCCTTGAGGCCCTAACTTCTGAGACATTCACAGAGCCCAGCCTAGAGCCATTCTCAAGGTTTATGTTTACTGAATTTCAATTGATTATCTAGGCTGCTTTAGGGAGCAGCAGCCTCTGGCTCTGTGTACCCAGTGAAGAAAGACAATCCTTTGGGGGCAGAGTTTTCACTGCCTGGGCTGAGTGACTTCTCCTCCGTGGAACAGAGTCTTGGTTCCTTTGAAGTCTCTGGTCTGCATTCTGTAGGATGAAGATATCTGCTCCTTGTCAGTTCTTACTGGTGTTGAGTAGAATCTACTAGCTTGTTGTGTCTGGCACCTTTGTCCAGGATTCTCTGTGTTGTAGTTATGGAGGCGGCGGCTCACCACCACAGCCACAGCTACCAGCAAGTGCTCAGATCTGTCTCCTTGCCTGGATTTTCCCTCTCTGGCTAACTCTCTGTACTGGGATGGCACACTTGGTGTAATTCTCCCACCTAGGACTGTTCACTGGAACAATAAAACTGTTTTCTATGCGATAGCTTGTTTAGCCTCCAGCTTTTCTCAGCCATTTTCCCGGAACTACTCCTCTTTTTTTTTCTCTCCAGTATATTTTTTGTTTTGGAACAAGTGTCATGGACTGTCCAATCATTCAACAGGAAGCTTATCCCATTAATTTAATAGAAAAGGAATACAGCCTTCCTGCATCTCAAGGCAACTTTGAGTATAATGTTAATGTGATAATTCACATCATTAAATTTTCAAAGTCGTTTTGATAATTTTTTGTTAAACCATTCATTAAAGAGGTTCCAAATAGCAAGAATAAAAAACAATGTCTTGCTTTCTAAGAATGTTTTAAAAGCTAGTAATTCAAGAAAACACCTTCTATTTTTCCAAGATTCCACGGTGAAGAATTTCTCTTTTATCATAGCCCTTACCACTGACCCCCTCACTGCAAACTTGTAGCTTTATTCAGTTTTATTGTTCCAGGTTTCATTTTGGTACTATCATCTAATCTCCTTGTAGTATTTGACAATGAAATTCCATTTGTTGCTAGAGAGCTCAATTCATATTGCCAAAGGCAGACTCATGAGCATATCATAGAGCATAAACTATTGAAAATAATTAACGTGATACTATGCAACTATTCCATCAATTAATATAAGTACCGCATAAATGTGCATCTTCATATAATTTTTAAATGCAAAGTAATTACATATCTATGTCATAAAATAATTCAGAACACTAGTAGAAGAGACTAAGCTCAACTTTTGCATCATTCCCAATATTTTTTCTAAAATTTTCTTTCTCATTAACTTTCACTGCAAGACCTTCTTTTCCTAGCAATAAGTTATAAGTCATGTCCTTGGATTTTAGTCAACTTTGAGTAAGCTGTTTTCTTTCCACCACCAGTTAGTCCCTCCTGTTAAATACCTGAGGAATAACTTGTTCCAATGCACCTGCAAAAGGTGTCTTTCTGTGCTCACTATTCCCTTGCTTTGTTTGGGAATGGGGTATCAGAGACAGGGGTGTCAGTGTTCAGATGGTTGGAACCATGGTGTTATGAATTATGGGTAACAGAAAAGAGTAGTAGAGACTAGGATACCAGGTAAATGGTAACTGTGACTGTAATTTGAGTTACAGAGTCAGGAAATTGATTAGAAGCAACAGTTTTGCACAGGTTGCGGTAGCTAATACAGGCATCCAGAAGTGTTTAGCAGGGAAAAGGAAACATAAACAAAGTGAAAGAGTAAAAGTTGTGAGGGATTGTGGGGCACAATCAGGGTAAAAGGTCATGGGTGTGCAAACTGGGTAGCTAGTACTATGGTAGAAGCAATTGGCATGGTGGCCTGATGTGGTGCAGAGCTCTGGGTTTGCCTCTCCAGTTTTGGCTGTTAGATCTTTAGGGAAACTACCTCTAGCATCTCATTATCAGCTTGTTGTGTTCAGACACGTGCCATCTAAAAATGTCTACTCCAAGTAAACTGCATTCTTTGACACCAGCTATAAGACCTTTGCTCTAAGCATCCTGAGACCACACTCCACAATGCTGCAGAACAGCCTCCACATAGTGAGTTGCAATCACCTCATACAACTCTTGCTGCTCCTCTCCAATGTCAATTATCATGGTAGCAAGGGATCTGAGATGTGCTCAGCAGCAGTGCTCTTTGTAGCTACCAATTCTTACCCTGTCATTCTGAGAGCTCCCTAGAAATGGGCAAGAGCACTTGCTGATGTTCTTCCAACTTCTCTCTGTGGCTTTGCACAACCAGACTGTTGTACCTCAGATGGGTTACCTTGATGTCCAGGTGGCCTCAAATGTGCTCTATCTTCTCTGTCTAGGTGCTCTTCTGCTTTAGCTGCCTCTCCTTTCCCTTCCAGGTAGCTCGCTTCATCTTCACATCCTTTGAATTCTGCTTTATATCAACCTGTGTCTTTCACACCAAGCCCTTCCACTTTCTCGTCTACCTCTCTAGCTGTGAATCTGGCACAATAAGTTACATGTATGTTCTGTATCTGTTTATCAAGATTTGAGCTAGAATCTAGGTGGTACTAGCTAACTGAGAACATGGGGAGCTTCTTGAATACTCCCCTGCCACTCACTCACTGCTCATTGAGAAAAATGCAAATGTGTTGTAGTCATTCTTTCCTTCTCCATTTCTGGTGAATAAAGTGAAGTCAAAATGGAGCTACCAGACAGCTGCTATGTCAGCAAGTGACCAAACCAAAGATAATATACTGAGGGTATACTTATCAAGTGTAGTAGGATAAATGCACATATTTGTGGATATTTCTAAGGGCTTTCATCAAACTAGTTATTTTATGTCCAAAATGGCAGAACAATGTTAGGCTGTCCCCGAGATCTTCCTGTTCCTGAGGACTCTTACGTACAACTCAGACCTAATGATATGGGTGAATAAGAAAGTAGGTGAGTATGGATTAGTATTCTGATGGTGTGCTAAGGTTTTGTCTTGTCATAACTATGATGAAATCAATGTCCTTTCTCTGATTTTCACCATATCTCTTTATTTGGCATAATTGGTAGATTTCCTAGTGTGTCATTTTCTCCTGTTAGTTCAGTGCACAAGTTAAAACATTAAGCATGGCAAACCATGGGTTTCCATTGTCCTAGCAGATGCTTTGCCTTCTAGGACCTTCCTTCCAGGTAACTCTCTCTTTCACATATTGCACAATGTCCCAATCAATGAAATAACTTTGAGCTTTGGAGAAAATCTCCATTTATAAAGCAGTACACATAAGAAGCAGAAGATGCCCTACACTCAAATGCTCCGGGAGAACAGAGTATAAGGGTGTCTACACAGTTGGGAAATAGTATTCTGGGGATGGACATGGATGAGTTTAGATAGCAAACTTAGTAGCAAACATAGAAGTAATTATAAGTTTCTGAATTACTAAATTTACTTCCTTCTGCACCTCAGGTACAATTCAGGAAGTGGTGGAATGTTTATGATCACAAAAAGGAGTTTTTAATCCCAGGCCCAAACTCTAAGTGTTCTTGTTACATCTTCCCACCTTCCCCTGATGTAAATGGTCAGAAGGACAAAGAGGAAGGGAGCCCCATGCTCAAGAATATAAATGGAGCTTACAAGTAACTGCAGTCTCTGACTTTCTATTTTGACGGTAAGATAAAAGGCAGTTTGGGTTTTACGAAATCAGTTTCTAGGCTCTACGGTTCCTTCAGAGCTTCTTTCCCTCCTTCTATGTTTTGACAGCAACAGTTAGTACAGTACTTCTGTCTCTTAGGGGCAATCCTTCTCTTCACACAATGCTTAAAGTAGACAATAGATGGAAGTTGTCATTAAGTCAAAAAGTATGAAATAGCACACAGTGAGTGCTTTCCCTAAATTCTTTGACCTAACAAGTTCCCAATTCTGAAGAGAATGTGATTATGGGTGAGTACTAACAATCTCCACTGAATGGTGCGCTTAGAACACTTTTCCCAAGGCAGGTTCTGTCCAGGTTATTAGGATGACTGAGATCTACTGGATCAATGAACTTACAGACAATGCAAGATAGAAAAGTCTAAGAGATTGAGTCCCAAAAGAAGAAACTAGACCAAGAAGAGAAAACTTATCATTGCTAGAAAAGGAGGAAGACTTAACTAGGAGAATGTTTTTCTTAATACAGACAGGGGTATATTTATAACAAAGTTCTAACTTGTGGCTCATCAGTTGAAACTATCAAGTCAAACCTCACTAAAGCTAAAAAATAAAACTTATATAATTAAAAATAACTATTTGGATTTCAGTACTAACATCTGCTTTAAGGGATGTGATTGTGGTGTGTGTGTGTGTGTGTGTGTGTGTGTGTGTGTGTGTGTGTGGGTGGGTGTGTGTGGTGTCTGAGATTATGTATGGAACAGCATTGGTTCTTGAAAATCATCATATTGACACTATCTTTTACGTTTCCCATTCAAGTCTGGTGGCGTTGTAGCTCTACCACATGAAACACACAATTCTCGCTTTCTTCTGTTTAACTGGAGATAAACATGTAATGAATATGTCAACCTGGGTTGGTTTCAAACTATGATATTCAGATCTTACTCTCTGGAGTAGGTAAGGCGTAAAAGCGACCCACTGTGCTCAGCCTTGTATTTCCAATAGGTTACTTAATCTTTCTGAATCTCGGCTTCTTCCTGTGGGGAAAGTGAAAAGAATTACTTTGTGGACCTTAGAATTGGGTGAGAGTTATGACTGGGTGCAGGAAGTATATGAGTTTGGGATGTGTGTACAGAGAAAACTACTGATGTTTATATTGAAATGTATTCCAGGTATTGGAAACAAGAGGAATTTTTCTTTTCTAGTTTATCCATTTATGGGCATTGAGGGAGTAAGAGATATTCAAGGAGAACAGGGAAACAAAGTCAGCACTTGTACTCTGTAGTACACAATGAGCTATACCACTGTGGACAGGGACAGGAGGGATGGGATTGTCAAACAAGAAATGAACTCATTACCTGACTTACAATATGTTTACCTGTATGTACACTCTCTTAACAATAGCAATTTTAAAAAACAGGTTGATGATTTTCTCCTCCAGTTTTTGTAGGTTCCCTTAAGTCTCAGGCCCACCAATGGAGTTTTTGAAGGTCAATTTATTTGATAATTATCATAAAGACATAATTTCTTAAGAAATGTTATAATAAGTATTTCATTCTTAGTACCGGTTTCTCTTTGAGTGGCAATTCTGCATGTTGTTGGCAGAGCTGATGTTTTACTTTCTGTTTTTAGTATTTTTCAGGTGCTGTATCTTGGCACCCTGCCCCTACCCAAAATGGTAATCAACCTTTGAAATTAATGTACTTGATTATGACTTTCATTTATTTATTTAATTTGTTGTTGGTCGTGAACTCTGGGCCTGGTCACTGTCCTTCAGCATTTCAGCTCAAGACTAGTGCTCTACCACTTGAGCCACAGTTCCACATCTAGCTTTTTCTGCTTAGGTGGTGCTGTGGAATCAATCCTAGGGTCTTATGCATTTAAGATAAGCTGTCTACCACTGATCCACCTTCTAAGCCCCTAAAACTGGTATTTTTGTGCATCTGTCTATCAAGCAAAGCTATTGAGCAAATGCATTCATTTGAAACTAGACATATTCAAAATTATGAATTATCAGATATTTTAATGAATAAAACAGTTATCATTGTTACTAGGAATTGTTTGTCTCCTCATGCTATAAACATGGAGGAGGTATTTTAAACTAAAACCACAAAATAAATTTTAAGATCTTGGTGCAAACAAATCTGTCCAGGTGTTATTACAATAAACAGAGAATTCAAAATGATTTTTCTTCATGAACACAGACATCAAAGGTCTTATAATACTTATTTCAAATTGCAAATTAAAGGGAAAATCAGTCAGGAGTTAAAAGTTTTATTTCATGTTAATTTTTGAAGAGGAAACAAAGATACTAGGTGGCAGACTAAAGACAAAGCAATATCAGAGCCCTTATGCTCAATAATAAATAAGAAGTTTTAATTGAAAAATTGAGCTGGAATGTGCACATCAGGCAAAGGCAAGCAATCAGATCATACAATGAACCAAAAAACACCATAATTATATCTCAGAAAAAGGAGACAAGTTCAGACCAGACATTCTTATCCTTGATTTCAATGATACACATACACATACACCCCTCTACACACACACACACAAGAATGTATGCAACAGCTCAACCTACTCACATATATTCAACATCAATCAAAGATCTTCCTGTAATATTTGAAACTTTAAATCTTTCAAGTCTTGTAAATAATTGATAACAGATGCATAAGCAAGTATTTTCTGAATAGACTCTGCTATGGAAATGAGAGTTCATGATGGTTATAACTACTTAAATATCTCTGAATCTTGAAAGAATTAAACAAGAGACAATTTGAATTTTGGGACTATATTTCTACCAGCTATTCTTCAAAGGCTTAATAAGAAGTTACAAAATCCAAAATTAAATATCAAATTAATACAACTAATACTTGTGTAAGTGAAGTGAAAGACACTGATCAGAGACCTATGCTGCCTCCATTTCTAAGCCGGCTGCACATTGTGGAACCTTTGATTCTGCTGGGCCAGGTCCACAGTTGTCTTTCCCAGAGCAGTGGCCCCGCTGGGGTTGGCACTGGGAGCTGTGTGGAGAGGAGGGGAGGCCTCGGGGGAGGCCGAGCTAGGGTTGAGGATGGGGGTAGTAGGGAGAGTACGGGAGGCCCTGGCAGAGGCTGGTGAAGGGTGGAAGGAGGCAGTAGGCCAATGGCTCAGGAAGCAGCAGCCCCAAATGCAGCTGGGTTCTGGGGAGTGCCTGTGAGTTGCGGAGTTTGGCCCCTGGGGCCTCAGAGTGGCTGGGTGAGGAGAGGAAGGAGTCTCAAATCCCACCCAAACAGGCGATGAGAAATGAGACCACCAGTGGCTGAAGAATTTCAAGAAAAAAGGCAGACACTTGCAAGGGGGGTGGTCAGTGGCTATAGGTATGTCCACAAACAAAGGCATCAATCTAGCTTGTGGTTACAACTATTAACATGAGGTATTGTTTGTAAACATAGTGATAATTGAATCCCTTATTGTTAGAGATCAGAAGGGAGTAATAGTCATTAGAACCATAACACAGACATCCATCTTGTCTCCAAATCTTAATATTTTAGTGTCCAACAGCTCGAACTTAAATACTCTTGAGTTAACTCATACCCCTGTCTTCCCTTGACTGTTTGACCTTTCCAGAGCACAGTTTCAGCCTTTTGATTGTTGTTTGCGATGGCTTCCCAATCTATCCTTTTCCAAGTCTAACAGCTTGACTTCAGAATCCCTCACAAGTACTGTGACAGATGTATTATTTTGAAAACTATATTTTTTCTAGGATAGGTTCAATTTTAAAATTATATTTTATTTCAAAAATACTGTACAGAGTGGTTACAGTTAAGTGAGTAAGGTACATTCCTTATTGAATATTGTTACCCACTCCATTGTTGTTCTCCTATCACTTCCCATCCCCCACACCTCCAACCCACCCCAAAGTTGTAAAGTTCACTTCCGATATAGTGTCTTTTGAATATCATTGTTGCAATGGGTCACTCTTTGTACTTCTTTCATCACTATAATTTTTCCCTTTCCTTCTCCAAATCAGATAAATGTAAATACAAAGTTGAAGGTACCAGAATCAAGACAGAGATTGCCAGGGATAAACTAACGGCAAAAGACAAATGAAATAAAATAAGATCTAGATGCTCTACTTTACCGACATCAAGGTTGATATCTGAAAAAAAAAAAGAATTTTTTTCTATGTCTTGGAGTTCATTTCAATTAGCATAATTTTGGAAGGTCAAATGTACATAGCTCTGGAACCAGCAATCCCACTCCTGGGCATTTGTCGATAAGATCTCAAGCTAAAATACACTAAATCTACAACTAAGTTTCTGGCAGCATTTTTAGAACCATCAAAATGCCCCTCCATAGATGAATAGATCAAGTAAATATGATGTATATACACAATGGAATTTTATGCTTCTATCAGAAAGAATGACAAAGCACCTTTCACAAAATAATGGAAAGATTTGGAAAACTATCATATTATGTGAAGGAAGCCAAACTCCAAGAAGCATAGGTTCCATGATTTCCCTCATTTTATTAATTAATATATGCTTAGGATAGTCCTTAAACTCTTACTATTCCTTTTTTCTCTCTCCCTCTTCCTCTCTCATTCCATTTGTGTGTGTGTGTGTGCATGTGTGAGCATGCATGCATGCACACACAGTAATTAAACTTGACTCGGAGCCTCAAACTCTTGCTTGGGTTTTTCACTCATGACTGACTGAGTCTGTACTATTTGAACCAAGGTTTCACTCTGCTTTGATTGAATAATTGAACATAAATGTCTCATTGATTGCTTCTCTAGCCATCTGTGAAACATGATCTTCCAATCTCAGGCTCGTGACTAACTAGGAATAGGGATGAGGCACTGGTATCCTCTATTGTCTTTTGCTTTGTTTTGTTTTTGTTTTTTGTTGATTTTGTACATCCAAAATCTGTAAGGAAAACAAATCATTTATAATCAGGACTATTGCCATAAAATGTGTGTTGTTTAAAGATTACCTTAATAATGTTATGCTTTTGCATTCACATTATGTGATTTGATTTTTTGAACTCTATTGTTGCAAACAGTCAAGTCACTTATATACAATTTGAATCTTCTTGTCTTGGTTTTATAGTTTGTTAGGTGTTTCAAAACAGAATTTATCAAGGTTTAACTCTGCACTACTGAAACAAGACCTTTATGATTATTCAATGTCTTGTAAATATAAGTTCTTCACTTCTTGTGGCACCATATGAGTACAGGTAGCTTCCTATAATACCTCCACATAGTTTAGACCTCAATGCCATGCACTCTTCTGCCAAATATGCAAGGGCATTCTTTGTAATTCTCCTTGCATTTTCACTGTTCTTGTCTCTACTCTCCCATGCTAAGTCCTGTGATGATCTTGTTGATTTTCTCTCTGTTACATTCATCTTTGTATCTTGGGAACTACTGTTATGCACTACTGTACTTCTGTCCATTCTCCTTGTGCTTGATCTTGTACTCTTCTCACAGCGGAGGGCCAGAGATTGGGGATATTTTTTTCACTCTTTTGCTCAGACATCTATCTTTACTTTCTAGCAGTACATTCATTGAATTCTTTCTGTAAAGTCTAATATCTTGAAAATGATTACTGCATTTTCATGACTTTGTTATTTGGCATTAGATAAGAACATAGGTGAGTAACTAACTTAGGTAAAAGAAGATTGCAATCAAGCTTCAGTAGATGTTGTTCATTGGATAATATTTACTTCATGGTCTGCTTGCCTGCTTCCTTTTCACTGTTTATTTTTCAATGTAGCCTTTTCTTCTGGAAAGTATTTATAGGCCTACCTAGTGAAGAGCAATTCCTACTGTAATTAGTCATTAATTTTATTCCAACATCATTTCATAGATCCTTCTGAGTATTTTCAGGGTCTGTATAATAGTGTTTCACATTCTTAGATATGTTTTAACATCTATGCATCCAGTGCTAAAGACACATTGCTTAAGTCATCATTTTGATGACAGAAAGGAAACCATGCTGCAAACTCACTATATGACAATTTTCTGGTTTTTAATTCTTTTAGATTAGAATTGATACTGGAGAACGAACATTCTGTGTACAATTTCATATTTTCCTAATTATTTTAGTATACTTTCCAACATTGTATAAAGTTAAAACATTACTATTTACTTAGTTTTAGGATTTCAAAAGTGGTCAAAGTAAAAGTTCTATTCATTCATAACTTTAAGACAATGTTGTCAATTATGACCAAGTGAGACATTTTAAAATTTTATTTGTGGTCCTTAATGTTGGTGCTTGGGAATCAGTTCTAGTCCTTCATTTGCTTAGTCTACTTTGTGCCTATGAGCCTGATTTGACCTGTGGTTTTATTTTCACTCAACTGGAATAAAGAAAAATTTCACTAGGAAGGAATTATTATTTGGTTACTTTATCCAGTATCTCTCGCATACATAAAAGTTATATAAGTCTACACTGACAGAAAATGGTGTTCTTATATGGTATTTATTAGTGGTAACTGTTTATTTTTTGTAGCCTCACTCTTCACTAAGTATTGTCCCTTTCCTATTCCCCCTTCCCATAAAACTTGAGTGGAACCACTGGAAACCTACTTCCAGGCAGCTTCCTCTTAAAATGCCTAACCTTAACTAATGTACCTCCTGGTAGACCTGCTATAAACTTTCAAAGGCCTGACTGCAACCAGACTCCTTCCTGAAAGCCCTCCTCTGTTATAGGGAATTCCCTCTTCCACTCCACCCTCTCCTGGAATCCCTGCTCTGCACCTCCAGAAACAAGGCCACATCCATATCTCCTTCCATGTCCCGACTTATTGCACCAAGAACCCTGTCTACATCAGGGTCCTCCCTGAATTCCCCACCTCATCCACCAGATACCCCGCCCCTAACTATTCTAGTCCCTCATAGTTCCATTGCTCCCCTATTCTAGTAGCTCCCTTTCATACCCCAACCCCAACCAGCATTCTCCCTCAAGCCCCTCTTGCTTTCATCAGAAACTCCGCCAATAACTAGCCTACTTCTAAGTGGCCTAACCTCTCAAACACAGCCCTGAACCTACCTCTTCCCACAAAGCCTATCCTGCTATACCAAAAACCCTTCGCCTCCCGTATAACTGCCCTTGAAGCCCCGCCTCACTTGGCCAGAGCTTCTTGCACAGCCCATCTCCTGGCTGGAAAGCCAGCCCTACTCCAACACAAGCCTCTCTACCTCCCACATCTACTCTCTCAATGCCCTGCCTTGCTCCACAGATAAACCCACCCCCTATTGGCTCCTCCCTCAGATCCACACCCTCCTACATCAGGTTCCCGTTCCATAATTATTCTACACCATTGCAGCCCTTCCACTCCTTCTCAAAGCCCCTCCTCCAACTAGCCCCATGGCTCTAAACACTGCCCTGCTCCTGAAAAACCCCACTAGAAAACCCCCAGCACACTATGCCATTTCTGGGCACCCACATTGCTCCACTAGAAACCACTGCTCCAGTTGACCTCCTTCTGGAAGCCTAGAAAACCCCCACCACATTATCCCATCTCTCCACACCCACATTGCTCCACTGGAAACCACGGCACCAGTTGGCCTCCTTCTGGAAGCCTCACCAGTCTCAACTGTAAATCCTTGTCCCTCCATAGTCCCTTTTGGAAGGTTGCTTTGCCATACCTGAAACCCTGTCCAAAGTCCATGTCCTGCCTTGCAAGACTAAAATTCCCACCCAACCTTACTCCTCTTTGCGAAGTGGTGACTGGCTACAACAGGAACCGCATCCCAAGTAGTCTAGTGCACTGGATCCTATCTCTGCTCTCACAAAGCCCTGGTTCTGAAAAAAACCTCCATACATTGGGACTATATTCTGCTCTACCAGAAACCCCACCTCCACCCTAATACATTTCCCAAAGGCCTGCCATTCTCCATCAGAAACTCCACCCCTTACTAGCCCACTTCTTCCTAGTATTACCATGCCCTCTCAAAGCCAGACCCTGAAAAGCCTCACCCTCAATTTTCCACATTCTTGTCAGCTCTTGCCTCCATTTCCTGCCCTTTCTGATGGGAAACCTCACCCTACATATCCCACAAGGGCTCACAGTGCTCTACCTGCACCCCTCCTCTAACTAACCTCCTCATTTGTAGCCTTGTTCTTTCTTCTCAAAGCTCTGCCCCAAACAGCCTCCTCCCCAGTGACCAGTCCTTCTTCCACTGAAAATCAGTCCACCTGCCAGGGCTCCATCAGAAACCCCACTCCTCTTTCATCCATGAATGTCCCATCTAGTAACTTTTATTACAAATGTGATTTTATACTGGCCATAGAATTCATACTAATCAATATGATAGGAAAGCAGTATTGCAAAAAGGCAACAACAATTAGATAGCTCTTAGATGCCTTAGTCTAGTTTGGGGTTCTGTTACCCGGCAGATACATATTGTGTGAAAATATGTGAAGGTGATTCCCCTTATTGGAAAGCATTCTTTGAAGTATCAGTAAGGTTTCATGAGTGATCATTTTATTTCTAGAAAATTCGTGCACATTTGTGCCCATTAACTCCAAAAAATATTAGTTATTTTAAATCCTCTGGTTTCGTTGAGGAAAGAGTATTAGTGTGTAAAAAGATGAGTTATAACTCATCTCTCTAATGAATAATTTTGGAGTTTCTTACCTTACTATGTACCAGAGATTTTAGTAACAGAAATTCTCTACCAGAATCCACTTTGAATTTCCTCCTTCCACTAAAGTGCCCTTTGGAAAAGTTTAAAGTGAGATTATACAGGTGAAATGCCAGAAATAAAAACGTATTTGAGATCATAACAAAATTATGATGAAGACCTCTCCCAATATGCTTTTTATTTTCTAACAAAAGGAACATAAACCTATTTAACTGCAGACTTTCTGAAGATTAGAAGACAAAAATATAAGAAATGGCCTGTTATGTCATGGTTCTGAAAACAAAACCAAAACAAAGATAACATAATGAGACAGAAAGGAATGAGGAACTTGCACATGAGATATATAGTGTAAAAAATACAGTGATTCAGGAAAAAAATAATTTTGGTTGCGGTGTCTTGTTGTTCAATGTATTTCATTGTAAATATTGCTCTTTGTTAAGCTGTGATTTAATATAGGTCTCAGCAGGTATCTGCCCAGGTAATTCTGTAGTTAGTCTATTTCATCATTTCAAGATCATCAGGATGAAAAGCTCCACACACCTTAAGACACACCTGCAACAGCACTAGACATACCCTCCTATTGGTCCAACAGTGTAAACCAGACCTGTGTTTTACCGAGCTTTGTATGGGGTATGGTATGGTTTATTCAGGCTAAAGAGCTAAAGTAACTCCAATTTGAGATTAACCCCACTATCTTTTGCTAGGCTTCCATCAGAGTAACCCCAAGAGAGAGACAAAAATCACAGGCTGCCACCAGCCCTGCCCACCCTTAAGAAAGCAGAGCAGTTGCCCAAGTGTTCGACGAACAAAACATACTAATAGTTCAGAAAAAGGGCAGAGTGGTTATTGTGGACTCAAAATAATCATGTAACAATTTGTGTGGAAATTCCTTAAACTTGTTTGTTTAATACTATAAAAGCTGTGCTGATTTTGTGCTCGGGGACTCTTAGAATCACGTTTCCTGGTGTGCGGGGGACCAAGCTAAAGCTTGCAAATAAACGACTCTTTTGCTGTTCGCATTGGTAATGGTCTCCAGTGGTTTTTTGGGGTCCCAAGTCCATACAACATTTCTGGGGGCTCATCTGGAACCTGCCTCATAGGACCCTCTAGACGCCCCACCACAGAATCCCAAAAAACCCAGCTCTTAAGTCAAGGTATTGCCGTTCTGTATATTTGGTTGCCAGCAGGTTCTGTGTCTGTAGTTCTGATTTCCCGAGGGGTCTATACACTGGTTGGCAAGGTGGCTTGGTAGACACGCTATAAGCCTGCCAATGGGGTCTGTGAGTAGATGTCCCCAGACCCCTCTGGGTAGATTGCTGTTTAGGACGGACATTTTTGGGAAACTATAAGTCTGTAGACTGGCACGTTTTGGTTGGCAATTTACAAAGCTACAGTATGCCTTTGTAAGTTGTGTCTTTGTGTTAAGTGTTCTGTTTGTCATTTGAGGTTTATCTTAGCCTTAGGCCTTGGCCCAGGGAGGTCGGAGTATGGGGGAGAATCTGCAAGTCCGAGGGGATGGTCTCTAAGGACTCATTTCCCTAGCCCCAAAATGACTTGGACTTCTCTTCCCCCTTGGAAGGCCTCCGGGTCAACAAATGTTGATGAGATGTCATCCCATTCACTGAGACCTTATTGTTCTCTGTTGTATGTTTCTGGAGATAGGGAAGTTCTGGTTGAGAGTGGTAGGCTCACTGAGCAGACTCTGGATTCAGGTTGCTGAGTGAGAATGACACAGAGTTCTGGTAGGGATAAACTCAGCCTTTGGATATTGTCTTCTCTAGTTCTGTTTTAGAATTTGTACCAGTTTTAAATGTGGGTTTTTGGTTTTAGTGTTTTTGTTATTTATTTGAAAATCTCTGGGGAAATAAAAATTCCAGCCTCCATCTGAGCTCAGTCACATAGAAAGATGTGTGCCTGTTTTGATTTTTCAGCTAGTCCTGACAATGGAAAGTGCTCTTGTCTAAAATTGGATAAAAGTGGATGAACAAGTTTACACACCCACCAACAATGTAGTAAGGTTCCCTTCTGTTCACATCCCCTCCAGCAGCTGTTGTTATTAGAGTTCTTGATTATAGCCATTCTTACTGGGGTGAGGCGCTATCTCAATGTTGTTTTGATTTGCATTTCTTTTATGGCTAGGGAGTTTGAGCATTTCTTCATGTGTCTTTTGGGCATCCTTCTTTCCTCTTCAAAGAAGTTTCTCTTTAAGTCTTTAGCAGAATTATTTATTGGGCAGTTGTTTCTTTGAAGGTTTGTTGTTGGGGAATTTAATCTTTTGAGTTCCAGGTATATTTTAGATATGAGACCCTTGTCTGTTTTAAGGCTAGTGAAGATCTTCTCCCAATACATGGGCTTTCTGTTGATCTTGCTAGCTATGTCCTTTGCCATACAGAAGCTCGGAAATTTTATGCAATCCCGTTTGTCCAACCTTTCTTTGATTTGTTGTGTTTCTGGATCTCTATTAAGAAAATTTCCTCCTGTGCCAAGGAGATCTAGGGTTTCTCCTACATAATCCTATAATGATTTCAGAGTGTCTGCTTTGACTCCGAGGTCTTTGATCCATTTGGAGTTGATTCTGGTGCAGGGTGATATATAAGGATCTAGCTTTAGTTTTCTACAAGTAGTTAACCAATTTTGGCACCACCATTTACTGAAAAGGTTCTTTCTTCCATCTATTTTTTTAGCTCCCTTATTGAAGATTACAAGGATAAAGGTCTGTGGGTTCATTTCTGTGTTTTTGGTTCAATTCCATTGGTCCTGAGGTCTGTTCTTGTGCCAATACCTAGCTGTGTTAATTACTATGGCTTTGTAATAGAGTTTGGAACTTGGTATTGATATTCCTCCAGTACTGTTCTTTCTGTTGAGAATTGTTTTAGCTATTGGGGGTCTTTTATTGTTCCAGATGAATTTTTTGATTGACTCTTCTATTTCCTTGAAGAATGAGGTTGGAATGTTGGTAGGTATCGCATTGAATTTGTAGATAGCCTTGGGAAGTATTGACATTTTCACGATGTTGATCTGTCCAATCCAGGAACATGGGAGTTTTTGCCACTTTCTTAGATCTGTTTTATATTCCTTTTTCAGGTTTTAAAGTTTTCCTCATAGAGATCCTTCACTTTTTTGGTTTAGTTAATTCCTAGGTATCTTATTTTTTGTGGAGCTATTCTGAATGGAGTTGCTCTCCTAATTTCAGCCACACTTTTCTCATTGTTGGAATACAGAAAAGCCATTGATTTTTGAGGGTTAATTTTATACCCTGCTACTTTGCCAAAGTTTTGAACCAGCTTGAGCGCCCCTATGACCCAGCAATCCCACTTTTGGACATTTACCCAAATGTTCACAAACAAGACCGCACTAAAGCTACCAGCATAACTACGTTTACTGCAGCATAATTTACCATAGCTAAGATATGGAACCAACCCAGATGCCCCCCAGTAGATGAATGGATCAAGAAAATGTAGTATATACACACAATGGAATGTTAAGCCTCCATCAGAAAGAATGACATTGCCCCATTTGTTAGGAAAAGGAAAGACTTGGAAAAAATTTTGTTAATTGAAGTAAGCCAGGCCCAAAGAAACATAGGTCCCATGGTTTCACTTATTTGCACTAACTAGTATATGTCTGTGTCAAGCAGAAAAAGTCAGATAATTTGAATACATATTCAAATATTTTTTTCTTTCATGGGATTGTTTCTAACACATTTATAAGATTATTTCTTCATTGCTTTGTATGTCCCTCACCCACGGTATAACCCCTGCTTTCACTGTATTTGATGTCAGTATCATTTGTGGAGGGCAAGGGAAAAAAACAAATCGTTTAAATAGGGATACAGGTGGACCTATTTGAACAATTAGATATACAAGTCGTTATGTCAAAAATGAACTTTACAACTTTGGTAGTGAGGGGGAGAGGGGGAGGAGGATTGGGTTGGGGGGCGGGGAGAGGATGGGAAGGGATGGGAAGGCGAATCAAAGGAGGAGCCTACAATGCTTAATAAGAAAGATACTCATTATCTTGCCCATGTAATTTTAACCCCTCTGTACAGTACTTTCACAATTTAAAAAAGCACATTAAGAAGAAAAATAAATAAATAAAAATAAAATTGGATAAAAATGAGGACAGTTTAGTTTCAGGTGATCCCCCCGCCCCCCCCCCCGAGCCTTCCTCCAACAGAAGTGAGTCAAAGATCAATTGGTGAAATGACTTGCTAAACAATCAGGCCCTGAGAAAATGAAGCTCTACAAAATTACTTAGTTTAAAAGAAATATTGTCTTAAATTTTTGTTAGAAAACTTTAGAAAATATATGTAAAACTGATTTTGATTTTTGGTTGCTTAAAGATCTGAGTGTGTTTTGTATGTGTTTGTGAAAATATTCATGATAGAAATTGTCAGCATTATGTAACAATTGGGTGAGATTAAGTTTAAAATTCAAAAGGTTATGAGGTTTGGCCATTACCGAAACATTTTTAAAGCATTTTCACATGGTTTTAAATAGCTTTTTAAGGATATTTTAACTTTAAAATTAGAAAATCTGGTATTTCAGAATGCATAAGGCTGTATATACTGTAATCCAGATATCTGGCTTAACAAAAAGGAGAAACTTAGAAGCTAACAAAAAACTATCTTTAGGAGTGAACAGTGAACAGGCAGAAGTGCAGTTCAGCTGGTCATGCATGGTGGAACAGGCCATGGGAAGTCCACCCATGGTGAAAGAGGGCAAACTGGCTCAATAGCAGTTCATCTAACCCTAAAGAGTCGGATTGTGTGTGTGCACATTCCACAGGAAGGGCCAAGTGGCCCCTCTTTATTCTGTCCCTTTTCCCTTCACATAGACACTGGAAACATGATGGTAAAAATGAATGATGTAAAGATCTGATTAGCATTGCTAAAACTGCCCCTTGGATGTGTTAAAATTAAAATTGAGAAGGCCTTAAAAAGAGGATTAAAATTTTATTTGTATAATGTGATTTGCTCTCAATAACATTCTGCCATTGTGTATATTTTTTTAAAGACATAAAGGTGTTAAGTCTAGCTCCTTGGTACAGTGATGATGATTGTAATTTTTGCATTAAGAAAAATATTATTTGAGTTTAAAAGTTTTCATGTGTATCTGTTTTAAAACAAGCAGCCAAGAGGAAATTGGTGAAACACTTAGCCTTGAAAGTTCAAAGGATTTTTCAAAATGCAACTAAAAACTAAAGTATAGAATATTAAAACAGAGATTAATAGGAGGCTTATAAATTAGGAATGGGTTTCTGTATATAAAGTTTAAATGTATAGTTGTTCTAAACATTTGCCTCAAAGTGCAAAAAGGAAAAATTAGGATTACCAAAATAATTGTTTAATTCCTATTTCAGTTTGCTCTCATGGTTTTTTGTAACAGTTCTCATCAGGCCCAAAAAAAGGAGTGAGGATTTTTGTCAGTTTGTCAGACGTAACTTTGGCTCTTCATATGTTTCAGGTAAGAATATGCTTAAAACTACTTCTATGTTGACCCCCCCCCCCCGTTGCTTTTAATTGTAGTAAAGTGGCCTTTTATGAGACTCATTGATGTGTAACTGGTTTGATTCCAGCCCGGGCAGAAAAAGTCCGTGTGAGACAATCACCTCTACTCAGCCACCAGAAGGCTGAAAGAGCAAGCAGACCTACTTTAGGATTCAATGTGACAAAGTGCTAGCCTTGATCTGTAGAGCTGAGGGACAGCACTCAGGCTCCGAGTTCAAGTCCAGCTACCAACTAAGAGAAATGCCAATGAGGCATTTTTCCCAGTGTGTAGAAGACACTACTTGGATGAAAGCAATTGAGGAGCATACAGATACTGTAAGCCTATGCTTGGATGGCAGAAATAATGTCAGATCCTAGAGTCATTTGTGTGTGGACCTTCAAAAATTGGTCAGAGCCAGGAGGTCATGGAAAGATAGTTTGTAAGCATGCCTAATGTCTATGACTATCTACCTTGTAAGGGACAGGAACTTGTCAGTCATCTGTGATAGTACTAAAAGGCTAAGGTTGTAAAATGTGGAGGATAGTTTAGATCCCAACCCCTGTTACTGCCAAAAGCTCTAATTGGCAGTAACTTTTGAGCTGACACCAGCTTCATGAAATTCATCTGCTCAGGAAAAGTTTGTATACCAGAGAGTTTTTTCTATTGATATATGTCTGAAGGCCTGCATAGGTAACTCAGACATTGTTAGGATTACAAGAGATCACATTCCTAAGCCATCCTGAAAGATCTTTTTGCAAAGCAGAAGGCTAAATAAGCAGCATTGCTATAGCCAGAAAAAAAGGTCTGTGCATTTGTCAAAAGTTAAAATGTTGTTCTTAATGACATCTAACCCTGGTAACCTCTTTGTAAAATAGGCTAAGATTATAGGTTCCTGGTTAGGTAGGATCAGCACCCCTGAGTCAGCTTGAAGAAGTGACAGAAGATGAATCTTAGCCCATCATCCCCATTTAAGAACAAGGGACCAGAGTATCTTTTTCAAAAATGTGACAAAATAGACAGAATCGATAGAAGGAAAAGGCATTTGAAATAATAGTACAGGCCGGAGCCCTCTATATCGCCTAGAAAATCCTAATCTTATTAAAATTACAATCTAGTTTAAAAAATTGTCATCTTGGTTAATTGTCTTGGGCTACTGTGTAAATAGTCTTAAAAAAATTAGTTGAGTCATAGCCTGCCAAGCCTATGCAATGAATCCTTAACCAGTCTTTGTAGGAATTTGCAGCCCAGAACCAGGTGTGACAGTCCCTTGAAGCCACAGAGAGTCCCTGCTGCTGCTGCACACCCTAATGAGTAAATTTCAACGACAGCTTGACAGTCACCTGGAGGAAATCTACATCATCACCCAGACCATCTCTACCCTGGTAAAAGTAGACTGAACTCCTGCCTGATTCCATCACCTGAGAATGCTTTCTGGTTGAAAGCTGCTAAAACTAAGATCTTGTGGGACATTCTTTTGGTGATATCCAGTAACCTCTCTACTCCCACAGTGGATATTTGGGTCAAGGATATCATTGCCTTGCCTTAGGCACTTCAGGGTCACAGCCTAGTTTGGCTCTGGTATGGTAATTATCTGCTTCCTCCTGGGTGTGTTTGAAAGATAGAGGAGAGAATTTTTTTTTTAATCTATGGTGGTAAGAGGAGGAATGAGACCCAGCCCTAATCTTAGCCTTAAAGTCTCGCAAGCTTTTCATCCCACTGGTGCCTTAAGGCTTTCTAAGATAACTTGGTTCCACAAATCAAAGGAAAAATTTGCGGTTTTAAACTCTAGTCACAAAGGAGCTCAATGAACTGTAAAGAATAGGAGTGTAGTAAAGAAAGTTTTAGGAAGGAATTGGGGAAAAATTGGTATCCTCTAGATAAGAAAGGATTTAAAAAGTAAGGATTGTCTTAAAATGTTTGTAAAGAAGACAAACCTCAGAAAGTTTAAGTATGTAGCAAATGGTATGAGTATGTCTTAAAATTGGAGCTTTACGAGTTCAGCTGGTATAAAGGTAAGTTAGCTGTGGGATACGGAGTCAGGATTGCTGGAAGAAAATGTAAGGACCTTTGGTACTGTTAATTTTTGTTACTCACAATTGGACCTTGTAGACCCTGTAGATCAGCACAGTCCATCTATTATTTCTGAGATCCCAATACTAAACTGTAAATATAGAAGACTGTGCCAATTAAGGGACCATGATTGGTCCCTGATGCTCTAGAAGAGGAGAGAATGAAGAGCCACAGTAACTCCAATTTGAGATTACCCCCACCAACTTGTGCTAGGCTGCCCTCAGAGTAACCCCAAGAGAGAGGAAAAAAAACCACAGTTTGCCACCAACCCTGCCCAAACTTAAGAAAGCAGAACAGTTGCCCAAGTGTTCCCGGAACAGAACATACCAATAGTTCAGGAAAAGGGCAATGTGGTTACCGTGGACTCAAAACAATCATGTAAAGGCTTGTGTGGAAGTTTCCTAAACTTGTTTGTTCAATACTATGAAAGCTGTGCTGATTTTGTGCTCGGGGACTCTTAGCATCACCGGTTACCCGATGTGCAAAGAATCAAGCTTAAGCTTGCAAATATATGACTCTTTTGCTGTTTGCATTGGTCATGGTCTCTGGTGGCCTTTCAGGGATTCCAAGTCCATACAATAGGGCTTGATACAGAATGTCTCTTCCCAGGGAATTAAATGATGGCATTTATAGCTAAAATGATTTAGTGTCATTATTAACATCTAACACATGCTGAGATTTTTATTTATACCTCTCATTCTCCCTCCCATTTTTATTCCACCATTTCTTTCTTTTCTTTTCTTTTCCTTCCTTTCTTCCTTCCTTCCTTGCTTGCTTCCTTCCTTCCTTGCTTCCTTCCTTCCTTCCTTCCTTCCTTCTTTCTTTCCTTCCTTCCTTCCTTCCTTCCTTCCTTCCTTCCTTCCTTCCTTCCTTCCTTCCTTCCTTGTTTCCTTCCTTCCCTCCTTCCTTCTTTCTTTCCTTCCTATCTTCCTAACTTCCTTGCTTCCATCCTTCCCTTCTCTCCTCCTCCTTCTCTACTCTCTTTTCTGTCTCTTTCTTTCCTCTTTCTTCCCCTTTTTCCTCTTTTAGGAAGTGAGTATGAATTTAGATATTTTGTTGGCTGAACAAGTATTCTACCATTAGAACAATCTTTTTTCAATTTAGTTATTTGCTCATAGACTTATCAGTTTTGCTGAGGGCTGAACAGAGGCTAAGTTCCTCGCCTCTGTCTGCCAAGTAACTGGATCACAAATGCATTGCAGCATGCCAGGCTTAGGATGATATGAGAATCTTATTACATTCCTTGCACACTGGTTCTGAACTGTGATCTTCTCAAATTCTAGTTAGTGATGTGAGCTCCAATAGCATGCCCTCAGTATAGATTGTTTAAATGAATGGTTGAAGGCAATTTCATTTTAATCTTTTTTTTTTGCCAGTTCAGGGGCTGTTATAATTTTATTTCTAGACAATTTTTGCTTTAAAATGTTGCTTTACCGCCTTTTTTCCCTTTTTACTTTTCTTGGTCATGGGGCTTGAACTCCAGAGTCCTTACATTTTCCATCTTACCTTACAAATATGGAAAGAGTCAAATTCAGTTTGTTGGTTTAAAGTCACAAATTGTTTCCTGCAGAAATAAAAATAAATTTCGCCTCCTGGCTCTAAGGTGTATGTCTTTTTAAGGTAACTACAGATATGAAAGTGGTATTATGTAAATTGGGTCATATGTTTACAGCTGTATTGAAGAACATACTCTTAATATATCATTGGAAAACAGGGATATAGAATAGTGTCTATATGAGAATGTTATTTGAACTAATCACACTAAGTTGAAAACTACATCTTAGTCCATCAAAATGTGCAAATTAACTATTTTATTTATTAGAAAATAATACCACCAGGAAGAATGAGTATAAATTAGAGATACTGCAGGAATAACATTAGGGTTTTACTGTCTCTACCTGTTTAATGTGGTTCTATTTCTTGATATTGAAACTCTCCTCTTGTTATTCATACTGTATGTAATCTAACGCTGTTTATTACCATGTATTCAATGTGGGAAATCTAGCTTCAAAAATGTGTAAAGTCTTTTCCTTTTCAATCACAATATTGTAATTATCAGGGTACACTGTGGTCATCATCATCTTCACCAAAATTATTACTAGCATCATAAGTGCTAACTATTGAAAGTCTGATATGTATTTGTGATTTTGCAATTATTTGTCTGTTGATTAATAATTTTAATGTTACCACTGTGCATGCATCCATATTAAAATTTAGAACAAAAAAAGAAATAAAAAACTAAACCATAACAGGTAGCTTGACTATTTGCTTATACCAAATTGTAGAATAGATTTTTGAAGTATTGCAAATTCCTAACCAGTATGAATTAACTTCCTCTCTCCCCACCACTACACAAAAATATTTAAGAGTTTGAACAGAATTATTTCAAGTAATATACTGTAAACGCTACTACAATATCATGGGTATATCGAAAATTCCCTTGAAAATAATAAACCCTACATTCTATTTAAATATTAGTTATTTTATTCTAGGAAACTTTAGAAAAATAGACTGCATATCTTTGAAATTAAAAAAGATCAAAAATAGTAGCATAAAGTTTTATATGGAGTCTGTCTTCAGAAATATATATATATATATATATATATATATATATATAAAATGTGTAGAAGACATACATTTTTGGAGATTGTCATCAGAAATATATACATATATCCAAATTTTTGTGTAGAACGATGTACATTATAGTGAAAAAAATCTTAAGACATAATTAAAATTAAATACATCAAAACAAGTGCCAGTGACTCAAGCCTATAATTCGAGCTATTCTGTGTAATTAGATCTTAGAATTGTGTTCAAAACTAGTCCACACAGAAAAGTACTTGTTAGATTTTTATCTCCAATTAACCACTAAAAACAGGAATTAGCTCTGTGCCTCAAGCTGTATAGTGCTAGCTTTGAGCATAAAAAGGCTTAGAGACAATGGTCAGGCCTTGCAAACAACAACAACAATATATATCAAATTAATTTCACATTAATTTCACAAAAGCATCTTTTAACTGCTGTGAACATTTCTTAGAAACATAAATACATGCCCCGGAAAATTGTTAAGTAAAAATTATAGAATATTTACATCTATGTTAAAGACATGACTATTTAGATTGAGATATCTAGGTAATGATTAGAAATTAAGAAGAAGAAGAATATATTTGGACTGGTCTTTTATTCTACTTTATAATAGTAATAAAATGATATTTGTAATGATTATATAAAATTACTCTTGTTTGGTTTTTGAATTATAATAAGTGATAAACATTTTTAAATGATTTCCATAGGAAATGATCATTTCCTCAATGGTATCAATTCTTTTGTGATTTCAAAACAATTAAGAAAATTATTCCAAGGCTGGTTTGCTTTAAGACTATATTTGTTTTCTTGTTCTAGTTTTCATATGTTAGTAGAAATTAAAACTCCAAAAAAAAATCAATGTCTGTTGGCATTCAGGAACATCTTCATAGATACTAACATTGAAGTTGCTTAACTGGAATTGTTTTATTTCATTTGGTATTTTCACAAATAAATCAACATGATTGTGTATTTTGTTTCTTTTCACTGCTGTTGGCTCTTATCTTGAGAATACTTTTTTCCTAGCAAAGTAGAGAAAAGCATTTGGATTGAGCAAGTAGCATATAGGTTTCATAAAATGCAAATACATAGATTTGTGTATTTTGTCATTTGCTAAAAGTTTCTTCCAGAAAAGGTTATCAATTACTTATAAGTGATGCATAATTCCTAGATATTCCAGTTATCACATGCACTTTTTGATTGAGTTATCTCTGCATAAACTCAAAAAAGTGGACCAAAAAAACCTCAAAATAAACAGAAATCACATCTTCATTGTAAAAGCTTTAGTTTACAAAGAATTTTTAGCCAACACCGAAAACATATTTTCAGGTATTCTGCAATTTGTGTGAAGTATTTCTAACAATTTTTTTTTTGCTGACATGAAATTAAAATGCAATATATTATCTCCTTTTATTGTATACATTTTAGTGCTTTGGAAGTGAATTGTACAATCATAGGTTTTCCAAGCCTAAGTTTCACAAACTTACATTTCTTCAAATAGAAATGTTGTAAATTTTAGAACAGATATTAAAATAGATATAAAATTCAGTTACAGGAATTTGTCCAGCATATATCCTCTATACTGTGTCTTTTCAAATTTGTTTTGGGGGATTATTTCCATGATCTCACACATACTATTCAAGTGCACTGTAAATGAACTACATTCTCTGTCCAAACAATTTTTTTTTACTTCTCTTTAATAGATACATACAAGTGTAATGGCTGAATAATATACAATTCTCTTTAACCTTATGAAGACTTGAAAACTTGCTTGCTAAAATGATTGCGGTATTATATAAATCATTGTGCTATGTGGAGTGTATCAATTTCTCCACAAATGCATTATTATATTTTGTGTCATCTTTTTATATTATGGTCATACTAGTGAATTTTCTTTTTTCTTAGATACTAAATTATTTCATATGCTCCTTCTATTAACTACTAATTTACATATGTTCTTTAAGAAATCTTCTGTTCAGAAAAAATTTTATATAGAATTAGAAGATATGAATTTACTTAAGACTCAGGATCATTGTAACATTAACATTGTAGCATTAACAAATATGTGTACTCTATCTGGTGGATATGTTTTCATTACTTTCATAGAATTATGAAAGGTTATCATTTGATACTAACCAGTTAATTCTTGATTATCTTTAGCCTCTAATGCTTTACATGTCAAATTTTTAGAAACCTTTACTGAGCCAATGTTATGAATTTGTATATTTATGTTTTATAGGTTTTTACATCTCACATTTAGTTTGATAATCATTTTTTATTTTAAATTTTTGTATAAGGTTTGAGGTAGTAGTATAAGATCATTTTAAATCTAGAGAGGCAATGGTGCCAATACACCCATTTAAGAATCTATTTTTATTTCATGAAGTCATGGCATCCTCTTCAAAATCTATTGACCATAAAACTAAGAATTTATTTTTGATAAATCTGTTACATTCTTTTATGTGTCTATTCTTTCACTACTAAACATGGTAATAAGTTTCAAAACTAGTATGAGGGCTCAAGCTACACCATTTTGCAAAATTGTTCTGACTGAGCTGTATTCCTTGAATTTACATACGAGTTTATTGAACAGGTGGATCAATATTCTACAGAGATATCTAGATGTTTGATAGTCACTCACATTTTGCACCTTGTGAAAACACAAGACCCCAGATATTATATAGAGAAAAATGTCTTTAGAGAATGTTTGAAGCATCTAAAATAAATTTAGGAATGAGTTAAGATTTAGTTAACACTATAGCATAATAAAGTTGAATGATAACGACTTGAACTGTACTATAGAGTAGAGCGAGAGGGGATAGAATAGAATGATGAACTACATAGGAGATATATGTAATTGCTATTGTGTTTCTAAGTACAGAAAGACTTCAGAGAAGAGAAGGAGGAAAATAATCAAAGTATTCTGAATCAAGTTTCTTTTCATTCTACCTAATAGTGTGGACTAAAAGTCAAAGAAGATGGAAAAAATTAAAATAGAAAATAAAGCATTGTATAGACCTGTTACAATGTAAAGAAATTGTAATAGGAATATGATCACTAATTTCCAAAGAAATAAAAGAAAGAGTAGATAAACTCTAAAGGCAAAAAGAATGAAGAGAGAAAATTAGCAAAGTAAAACCTTTATCAATAACAAACACAAGAGTTTGGAGGTAGAAAAGCAGTGGAAATATTCAAAAAACAATAAAATAAGAATAAAAATTGCTATCATGGATAGAATATGGATCACATTTTATCATATATAATTTTGAAAAAAACATACTAGGAATGAAAATTTAAAAGTCATAATTTAAAACAATACTTACATTATAACTAGACAGTATAGTTCAGTGGTAAAAACTTGGCCCAGCATATGTGAAACAATAGAGTGATCACCCAAGCATTACAAAGTACATACAAAGCACACACACACAAAAACTACATAAGCACTCACACACAACACATAGACACCTTTGGAATATTGATATTATCATATTAACAGAGTAAATTATCACAAATAGTAAAAGTAGGTTAATATATTGAATCATAGTATTGTTTGTACTATTTAAAATTTAGTAGAAATAAAATAGTCATGATATACTTGGATTCTTATAGATTAAGTAAATTGAAAATTAAGAAATAGAAGACATGAGAACCTTTGCAAAGAGTTTTAAACAATAAACATTTTGAAACATGTATCCTTTTATTTTTACAAAAGATTGATGTTATTGGAGTTTTAACTCAAGATTTAGAATATGAAAACCAGGTGCTCTAAATTGTGCTAGGGATGGCTATATCTCTATTCATTTCACTCTGGATATTTTTTTTAATTCACTCTGGATAGTTTTTGTGGGTCCTGTTGTGGGGCCTGAACTCAGGGCCTTTGCGCTGTCCCTCAGCTCTTCAGCTCAAGGCTACTGTTCTACCACTTGAATCACAGCGCCATTTCCAGCTTCTTTCTTTTTGCTTATGTGGTGCTGAGGAATCGATCCCAGGGCTTCATGCAAGGCAAGCACTCTACAACTGAGCAACCTTCCCAGCCCCACTCTGGATATTTTTGTACTAAGGTCTCATGTTTTCTCAGGCTCTCCCTATTTATAAACCCTACTTGCAGTTCCTACCATAGCTAGAAAATGGAAGCCACAAATCACCATGCCCAGATTAAACTTTTTTTTTTAATTCAAGTACAAATATTTACAAAAAAGTGACCAGGTAATGAAGCCCTTCTTAATAAAGTTTATCTTTCTTGAAAATACAGTAAGTATTTGTTAACTGGAAAAATATGCTTAGTACCTTAAGAAAATAAATTTATTTAAATTTACCAACCATATAAAAATTAAGAAAATAATCTTAGAAATTCACATGTTAAACATTTTTAAAGCAAAATATATATCTGAATAATTTACATGTGTAAAAATCATGCAAAATTAAATTAACTAATCCTACAACTCTGAAAAAAGAATTAACTCAAAAAACAAAAGAAAATAATTAAGTTCAAAATTTGAAATTTAGAAAATAAAATGAAGTGTACTCTTTAGTTAAATTAAGTAACTGTAAAACCAGTGTATATCAATTTTGTAATAAAAAATGCATGAACAAAGAAAGCAAAAGTACCCATTGATCAATAGCAACAGCAAAAGCATAAGTAGTTGTTTGAGTGTACAAAAAAAAAAATCGATGGAGTGGATAACAATGTTCTTTCCATAAAAAATGTGCTCATTACCTAACTTATGTAACTGTAACCCCTCTGTACATAACCTTTACAATGAAATTAAATTGAAATTAAAAATAAACCAAATAATATACCAATTAAGAATTCTTAGAAGCCATTGGTTAAAAACCTTGTACAAAACTCCCCCAAGTACTCGAGGAATATACTTTGATGATACTATTTGAATACTTAAACTTCAGCAGAGAAACAAAAAGTTTAAAAACTGTTACAAAGTAAAGTAATAAATCAGAATATATTACTATAATAATCATTAGATGAATTTTTAGTGGTAGTCAAATATGTAAGGAATGAGGCAATTTGCCATTTGTTTTCACTTAATAAGTGAGAAAGAATTTTCTAGGTCTTTTTAAATATATCATAAGTAAATGAAGAAACTATTCTGTCACATCATATGATAATCAGATAAAGATTATATTATAGCAAAGAACAGATTGTAATATGTTTTCGGATGTTAATGTATATACCTATTTTGGTTGTGGGCAATTATGGGGATTTCAACTTGGGGTATGGTTCTTGCTAGGCTGGCATCATATCAGTGGCTAATTTTGGGATAGGGGTTCCTTTTCCACAAGAATATGCACCTGATCTGTCCTTTTAGCCTTCCCATCATCAATGGCATCAGAGTTGCACACCAACTTTCTAGCTTCCGACCATGGCTGGCCTTGATCCTGCAGTCCTTCCAATCTTAGTCTCTAGATAGTGCAGGATGGTGGAAATGATCCAATACACCCAGCTATAGATTGAGAATGAAGTCCACTAAAATTTGGCCTGGTTTCTGTTCTTAAGCCTCTTAAGTAGTTAAGAGTATAGATTGGAGTCCCTGCTGCCAAGCAGTAATAGCATTTTTAAAGCAATTAGACATATTATGACTTTGGCTTGTGATTACCTCAGGAAAGAATAAAAGAGCAATGAATCATAGAGGACAATAAGAATTTAACTAGCTACTCAGAGGCTGAATCAGCTTAGCTAACTACTCAGGAGGCTGAGATCTGAAGACACCTCTGTTCAAAGTGATAGACCACTATCCTTGGGCACAGAAGCTTAGGGATAGTGCCCAGGCACTATCAAGCCTCAGGAATGATGAATGCATGCAGGAGCACATGCACATGCACGTGTGTGTACAGGCACGTGTACACACACACACACACACACACACACATACAAATGAGTATTTCAATGCAAAGTTCTTTATATTTTTTACCTTGCTGTACTTTCCCTGTATTCGTTCACCAATTGACAAAAACAGCTAAGCACATATTTACATTGTGTTTCTCTAAAGTCTACTCTCTTTTTGGAAGCCTGATTTTATTTGACTCAAAAGTAAATTATGCAGGAGGTCAGTTCATCTCCCTCAAATCTGTAGTGTTAGGAGATTGTTTAGGTTCTTCCTAACAATATGATTTTGTGAAATCTTGCATCAAGCAGCATATTTCTTTCACGAGAAGGAAGCCTCTATCAAACAATTAGTAATAGTTTTTTCTCCTCCTGGCAAGCATCTGTAGCTTTATTATCTTCATATAATTCATGATCTGTCTGTGTATGCCAAAGACGGCTGAGAAAATAAAAAGACCCTTGTCAGCGCTTAGCATTATATAACATTCATAGATATGAAGGTGTTTAAATATTACTTAAATTGCTTTGGACTAAATAATGTTCACCTTGACTATCTTGAGAAAGAAGAATTGGTTTTTCAGCACTTTACGTAAGAACGTGAGTGAAAGAAAAGGAAAAGTGAGGAATAAGTCAACACATACATTCAGATGAAACAAAAGAACCCAAGAAAACACAAATTAATTCAGTATTCAAGACCCTGCAGGAAATGCAATGATTTTTTTAAAAATCAGGTATGATAAGCTTATGAAAATCCTGACTATATGGGAGTCTACTGTTGTGAGGCTAGTGGATAAAGCCTAGACTGGACAGAAAGATCTATACACTATCCCAGGCACCAGTTATTCTAATTTCCAGGAAGAATAACATCAAATTGATAGCGCCTATGATCATACACAAGTAGGGAGCCAGATTCTATCTGAAAATTAATCAGGATAATTTAGGGCTGGGGGCATGTGGCACTGTGACTCAAGTGGTAGAGCACAAACCTTGAGCTGAAGAGCTGAGGGACAGTGCCCAGGCCCAGAGTTCAAGCCCCACGACCTGACCCCCCACTCCCCCAAAAAAGGTGATGGCTTTTCAAGTACTTATATATCAACTGAGTTACCTTTGTGGAGCTAATGGATTCAATATAAGCCTTGCTTAAGAGCTACTTCTAAATTTCTGCAGTTTAAAATTTCCCAAATGAGGTCTTACTGTCACAAATGTCTACCTGACCCTTTACCCTTCTTCCATGTATGAACAGACCAACCAGAATATCTTACCCTGACAGCATAGATTGTCTTACTGGAACAAAACTAAAATGTTACAAGGGATCATAGAGAGATGAACAGTTAAGACAGAACTGTTCAGACTAGAAGGTATTTTATCAAAATCTAATTGTTTATTATACCTACCATTTCAAAGTAGCTAAAGTCAAGAAGATGGAAAAAATTGTTCATATGCATGATTACCTAGTGTCCTGGCCTGTCTACCATTCAACCAGGCAGGAACCCACACTACTGACTTTCTATCACCAAATATTTCCATTGCTCCAGGAGAAGTCCATATGTTTCTCCTCGATATTAGGCCTTAAATTGGTAATGTTTAATCACAGTGTTTCCTCTTGCCTCTAGGCTGTACAACTACAAATGGTAAAGCATTAGGTCTAACTCTACCAAACACTGAGGTACAGATAATGAAATAATACTTTCAAACAGAGTTGCTTTTGATAGCCTAACCATAACAGAACAATGCAAAACATTTTCTCATATTATATATAGTTATATATTTTATATTTATATTTATAAATATATATTTTTAAATTGTATATTTCACACAGTGAATCTTACTAAAATTAATTGATAATTTGACAAATAAATTGATATTTATGCCAATAAATAGATTGGAATATAAATAAATAGGTTTAGAATATATATTAGGATATAAAAAGCATCAATGCAATGTCTTCGGTATAAACTTGTGATACGTTCTAAGTGTACTTGGTCTCTTGAATTCACGTGGTAAAAAAATGTGCTGTTTTCCTCTAATCTATAAGGGATTTTACTCTGCTGCTCTCTTTATTGTTTTAACTCGCTGGTCTCAAACTGTTTTTCTCCATATTTCTGAAGCATTCCTACTGATTATACCCTAATTTTGCTGATATGATGTCTAAAAGGTATTATTCTTCTGCAGGACCCACAGGTCTTAGGATCCCAGGTCCCAGTTATCCACATCATCAGATAACAAGGGCAAGACTTCTCACCTAAGCCCATTCAACATGCCAACAAAAAGTAATTGAAAACTCATCTCAATTTCTCATTTCCTATAATATTTCAGGGCCCCAATTCCTTAAGACACAGAAAGTAGCGGTAAGCAATTGTGAAGTGCAATTCATCTTAAAATGAAAGATGATATCACAAAATCTGAGAAAATGAACAGTAACTCAAAATTTCAATTTACAAATGACCAGCCCATATGAGTGAACAAGATCACAAATGTCACAAGAGTATTTTTAATATCCCTCCCCTAATGATTAATGAAAATTTTCAGTACAGAGTAAGTAGGCCAAAAAATATTTCCTGGAACGATGGATTCATAATTGGTCTACCAAGGCTAGATAAACGACTTAGAAGTCAAATACAATTCAGTAAAACATTAATTGAGAAGATCATTAGTGCTTCAAAACATTGGTACTTCAGTAAAACTTGGTTCTGTAGTATAAAAATGTTGTCATTCTCAAACCAATGATAACCTACATTTAATCTCCTGAAAGTATATTACTTTTCAAATAAACTTTTTAAAATCATTCACCAAAATAACATTTGACAAGTAAATGATACTTAATGACATTACAAGTTTTTCATGTGTAGGGAGCAAATTACAATAGAGTTGATTTATTTACCCAGCACTAATGCCAAACAGGTTCAACCATTCATTGAAGTGTAGAAATAATACCCCCCACCATTTGTCTTGTTTAGTAGGTGCCTTCCAGAAATGTGTTAAATAGATCAGCCACTCATATTTCAAACCAAAACATTAGTTAATAAATTAAATGTCATCACATAAGGTACATTTCAAAAAGTCAAAAATAGTTGCCTTATCATACGTTGTTTTTTATGTTTCCCTATCTGTCTAACATATGTTTCCCTATCTAAGAAATATGATTTTTAAGTCTTGAATATGGATACTCATCAGAGATGTGACAAACATAAGATCTGTCTTCAATTTCCATCATATTCCTCCATAGTAGTAAATTATAGTTTTCTTCTTTTTGCAAAACCTGCAGGTAGTAGAAAATATTATCCCATGTAAAATTAAATAATCGCAAACCATTGTACAAAGCCATTTAAAAAAAACTGGTAGTTAGGAATACATTCTAAGCCATTTTTAAACTTTCTTGTTGACTAAAGATTAATCTTCCAAATGGATGAGAATTAAATCATGTCTAGGTGCTTCACGTCTCCAGTCTTGCAAATTGTTATTGCAGATGAATGAATTATGAAAATATAAGCGGACATCAGTTCAAGTATATGCAGGATTGAAACTCCATGGAATGTATATAAACCTTTCAAAGTATTAACAGACAGTTTAACAGAATGACTATCAGGAAGTTGAAACCAGGGAGGAATAATTGTAAAGATATAGAATAAATGAAAAATGGAACAAGAGGCAAGTCAAGCTAGAATACTCAATGTACACATGTGATAAAGGAAGTAGTAAATCTGAAATAAATCTTGGAGAAGGAGTTGGTTGAGAAGATCGAAGGAATGACTCTGATCCAGGAGCATTGGACAATTAGATGGACATATTAAATTGTAACACACTTGCACAAACTTCTGAAATTCAGTAAAAAAAAAACACAACAAACAAAACACACAAAAATCACAAACAAACAGCAATCTCTAGAGAGTATGAATATGATCTCTCAAAATTTTAAATAGTTAATGAAGGGCAGTCGTGGGAAAGGCAAACAAAACTGTTCAAAAGGGCAGTTTGGGGTTTGGGGAGAATTTTGATCAGATTTAAATAGATTCTCTAAGGTTATAAATCACCTATATCTGCTGCAAGTATTTTCTTCTGTGTTTTCTTTGTCTGAACTGGATACTCCAGTCCTGAGACACACTTGATAGCTTGTGAAGATAGAATGGAAGAAACAAGATCAAGAACCCATTACTCCACTGGAGACAAAAGAGTTCTCTATGTTTTCTCTCATCTCTCTGTACTACTCATTTTTCATACTTTTAAGTCAAGTGATTTTGAATTATATCTCTCCTTTTTTCTGGCAAGTAATTGGTCAAAGTAATTCACTAAATATTATTTGCCATTTTTTTCTATCATGCTGTTTACGTGTCCAAGCAAGTCCATTAAACTTCACCCTTGTGTTTGGTTGCCACGAAAACCCAACATCTAGGTTAATGAGGACAAACTTTAATGTAAAACTTTGTCTCCAAAAACCCAGTCCAAGAGGCTATGATCACAAATATTTAGCTATTCATTTTTCTTTTTTCTTTTACCTTTAAAGTTTTCCTGTGTCTAAAGTGCCCACAAAAATAAGTACTCCACCAATTTTTGGTTCAATCACTTCTAAACTCAAAGATATATTTTACTAACAAGATGCTTAGAGGAAAGCGAAGTATACTCCACGTTTATCTTCTCCCTTAATACTCTCCTTAGATACAATATCAGAAACAGTGAAGTTATTCTTTGTAAAATTATTTAAATGGATTATTTTTCTCTTGGTCTTGCATTTGCTCAACAAGGTGCATGAAGACCAGACTGAAATCACCCATACCTTGAATGACAGTGTCTCTTACAACGGACAATACTTCTTTGTCCTACTTCGATGTCCTCCTCTTAGCTCTTGCCTGATTTCCAATTAATCACAGCTTCTTCACTTCAAGTCTGGTGAAGCTGAAAGACTATAAGGCCTACCCCACTGCTACATCTTCATGGTTTCTCTTTTTAAACTCTTTTATTTGGATGTGGAATATATTTTCATGTCCTCATTCAGTATTTTCTGAATTGTAGTGAGCCAAATAGGTTCTGTAAAATCACTTTAGGTACCAAAAATGTTAACACAGTCTATATCAAAAAGTTTTGGCCTCCCTCCACTGCTTAACTTGGGCTTCTATGAATGCCTATTTTTACCTTTTCAATTTGCTCAATTCTTTTCTTTTCTTTTGGGAGGGGGGGTCTAGTCGTAGGGCCTGAACTCTGGGCCTGGGCACTGTCCCTCAGCTATTCAGCTCAAGGCTAGCATTCTAGCCACAGCACCACTTCCAGCTTTTTTTCTTTTTGCTTATGTGGTGCTGAGGAATCGAACCCAGGGCCTCATGCATGCAAAGCAAGCACTGTACCACTGAGCCACCTTCCCAGCCCTGTTCAATTCTTCTTCTGATCCCAAAACTTTTTGGCTTATGTAATAAGGGAAGTCTTCACTATATCATGTTAATAAGGATATTATATTTTGTGAGCTACTTAGATATGTGAAATCATTGGTTTGAAGTATCCAATCTGATGTTTTTCTGTGTTTCACTGCTTCACATGCAAAGACATTGTGGAAAGTATTGCAAACAGAAAAGTGTAAACGCAATAACTTCTTTCATTGTGGAGGGCATTTTCTCCCTAAATATTTTGACCCAAAGTATCTTTTTCAGAGAATTACTGTTTGGTAATCAAAGGTCAATTCACAAATTTTGATGTCTTTTTTTTTAAGAACTTTGAATTTAAATTCCACTAGAACCTTGTTTGAAACAGTGAGAGTATATTTCCTGGGTAATGACAATTCTCAAGGGAACCTACAGGATTTATAGCAAGGTTTTTGAGGTTTGTTTGTTTAGAGTGAAAATGAGCCATCTTCACCCACATTGCTCCCTCTCAGCTAAGTCTCCATGGATTTCTTTGCATGAAAGCCTATTTTCCCAGGCAATTTTAAATTTTCTTAATAGGCTAAGCTATTAAAAAGTTTGAACAATTACACTTTACCTGTCATAATTTTTTTTCTTCTTTTTTCTTTTGAAAATACTGTACAGAGGTGTTACAATTACTTGAGCAAGATAATGAGTACATTTCTTATCAAGCATTGTAGCCTCCTCCTTTGTTTCCCCTTCCCATCCCTTCCTATCCTTCCCCTGTCCCCCTCAGCAAATCCTCCCCGCTTCCCCTCCCCCCCCACACCAAAGTTGTAAAGTTCCTTTTCGACATAACGACTTGTACATCTCATTTTTGCAATGGTTCCAGCTGTATCCCTATTTAAACGATTTGTTTTTCCCCTTCCCCTCCACAAATTATACCGACATCAAATACAGTGAAAGCAGGGGTTATACTGTGGGGGAAGGACATACAAAGCAACAAAGAAATAATATCATAAATGTGTTAAAAACAATCCCTTAAAAGAAAAAAAACATTTGAATACATATCTTAGGGTTCATTTCCCTAACATCACCGTATGGGACCTTTTCTGCTTGACTCAGACTTATACTAGATATTGCAAATAAGGGAAACCATGGGACCTATGTTTCTTTGGGCCTGGCTTACTTCACTTAATATAATTTTTTCCAAGTCTTTCCATTTCCTAACCAATGGGGCAATGTCATTCTTTCTGATGGAGGCAAAGAATGCCATTGTGTATATATACCACATTTTCTTGATCCATTTATCTAATGGGGGCATCTGGGTTGGTTCCATATCTTAGCTATAGTAAATAGTGCTGCAATAAACATAGTCGTGCTAGTAGCTTTAGTGTGGTCTTGTTTGTAAACATTTGGTAAATGACCAAGAGTGGGATTGCTGGGTCATAAGGGAGCTCTATGTGGAGTCTTTTGAGGAACTTCCATACTACTTTCCAAAGTGGTTGAACACGTTTACAACCTGTCATAATTTTAAAACTCTTTTGAAATTTCTTTATCAGAATCGCAAATTCACCAATCCTAATTCCACCTTTACCATCAAAAACAGTTAACATGTTGTTTTCATGATATTGTGTCCACGAAACTATTATTTTCCAATGACTTTCTTATGCGTACATATGACCATATAAGCTGATGCTAAGCAAAATGAACTCCAAGATATGGAAACAGAGATTTTTATTTGTGATTGTTGTTTTTTCATGTACTATGTGATTTCTCTTTTCTTTGGGCTTTTCCCCTATGGTTTATCCCCTGCTGTATTTGAATTTGGTACCATTTATTGTGTATACATTTACCTAAATTGGGGTAGGGAAAGGGAACAACAAATTGGCGAGACAAAGGACAAAGAGCAAACCAATGCAATAGCAATACTCACCAGACAATATGTTGGACATGTACATTACAACTTGTGAGGTTATTAGGGTGAAGAAAAACTATGAGAAAAATGAGGGAGTGGGTAACAAGTTTGAAACGTTTTTTATTCACTAATTTACAATTACTGAGACCCCACTGTACATCACTTTGACAATAAAATTAAACTTGAAAAATAAGTTGCATAAAATATAGCTTATCTCTATTTTGAAAAAAATACTAAACCACTGCTAATGTGATGCCCTCCTTGTTCTGGAACGAACACCACAATAAACTAGGTTGCATGAATTTTCCCCCACTGGTATTCTTGAGATCAGAATACTTGCAAATATTACTTATATTTATACTTTTTTAACTATCATAGATATTCAGGATGCTAAGATTGGAAGATTATAGTTCAAAATCCACCCAGGCATGAAGGTTCCTTAAAGTCTTATCGCCAATAAACTTCTCAGAAAAAGCCAGACACAAGTGGCACTGAGGTTGAAGTGGTAGGCCATGAGCCTTTAGCAAAAACAGGCTCAGAGACAGTTTCCAGGCTCAGAGTTCAAGCCCTAGGACAAACCAATAAAACAAAACAAAAATAAAAACAAACCCCAAACCTAACATTTTTCTCATTGCATACAGAGGCATGTAATTAAGGGAATTGCTTCTTGTGTTACATATAGGTAGAAGAAAGAAGATCTCACAGAATCATTCTCTTCATACCATGTTATACCAAAGCCTCAAAAAATTGCTCTTTTTCTAAATTTATGAATTAATACCATCCATTTGTTTGCAACTCTGTCTAGAGTATTCACATTATCATTTTATACATGAACTATTGGAATTATATATTAACTAATTTCTAATTATAACTCTTGAAAGAATATTCTGGGCAAATAGAATGCCAAAATCATTTGTGAATTTGTCAATTAAACCATCTACATAAAAAGAATTTGTACTATCCTATAGAATATGAAATTACAAACAAAACCAAAATATTTATTTTAAATCTAAATTCTAATTTAGCAAGATCTTCAAAGTCTTACAGACGAAATTTGCTATTTCTCCAGGCTTAACCTTTTGTAATCCTTCATCATTTCTTTGGAATCCAACAGAATGATGATTATTTAGTTTTGCAAATTTTGGATGGGAATCATGAGCCATTTTGCATCTAGGAATGTTCGGTAATGAAGAGAGCATTTAAAACTCAACTGGGGATTATATATGAGTTGCATTGCAATAGGAAACTTGACTTCTCAAAACATAATAACAAAATTAGCCCAATCTTCCAACTGTGTATTCCTTTCTTGAATGGTTTCTTTTATTAAGACAAAATTATACTACCTGGTCCAGGGAAGCTATCACTATGTAATTGCACTCTCTAATCTCCTGTCTTAGTCTGAGTGCTGAAGATTGGGTTTCAAAGCCAGCCCAGGTAGGAAAGTCCCGGAGATGCTTTTCTCCAGTTAACTACAAGAAAACTGGAAGTGGCACTGTGGTTCAAGTGGTAGAGCATTAGCCTTGAGCTGAATAGCAGAGGGAAAGTGCCCAGGCCCAGAGTTCAAGACCACCACCAACAACAAAATATATATATACGTAAAGAAAAAGAAATGTAATCTTAGCCAACAGTTCATTGCTAGTATAATGCCTGCTCGCTCAAGATGGACTTTTTCCCCAGTTAAGTCCATGCTCTTATAGGTGACTTGCATTGGAAAAAGAATTATTCTTCCATTCTACTTTTAATAAATTTGCATGATTAGCAAATGTGATTTAGAAAGGGAATGGTCTCATACTTCGTGTTCCACGTAGGAGTAATGTTTTCTGTATATCACTCCCATAAATCTACATACTGAACTTGGCTTTATTGTTTAATTGTTGTCTTATTTGTAGAGTCTTCTATACTGTATTGAACCCTTATACTTAAAAACAGAACTTCTCTTTCTCCTATTATTGCTATTGTTTCTCTCACTAACTCCTGTACACTTGAGAAATAATGTGCAGCACATACACTCACAAAAAGAATGACCTGAGAAACTTCTTCCCATTAAAAATTCCCCTTAATTTACAAAGAACTTACAAAGTTTGAACTCAAGGTACTCATTGATAATGTATTTATAAGCAACATAAATTTCATATTTTCTCTTTACTAAGTTGTCTCTGAAACACGTGTTACCTCAGGTCCAAAGGTATCCTTGTGTTATTTCAGTGAACCCAGAAAACTTTCATCATACCTCAGGCAGCACCATCGATTGTTACTGGAAATAACTGCTACTGGATGTGGAAACTCCCAGGAGAAGAAATGAACATAGAGGAATGACAAAGTTCATGTAAATTTGTGCTTTCCTTTTTACTGTAGAAGAAAGAATCCCAAGGCTTGAAGGAAACTCTGTTCCTGACTTTTTCGAGTGTGTTCTATACTCATATAAAATTTTTCTGTAAACTTCTAGTTGAGAGTATTACAAAAAGAAATAATGTACCATTTGAAGGCCAGCATAGAACAAAAGGAAATAACATTGTTTTAAAAATGTTCTACAGAAAAGAAACAAAGACATGGAGGTTTTAAAGTGTCTTATGGATGGATATTTCACCACTGAGATGATTCTCTTGTTTCAGGATGGGACAGTTATCAATTCCTTTAGTCTGGTCCTGAGTTCTCCAGAGCAATAAGGACTCCGAAAAAGCAGGATCCAGTGAGTATGATCAGCAAAAGGAGCCTCTTCTCAGACAAGTACTCCATTAAGGATGGTCCCAAAGAAATATGTGGGGTTATTTTTGTTTCCTTGTTTGTTTGTTTAGTTTGTGTTGGTTCTGGGGCTTGAATCCAGAGGCTATACTCTGTCCCTGAACAGTTGTTTTTCCTGCCCACCTGCCTCCAAAGCTAGTACTCTACTGCTTGAGCCAAACTGCACCTACGGATTTTTGGTGTTTAATTACAGATAAGAGTTTGACAGACTCCCCTGCCTGGGTTGGCTTTGAACTAAGATAGTAAGAAAGCTAAGTGACATCAACTGTATGGACTTATCTTTTGAAAAAAGAAATATTATTTGAGGGCTGGAAAGGTGGCTCAGTGGTAGAGTGCTTGCCTTGCATGCATGAGGCCCTGGGTTCGATTCCTCAGCACCACATAAACAAAAAGGAAAAAAAGCTGGAAGTGGCACTGTGGCTCAAATGGTAGAGTGCTAGCTTGAGCTGAAGAGCTGAGGGACAGTGCCCAGGCCCAGAGTTCAGGCCCCACAACTGGACCCCCCCCCAAAAAAAGAAAAAATTATTAGTTGTAATTTATTGTCAAACTAATATTTGACAATTTTTTTTGGGTCCAGTCGTGGGGCCTGAACTCTGGGCCTGGGCACTGTCCCTCAGCTCTTCAGCTCAAGGCTAGCGCTCTACCACTTGAGCCACAGCACCACTTCCGTTTTTTTTTCTTTTTGCTTATGTGGTGCTGAGGAATAGAACCCAGGGCCTCGAGCAAGCGAGGCAAGCACTCTACCACTGAGCCACCTTCCCAACCCATATTTGACAATTTTTAAAAGAAGAGTATATGTCCATCAAAGAAGCCATAACTTAAATTTTAACTCAGCAAAAGTACGTACACTGAATCATTTTGGAATTATTTCTTCTGCTTGGGAAGGTTATGACCTTGTCATTCCTTTTGAGGAAACTTAAAGTCATATTTCACTTTTTTTGTTGGTCTTGGGGCTTAAACTCTGATTCTGGGCACTGTCCCTCAGCAGTTCAGTTCAAGTTGAGCGCTCCACCACTTTAGCTACAGCACGACTTCTGGGTTTCTGGTGGTTAATTGAAGAGTCTTATGGATTTTCCTGACCAGGCTGGCTTTGAACCACAATCCTCGGGTCTCAACCTCTTGAATAGCTAGGATTACAGGTGTGAACCACTAGCACCCATCTCACATTTGCATTTATGTGCAAATATGCAGACAAAGAATGGAAATTTGAACCAAATGATGACATTGCAGCTTTTCAGAAAATTTGAGTTAGCAATAAATATGTCCTCCTTTTCCATGTTGTTACATTAATGACTAATGAGCTATGGAACCCTTACATTAGTATCTTATGCCATCTGTATATGTGTAGTATCAGGAAATGTTCATAGAGAAATACAGAAAGACTGAGATTTTTAGAAAGCAAAGGAGATCAGGTATGAAAGAACAGCATAGAAGGATATACATTTATCACACAGAACTTAAGAACTAGCCTAAGAGATTTGGAATGCTATAGGCAATGAGGAACAATCCTAATTGATAACTAGCTCTTCAATAATCAAAAAAGGTTCCCTAAAACAGCTTCTATTATACCTTAGCTATCATTTTATTCCTTCCATCTGGAGTTATTCCTTCTCTTCTGTCACAACTGTTAATTAGCCACTGCCTTTTTGGTGCCATAACTGACCAAAAAGGTTTCCAAATCACACTTTGACTACCCTTCTCTTTGTGATTATCAATGACCACACAAAGCCTGGAATCATTGACTTTCCAGAACTAATCTTCACCTGACATCTAAGCACATTCCTGGCATTAATTGCTGTGACCTAATAAACAAAACTTTTTATTTCAACACAGTATCCTAATATGAGTATTGTACATGAATTAGGGCCTATTTTCAGGTGTCAGTATGGAAGGAGCAATTATATATTCCAAGTATGGGTTCTTTATTTTGCATGTACTAACTAAATGTTTTTTGTTTTGTTTTGTTTTGTTTTTGCCAATGCAGGGGATTAAACTCAAGGATAGGGAATTATTACCCAGCTTCTTTTTTTTCTCAGGGTAAGTACTCTACCACTTGAGGCACAGCACCACTTCCAGTTTTTTTCTTTTTATGAGGTACTGAGAAATTGAACCCAGGGTTTCATAAATGCTAGGTAATCACCGTACCATGAAACCACATTCCCAGTGCCCTAAATGACTTTCTTAATATGGCATTACATTTTCATTCCATAACTATGTATCATAATTTTGGCCACTTGCTACAAAATGATGTTGAAAACAATACTAAGTCCAGTAAGGCTGGATGAAAAATGAATAACCATCACGGTCTAGCCAGGGCACAGAGAGGCTTACCTCATGGAACTGTTTCATCAGGCTGAGCGAGACAGCTCCTGACCCAAAGCCCACCCCCAGAATGAGAGGGCCACCTTGGGTTCCAGCCACATGGAGACGCTGGGCCAGCTCCTCCAGCACCCATTCAACCAGTTCCTGTGTGTGAGGGAGAGAAAGCAAGTCAGAATTACACTTACATCTGTGCTGGTGGCTCAAAACTCTAATACTAACTAGACAGGAGGCTGAGAGTTGAGAATCATGGTTCATAGCCATCCCTGGCAGGAACGACTGTGAGGCTCTTACCTCCAAAGAAACACGAGAAAACCGGAAGTGATGTTGTGGGTTCAAGTGGTAGAGTGCTAGCCTTGAGCTGAGGAGCTTGAGAACAGCTCTTAGGCCGAGAGTTCAACCATGATGATGGACAAGAATTGGACTTTCGACCACAAGAAGTGGGCTGAATAGCACCCATTGTCCTAGAGAGCATGGCAGAGAAGTCAGGCTGAGCTTCCTGTGAACTTGAGGTCATAAGTAGGTCACCTGGCTTCTCTATGCCTTCCTTTCCCCAGCTGCAAAACTCAAAACAGTGAAGGATCTCTTTCATCATGAGGATAGGGTAATGATGAAAGAAAGCCATGTTTTGTTTCATAATTCCAGACCTGTTGCATGAATAATAACAGGCCCCACCTGAGTCCTTTCCTGATATCTTCCTGTCATATGCTCCCAGAATTGTCAAGAACCTTGTCTGAAGGCCACTCCCTCTGTGCCTAGCCATGCTCGAGATCCCTCTGTATAAATCCCTTGTTTTGTCACAACTATTCTATGAGGAGACTGAGGTCCTATTGTTGAGGCCCTACACAGAGATTCACCTGTGGTCAAAAATTGGCTGCTGTGGAATAAGAGTATGGGGTAATCCATCTAAACCGATGACTGAGCATGGCGTTACATGCCTTACCATCCCAACTACAGAGGACCAGGCCTGGTGGAGCATCCCTGTCACAGATAGGAGTACCATGATTCAGCCCAGCCTGAGCATATATTGCATCTCTATCTCAGAAATTCCCAAGACAGAAAGATGGCTCCTCAGAGCTGGGGAAAGGAAACAAGCAGGGGATCATGGTGCCCCTAGATGGGTGTCTGAACCGGGGTAGGGTTGGTGTTGGGGTGGCCATACACCTGTGCTGCTGGGAGAAGCTGTTGGTGGCTGCTCCCGGTGGGGTGAGCAGCAATGGCAGCAGCATTGCAGACACATGGGCCCAGAGCAGAGGACCTGGGGCAGGGACCAGGTGGGGGCCTTAGGCTAGCTGGCAGCAAGCCATTGCCTGAGGTATGAAACCCAGCACTGCGGGGAAGCAGGGGAGGGGGCCAGGGCACAGGCTGGAGTATCAATATCCTACTATACTCAAATTCTCTTGTGCACTCAGCCACCTCTGCCTTCCTCAACTGCTGGTAGTGGTCTCAACCAACAGAATGAATCCCTGTGCTACCTGGCAGCATAGAATGTGAGCGTGGCCACCATTCTTGTATCCCATTGTTCAGAAAGAAACATGAAAGAATGGGGGTGTGGCCGGAATTCTGTAATGCAAGCAGCATGGGTGGAGTAAAGATGACAGCGGCTCCCCCAGCCCTTTTCCCAGAGAACTCTGTCCAATTCAGCTGGGTACAAGAGGGCGACCTGCTTTAGCCAGATAGCCAGCTGCACAGATTGTTGTGTATGTCTGTCTGTTTCCAGTCCCAGACCTTGAACTCAAGATCTGGACAGTCTGTCAGCTCCTTTTGCTCAAGGCTGGCCCTCCACACTAGAGCCACAAGGCTTCTGGCTTGGTTGGCAATGAAGCTGGACAGGGGTCTCAAGGACCTTCTTACCTAGGGTGACCATGATTCTCCTGTCACAGCCTGGTAAGCATCTAGGAAGACGGCTGAGAGCCACTGGTGCCTGCCTCATCATTGGTCTTGCTGATGTTCTTGTACAGACTGGTGAGTTCCCTATCCATGGGTTGAAGTCGTGGGAGCTAGAGCCCACAGTTTGAATCCTGGTCCTGCCACCTCCAAATGGCAGGAAATCCTAAGAAACTTGTTCCTATCCATATGATTATCAATGGAATGTGATATATTTCATGATTGCATGAGCAGATCTTGAATGATTCTAGCATAAAATTATTCACAATTATATTGTAGGACACTGATCAATTTTAGTTAATACTTTATTAAGCATTTAAACAATCACATACATAAAATGGAGGCATAATGAAATTCTTAAGAATTGAGCCGTACATACTATAATGGTTCCATTTTTCTGCCAGGACTGGGATTTGAACTCATGGTCTGGGTAACTCTGTTGCACTGTGTGGGAAAGGGAAGCTGGCTTCCTTGAAGTCAAGAAATTCAAGTCTGATCCTTAGGCCTGAAATAGATCACCACCAATAGAAAACATCTTATCCATGTACAACTTACATATATGATTTTTATTTATATACATATGTTGACTCCATATTGTGTTCAGTGTAGTTATTCTATTTTGTGTTTTATTCATGTATTGACCGTTTATGTCATTGGCTATTATGGCACATAGAACATTGATTACATTGATTAAATAGGATATGTATTCTACATATGTATTCTACTTCATACCTGATACCGAGGACATTCACAGAAAAGGAAAACATGTGTCACCATCAGCTTCTTACTCCACGATTCATTGTTTGGGAGTGCTGGCATCTGAACTCATGGCCTACAAGGCCAAACTCATGAATGGGTAAGTGTTATCACGCCATCCTGGAGCAAATTGAGCTGAGGCTGTTTCCAGGATCTGAGTTCGAGCCCAAGGTGTTAACAAAATAAGAACAGAGTGACATGCAGATGACATTATGCTAATAAATATATATTTTTATAGAGTGCCAGATACATCTATACATTTTTCAGTTATACAGATTACATTCCTACCAATTCCTGGGTATTTATTATGGATCCATATAATTAATGTTACTGTTTTCATCCTTAAAATGTTAATGAAATCAATTAGGGTTCTGAACTTATTGCATTCCTGTAAGTAATTATATTCTTTTAATGCTTCATAAATATTAAACAAAATTAATCAACCTCCTGAAATGATGCTGTCTAATTTTATAGGAGCATCATTCATGATCAACATATTCAACCATGACATTGACACAATTCCATTGTTATTCCTATGGATGGGAACCAGTTTCTTAATATCTCCTGCCATTGGTTGGTGTCAGAATGGGGATTCGAAATCAGGGCCTATGTTGCCGCGTAGCCCTATGGCTTCCCCGATAGTCTGGCAGCCTTCAGCAATACAAGGTGAAGTACCCTTTGCAACAGTGTCATTCAGACCCAGGAGGGTCACCATGCAAAGTAAGAAAACATAAAAATGACACTTTTTTTCTGTGCATTTTTTTCCAGGCAAGGCCTGGGGGTTTAGGATGGCAGGAGCAGCTATGGGGCCAGGGTGTGCACCCCAGCCTAGGGTTATCAGAGCTGAGGCAGAGTTACCACGACTTGAGTTCAAGCCCTGTGCTGAGAAAAAAAAATAAAAATTAAAAATTAAAAAATTAGCTACTTGGTTTGCAATTCCCGCTATTCATTCTTCCAGGCTTTGGATTTGAACACAGGATCTGGGTAAATCTGCAGCAATGTGGATGAAGGGGAAGATTACTGTACTTGAAGTTAAGAAAGTCAGGCCTGTTCACTAAGCCTGAATTCAAACCCCAATCCTGGAAAACATACTATTTATATTCATTGTAAAGATAGGATTTATACTTACCTATAGATGTTCAGTCCATACATGTTTGATGTGGTTGTTCCTTGTATTTTTTGTTTTATTCATTTATTTAACATCAATTGTACTATGATGAAACCCATTCTGTTTATTACATTGATGACATCCTATCACAGAGAATCTAGATTTGTAGAAACGTTCTCCATCATGCCTGACACCCAGGATTCTCATTGAAAAGGTAAACAAATTTCACACTCGGCTTCTTACTCGATGATTCACTGGTTGGTAGTGCTGGGGTCTGAACTCAGGGCCTAGCAGGACCAATTGGAGAATAAGTCAAGGTGAACACACCAACCTGTGAGCAACTAAGGAGCTCAGACATTCTCAGGTTCTGACAATGATCCCCAGGGGGGTCCACTATAGTCATAAATTCATTACTTAAACATAGAATCTATATTGACATACATGTGTGGACACTATCTTGTGTTCGGTGCACTTCTTCTTATTTTGTCTCTAATTCTTGGAGTTATTGCATATTTTACTAAGTATGGTGACAGGTATAACTGTTCTAAAATGGATGACAACCTGTTCCCATGGTTATAGGGTTGCCTATACATTCTACATCCTAGTTGAGACCCAGGACATTCACAGCAGAGGAAAACGTGTGCAACAACTGGCTTCTGATAGCATGAATGTTTTGTCAGTGCTTGGATTGGAACTCAGGTCTGGGCAGCTCTGGTGCACTGGGTGAGAAGGGGAAGCTCACCATCCTTGAGGAATAGAATTTCAGGCCTGGTCCAAGGCCTAATTGGAAGCCCCAGCACAGCAATCCCACCTTTTTTAAACATAAGATCTTTCTTTACCTACAGGTGTGGTATGCATCTTGCATTCAGTGTATTTATTCTTTTCATTTTGTGTCTTATTCAAGGATGTATTGTATATTTTATTGAGTATGGTGACAGATATAACTGTGCTAATGTGGATGACAACCTATTGCCATGGCTATAGAGTTGTCTATATAGCATTCTCCATCCTCGATGAGACCCAGGACATTCACAGGACAGGAAAACATGTGCAACCATTGGCTTCTTACATCAGAATGAATCTTTTGGCAGTGCTGGAATTTGAACTCAAGGCATAGCAGACCCAATTGGTGAATGGGTCATGATGAACACACCAGCCTGTGAGCCACTAAGGAGCTAGGTCATTCCAAGGAACTGAGATCGAGCCCTGATGGGGAGCAATATAGTCATAAATTCATAATTAAACAGAGGATCTATATTTCCAAACATTGGTGGCCTCATCTTGCATTCGGTGTAATCACTCTCTTTATTTTGTGTCTCATGCATTGATGCATTTTGTATTTTCTTGAGTATAGGAAGACAGATATAACTGTGGTGAACTCGATTACAACCTATTCCAATGAGTATAGAGTTGCCTATGCATTCTCCATCCTAGCTGAGACCCAGAACTTGCACAACACATGAAAACAGGTGCAACGACTGACTTCTCACATCAAGGTGAATTTTTGGTAGAGCTGGGATTTGAACTCAGGGCCTAGGAGGCCCAACTGCACAATGGGTCCAGGTGAGCACACCAGCCTGTGAGCCACTAAGGAGCTGGGTCATTCCCAGGAACTGAGATTGAGCCCCAAGGAGGCCAAAATAGTCTACAAATGCATCATTGAAAAATGAGATATATATTCAAATCCGTGTGTGGACTGCATCATGCATTGAGTGTAGTTAGTCTCTTTCTTCTGTATGCTATTCATGGATGTATTGTGTATTTTCTTGAGTATATGATGAGAGGTATAACTTGGTTGACATGGGTAATAACTTACTCCCATGGCCACAGGGTGGCCCATGAATTCTCCATCCTAGCTGAGGCCCACGACTTGCACAGGAAAGGAAAACAAGTGCAATGATTGGCTTCTGACATCAAGATGAATCTTTTGGCAAGGCTGGGATCTGAACTCGGGGCCTAGCAGTCCCAATTGGAAATTTGGTCCACATGAGCACACCAGCCTGTGAGAAACGAAGGAGCTAGGTCATTCCCAGGACCTGAGATTGAAACCCCCCCGGGGGGGGGGGAAGAGTGGGGGGCACAATAGTCATCCATTCATAAGCTGAAGTAGTATGCAAATAAGTACATATTTGTATAGGGTAGGAGAGATGGTGTCCTGTGATGGAATCCAATATCATGGAACTACCGATTCTTGGATCTTTCCTGATGCCTCCATTTCATGAATGTGATGATTATTGTCAGCTTCATCAACTCTTCTTTACAATTAATCGATACTCCATGAGTCTTGCCTATCATTTCCTACTCGCATCATGTATGAACTACTCATTCAAGGATGAGATTGATAGCATACCATGACTCTTCCTAGGTCCAGAACTGAGTAGCTCATGATCTCCCGCCATTCCCTCCTCATAGTGGGGGCTGAATTCAAGATTCAGGCCTGGAAAAGATACACCTTATATACATTTTAAAAGTAGAATTTATACTTCCATATAGATGTTCAGTCCAAATTGTGTTTTGCGTGGTTATTCATTTTATTTCTTGTTTTATTTCATTTATTTACCATTTATTTTATTGACTCTGATGACACCTATACCATTTATTAAATTGTTTACATCCTATCATATAGCATCTAGATTTTAGATGTGTTCTCCATCATGCCTGGCAATGCTAGGGTTGGAAATCAGGGCCTAGCAGACCCAATTCATGAATGGGTGAGTTTGAGCATGGCAGCTTCTTGCCAATGAAGATGTGAGGGGGTTCCCACATGCTGAGATTGACCCCCATGTTTGGCCAAAACAGCGATACATGGATAGGCAGACGGTGGTATACAAATAAATATATATTAGTAAAGAGTGACAGAGCCATCTATCTATGATTGAATGACAATAAATACGTCCCTACCAACTCTTAGGTATATATTATACTGCCAGTGAATGAATATTATTCGTTTCATGCTTAAAAAACTATTAATTAAGATCAATCAGCATTCTAGGATTATTGCATCCAATTTTAGACTAGACCAAGGCATGAGCTACTTTTCAACCAGTATTCTTATGCATAAGAATGAGTCTCTTGTGATTTTCTGTCATTGGTGTCAGGACTGAGATTTGAAGCTAGGGTCTATGTTGACAGGTTGGCCATGGCTTCCCTGAGAGCCCACCAGCCAACAGTAATGGCAGGTCAGGTCCACTTTACAGCAGTGTCATCCAGACCCAGGATGGTCACTGTGTAAAGAAAAAAAATCATAAAACCCAGGCCTCTGCAGCTCGCCACTTTTTGTGTTTTCCAGCTTTTTCTTTTCTTCCTGACAACCCCCTGGGCCTAGGATCTCAGGATCGGCTATGGGTCCAGAGACTGAATCCCAGCCTAGGGAGATCCAAGGGGAGGCACTTTCCACGACCTGATTTCAAGCCCCATGGTTGGCCAAAAAACAAATAAATGAAGAAAGAAAGAAAGAAAGAAAGAAAGAAAGAAAGAAAGAAAGAAAGAAAGAAAGAAAGAAAGAAAGAAAGAAAGAAAGAAAGAAAGAAAGAAAGAAAGAAAGAAAGAAAGAAAGAAAGAAAGAAAGAAAGAAAGAAAGAAAGAAAGAAAGAAAGGAAGAAAGAAAGGAAGGAAGGAAGGAAGGAAGGAAGGAAGGAAGGAAGAAAGAAAGAAAGAAAGAAAGAAAGAAAGAAAGAAAGAAAGAAAGAAAGAAAGAAAGAAAGAAAAAGAAAGAAAGAAAGAAAGAAAGGAAGGAAGAAAGAATTCAACAAAATTAAAAAAATAAAGTTCCTTGGTTTGGAATTTCTGCCAGTTTTCTTTCCTTGCCTGGGATTTGAACTCGGGTTCTTGGTAAATCTGTAGCAATGTGAAGGAAGAGTTGCCACTACTTGAGTTCAAACCCCATGCCAACCAAAATTGAAAAATTAAGTCACTGACCTAGGCAGGCGGAGATAGTTGTCAAGATGGGAGGGAAGAGATGGTAAGGGGAATACAAAGGAGGAGGCAACAATGCTCAAAAGGAAATGTACTTATTACCTTGCTCATGTAACTGTGACCCCTCTGTACAACATTTTTACAATAAAAAACATACAAAAAAAAAAAGAAACATATTAGTTTTCAGAAAATCACTTTGGGGGTAAGGGAAGGAAATCTGAATAGCTGTACAAAATTCTACGCTGCCCATTTTTTTTTTTGGTCCGGTTGTGGGGCCTGAACTCTAGGCCTGAACACTGTCCCTCAGCTCTTCAGCTCAAGGCTAGTGCCCTACCACTTGAGCCACAGCGCCACTTCTGGTTTTTTTCTTTTTGCTTATGTGGTGCTGAGGAATCGAACCCAGGGCCTCAGGCATGCAAGGCAAGCACTCTACCACTGAGCCAACTTCCCAGCCCTACTCTGCCTATTTTTAATGTTCAGTATGGAACTGAATAAACATAACTGCTTCCATTAAAAAAATTAAGTCACTTTCATGGAACTGGGGCCAGTATTTCTGCAATTGCTAGGATTTGAGCTCACCATCCAGGTAAATCTTTTGCAACATGGGTGAAGGCGAAGCCCACTGTCCTTGAGGAAAATAATTCAGGCTAGAGTTCCCAGGGCCTGAATGAAGACCCTGCAATGGAAAAAAATATTTCTATACATGTGTACTGAATGTATGATATATACTTACATATGTATGTTAATTTCATATTATGATTTTTATTATTGATTCTGTATTTTATTTTTATTTGATTCATTTATTTATTGATTATTGTATTTAATATTATTATACACATAATATGTATTGCATTTTGCACATCTATTATAAAATTATACACAATAACTTAGGACATTGACTAATTTTCCTTAATATTTTATTAAGTGTTGAAACATAATACATAATTAAATGGAGCCATTTGTCACAGTTTTCACATGTTTAGAGTCTCTCCCAAGTATGAGCTTTTTCTTTTTTTTTCTTTTTTTTCTTTTTCTTTTTATTGTGAAAATACTGTAGAGAGGGGTTACAATTACATGGGCAAGATAATGAGTATATATCTTATCAAGCATTATAGCCTCCTCCTTCATTTCCCCTTCCCATCCCTTCCCATCCTCCCTGAGTTTTTTCTTATCTTTGGACATCTTCCTATAGAGATTCCTTTAGATGATTTATACTCAGAAGCCTTTTCTTGAGGATAGGCAAATTGAGGAATAAAATTTTAAGGGTGGAGCTAGAAATGTGGCTTAGTGGTAAAGAGCTCGCTCCCTCAGCATGCATGAATGCCAGGATTTGAATCCTCAGTGACACATACTCAGGAAAAGCCAGAAGCTGTAGAGTGGTTCAAGTGGCTAACCTTGAGAAAAAAAAGCACAGAGATAGTACCAAGGCCCTAAGATCAAGCCCCAGGACTGACAAAAACAATAGGCCAGATGCCAGTGCTCACACCTGGAATGCTAGCTTCTCAGGAGGCTAAGAGCTGAAGACTACAGTTCAAAGACAGCCTAGGCAAGGAAAGCTCCAGTGAACCACCAAAAGACCCCACCTGGCGCTGTGGCTTTAGTGGTAGAGTGTTCACCTTGAATTGAAGGGCTCAGGGAGAGTGCCAAGGTTTGAGTTCAAGACACACAACTGGAAAAAAAAAATGAGGGTTAATCAAAGTACTTTCTATTTGCTAATTAGGAGAACATTCTCTGGAAAATGAACACTGCTGTACACCAGAATTGGAGTCAGAGCTCTAGGTTCAAATGTAGCAGATTTATATTCCCAGCCTCTTAGACTCTAGCATTGAACATTGTGTCATACATGGTTCTTAAAGGTCCGTTGTTGAAAGGCTTAATATGCTTCCCGAGCTTTATGTGATAAGCAGTTGACTTGTATTGTCAATGTCATTACATTTCTGAACCTAGCAGAGCACCAGTATCTCATGCCCAACACCCTAGATCATGAGGCTGAGGTCTCAGGATCACAGGGTGAAGCCAGCCAGGGCAGAAAGGTCTATGACACTCTGACTTCCACTTCTGAAAGGTCAGATGTTCAAGAGCTTCCTGTGTTTCCCTTGGTGATGAGAAGTTCCTTGCATTCTAAAGTTCTTAGAGTTCTCAAGCTATAGAAGCAGGAAAGAAACATTATTGAACCATCCTGGGTTCAAATGAAGTTCTCAGTATCCAAGCCCTAGCAGTGTTTGCAGAAAAACTCCAGTGTAAAACTGTAATTGAAGGACAGAAAATGGTTGCAAAAGCCAGGCTAGGTGCAGAGACCTAGGCCTGCAGGATTAGGAAGCAGAATGTACACACTCAACTGGGAAGTCAGCTGCAAAAGCCAGCAATGGGGGGAACCCTGAAACATTTGTTAGAGTTACAACAGGGTCAGGCTTTTCTCACCCTCTTCAAACAATGACTAATTAACCTTCCTCTCTCAGGTGAAGGGAACCTCAGACTATCTTTAGGGTAACAATAAAGAGCCAGTTTAGTGGGGGAGAAAGGAGGAACAGAGAAGAAAAACCCTGCTCTCTGGTCTTAAGGAGTGGGATTTTGACTCTCCATCTGTCAGATTTAAAGACCATTCTTCTACCTCCACCAGTCCATTCTCCTTCCTTCATTCTGAACATCATTAATGCAAATTCCCAGTTCAAGGAGAAGCAGGGTCCTTTCTCTTCTGTCTCCAAGCAACTGAGTTAAAACCTGGCTCTGCCCTCTTGGCTCTGGGGCATTTGGCTGCCTTAGAAGTGGGAAAGAGACAGTCTTCTTGCTCTGTGGTTGTGTGAAGGCGAAGTTGGTGACCGGAACACTGCAGAAGGCATCATGATTGGGAATTGTTCCCTTCATTCCTCCTGACATCCAAGACCAGGTTAATATATCATGTTTATTTTTATCTATTTATCTATCTATTTTTCTTTCTATTTATCTATCTTTTTTCTATCTATCTATTTTCTATGTATTATGTATGTATGTATGTATGTATGCATGTATGTATGTATGTATGTGTCTATCTATCTATCTTTCTCTCTCTCTCTCTCTCTCTCTCTATCTATCTATCTATCTATCTATCTATCTATCTATCTATCTATCTATCTATCTATCTATCTATCTATCTACCTACCTACCTAGTTAGCTAGCTACCTACCTACGTAGGTTTCTGTTTGCCAGGTCTAGCCACAGCACCAATTCTGGCTTTTTCTGTGTATGTGATACTGAGTAATCATACCCAGTGGTTCTTGCATGCTTGGCAAGCACTCTTTCAGTAATCCAAGTCCGCAGCCCCATCTTTTTCTTCATGGTAGATTTTACATAAGTATACTACCATTTTACATCCCCAAATTTAATTTTCTGAATACTAGTTATTTCTAAAAAACCTTTTCTTCTGTTCCCCTGCCTGATTTGTGTCTGTTCCTGCATGGGCCTCATAATAAAATGTAAATAAAAACTGCTGAGAGCTTAAGTGTGCATCATATAAGGACATAGGCCTGGAACCCTGGAAGAGAAAAGCCATGGACCTGAAATGAAGAGAATGGTGCAGTATGTGCAACGAGCATATCTGAAAAATGAACCAGTAAATAAAAGGAGAAGCATTACATATGGTCTGTTTGCACTCAGGGAGGTACTATACACACATAAGTAGTTAGTGCACTGATACATAATCCTGGCCTTCTCTTTTTGAAAAGAGAAGCCATACCAGTGCTTAAACACATGGTCCAATGCATTCCTCAGCTGTTTCGTACAAGGCTGAGGCTTTACCACCACCACAGCTCCACTTCCAGCCATCTGGTTGTTAATTGGATATAAGTGCCTCCCAGGCTTTCTTGCCTGGTCTGGCCTGTGTCTCCTGCTCGGCTTTCTCTCTCAAAGCTGTAGCTTTACCCTCTGGGATACTGTTCCACTTCTGGTTTTCTGGTGGTTTATTGGTGATAAGAATCTCACAGACTTTCTTGCTCGGGCTGACTTTGAATTGTGATCTCCCCAGGAGACTGCAAGCAGCTTTCTCAGGGATACACTGAGAATCCCCTCCACACAAAATCTTAGTCTAAATCTCGGGATGTACTAGAGAAAAACAGAAACATGCAGATGCTTCTAATGTGTTCTAGATAATTAATACTGGAGACACACAACATTCATAATTATTAGATCATTTTATAGAAAAAAGGAGCAATGCAGACAGTATGAGGATTGCTCCAGCTTTCGGTTCTCTCATCCTTAGACAGTAAATTCACTGCAGCTCAATGCTAAGTGCCAGAACTGGCATGTAATGTGGACATTAGCTGCCAAATCCTGTGATACTCATTTCTCACTTTTGGCTTCAAACCTGTGATCAGAAGAGAAGATGAGGAGAGAAAATCCTTCTCAGAGAAAGCAGCTATAAAGGACATTTGAATTGCTTACTTATAAATTCAAACCACTGGAAGGACCCTGTTAAGAAGTCAAATTGTACAGATTAAAAAATGAAGAAGAAAAGAAAGGCAACAGCCAGTGGAGGCTGACTATAATCCCAGCTCCTCAGGAAGCTGAGATGTATAGAATCTGAGTTTAAATCCAGCCAGCATAGGAAAATCCATGACACTGTTATTTCTAAGACATCACAGAAAAACCCAGAAGTGGGGCTGTGATTCAAGGTTAATGCAATACCCTTGAGCAAAAGGCGCTCAGGGATAATGCCTAGGTTCATAGTTCAACTCCAGGTCCTGCTCCCTCAAAAAGAACCTGTGCCTCAATGTCTCTGTGTATATGGACGTATTCCTACAGGTGAATCTCCAGAGTAGCTATTATGAATTGCACCAATCTAGAAAATTTGTTTTCAATTCAATGATTTCATAACACAGAGAGTGCTTTCATGACAGTGCATGTTCTGGGGCTCAACTCACTATTCCCAGTGTAGCCTGAGGGTTTCTCTGCATCCCAGGCCTGCTGGAAGAAGTCTCTTTCATTGTTTCTCTGCATCCCAGGCCGCTGGAAGATGTCTCTCTCATTATCTGGATATGCAGACAAATGGCCTCAGTTCTGTTCAGCTGTTTAATAAACAATTCCACCTGTGTCAGTAAGTCTTGATGAGTGTGGGCAGGCTTTGAAGGCCAGGAGAAAAAGGCCTCTTTGTATCCCAAGCGATCTCTCTCCCCAGTACCCTGTTTTGACAGGAAGCTTTCATTTGTGCCACTTCCCATGGCAGGCCAAGTTCTGTGCACTCATCCTCCCTTTGTGAGACTATATTCCGGTGTTCAGATACAGAGCTCAATATAATTCAGGAGACCTTCTGGCAGACAACTAGGGCACTGAACCTAATGAAATATTTCATTGTTGGAGATGATGGACCTATGATGCCTCTCCTAGGTTTCTTGAAGCTTAGGAAATCCAAGCACATGTCAGATATCTCAAAGCTTCCTGTCATCTAGGGCTGGTGAAGCTCATCAGATATTGAAACTTTTGACCTCTCCTAGTTAGGCCCTTGGTGGCTAGGTTTTGGGGTTGAACACAGGGCCTGGGTGCTACCATGAGCTCAGTGCAGAAGCCCAAGGCTTTACCATTTTGTGTCACAACTTCACTTCTGGTCTGTGTGTGTGTGTGTGTGTTCGTATGTGTGTGTGTGTGTGTGTGTGTGTGTGTGTCTGTGTGTCTATGTGTCTGTGTGTCTGTGTGAGTGCGCATACACCAGTCCTGGAGCTGGAACTCAGCACTGTACCTAATTTCTCTTGTACAAGGATAGCCCTCTCCCGATTGAGCCATGGAGCCACTGCAGCCTTTTTCCAGTGCTGTGGTACTGAGAAATAAAGTTCAGGGTTTCATAGTTGCAAAGCACTCCACCCCTAAGGCACATTCCCATCCCTTTACTTCAGGTTTGTTAGTTTGTTTCTGTCTTTTTTGTTGTTGTTGGTTGTAGGAGTTGAAGTCTGGGCCTGGGTGCCGTCTCTGAGCTCTTCAGCTCAAGTCTTGTGCCCTACCACTTGAGCCAAAGCACCACTTCCTGTTTTCTGGTGGTCCATTGGGGCTAAGTGTCTTAAAGACTTTCCTCCCCAGGCTAGCTTTGAACCATGAAACTCAGATCTCATCCTCCTGAGAAGCTAGTATGACAGGTATGAGCGACAAGCACCCAGCTTCAACTTCAGGTTTCTTAGTGGTGAATTGGAGATAGTAATCTCATGGGACCTTTTGTTTCTGGGATAGTTTGAAACCCAGATCCTCAGATCTCAGCTTCTTGAGAAGGCGGGGTGACAGTCCTCAGCTATCGACCCCTAGGTGGCACTCTCCTGCAAGGGGGTCCTTGGCTCCACGGGGTGGAGTGCTAGCCATGTACCCAAGAGGTAAGGGTCAGTGGCTAGGCCCCAAGTTCAAGGTTCATGACTGTGAAAAAAAAAGAAAGAAAAAAAAAACCAATTGTCTGCAGGAGACAACTCACTAGTCTTCAGTAATACATAATTTTGTCCCTGACATGGGGACATATCTGAGCCTCAATATTCTTGTCTGCATAATCATCTCAGTTGTGGAGCTCTTACAAGGACCTGATGAAAGAATGCACCTGTGAAGGACACAGCACATGGCACTCTTTGCATGACTCAACACACAGCATCCTGTGAAAGACCCAGCACACAGCTCCCAATTCAGGACTCAGCACACTGCACCCTGTGAAGGACTCAGTACATAGCATCATGTGCAGGACTTAGTACAGAGCACCTTATGAAGGACTCAGCACATAGCTCTATTCCACAAGCTGTTATTTGAATTAGGGTGCTTTCATCACTATCACCATTCTTTGAGGAACATTTCACAAACCACACAAGTTCACATCTAATGGTTTATGGTGGTGGGGTTTTTTTGGGGGAGGGGGGGTTAGGCATATGGCTTGAACTCAAAACATGGAGATTACACTCTAATAACATTTGCTCAAGGCTAGTGCTCTACCACTTGGAGCCACATTTTAAAGAGTCTCACAGAATTCCTGCCAGGACTGGGTTTTAAAGCCCCTGCGCAGCTAGGATGATCTGGGTAAGCCAGTTGTGTCTGGTTCCATGGAGCTAGGTTGCAGTGTTTGCATCTGGCTAAGTCAGGTTAGGTGGCAGCTCTCAGCACCAGACTCCTAGCTTGCTCTGTGATGAGGTATTTGAAGTTCTGTCTTTGTATAGTTGCAGTTAGAACAATCTACCTTTTTGTGGAAGCAGTCCTATGGCTTGAGTAAGGGCTTAGACACTGTACCTAAGCATTTGTACTCCAGGCTAGCACTCAATTGATTGAAAGACCTCAGAACTTCCAGGTATTCTGTTCATGTGGCACTGAGGAATCGAACCAAGGGCTTGGTGCTTGCTAGGTGAACACTCAACAACTGAAACCAGGAGTGAACAAGGTATACTTAGAGATTGCTGTATATAAATATTATATACACCGAGAGATGTCTGTATATTATTTAATTATAGATAATATTACTAACAATTTTAGGTATTAAATTATGTCTCCATTTAATGATATGTTCCATTTGAACAATTAATAAATCATTAATCAATAATTACTCAATATCCTGTTGTTGTTTATCATATATGTACATACATCCATACATAAAATTACATATTTTATAGAATGAGATAGATGTCTATATATAGTTAAATTATGCATCATGTGTTACTTTCAATTATTAGGTTAATTATATCTCCATGTAATTTTTATTCTGTTAATGCTTAATAAAATATTAATTAAACTTAATGCACCTCCTATAATTGTTGCATCTAATTTTATCCCAGAATGATTCACTACTAATTCAATCTGTTTTTCATTCATTTTAGTGACAATTATTTCACCTATGACATTTCTTACTTTTATGACATCCTATTACATAGTATATAGATTTGCACCCGAATTATACATCCTATCTGGGCACTTTCAAAGAAAAGGAAAACATGGGTCCCGCTCAGCTTCTTACTCCAAGATTATATTTTTGGCATTGCTAGGATCTTGACTCAGAGCGTAGAAGGCTCAGTTCATGAATGGGTGGCTGTCAGCACAGCAGCCTCTAGCCAATTCATCTGCCAGGCAGTTGACAGGCCCTGAGATTGAGCCCTGTATGTTGACTCAATATTCCACTTATTGTAGTTATTCATTTAATTTTTTGTTTTATTCATTTAGTTACCATTTATTTTATTGACTTATTGCACATGGAATATTTACTACATTTATTACATAGGATATAGATTTGCCTATGTATGAAACTTCACACTTGACACCCAGGACGTTCACAGAAAAGGAAAACATGTGTTACCCTGGGCTTCTTACTCCCCACTTCAATTTTTGTGAGTGCTGGCATCTGAACTCACAGCCTACAAGGCCCAATTTATGAATGGATGGGTGTCAGCTCGGCCAGCATGGGGCAGATGGAGCTGACAAGCAGTTCCCAGCACTGAGATCGAGCCCCAGGGGTTGACAAAATAAGAACAGATTGACATGCAGATGGTAGTACACAAAGCAGTATGGAGGTTCCTCAAAAGACTCCACATAGAGCTCCCTTATGACACAGGAATCCCACTTTTGGGCATTTTCCCAAATGTTCACAAACAAGACCACACTAAAGCTACCAGCACAACTATGTTTATTGCAACCTTATTTACCCTAGCTAAGATATGGAACCAACCCAGATGCCCCTCAGTAGATGAATGGATCAAGAAAATGTGGTGTATATACACAATGGAATTCTATGCCTGCATCAGAAAGAATGACATTGCCCCATTTGTTAGGAAATGGAAAGACTTGGAAAAAATTATATTAAGTGAAGTAAGCCACGCCCAAAGAAACATAGGTACCATGGTTTCCTATATATGCAATAACTGGTATATGTCTGAGTCAAGCAGAAAAGGTCAGATAAGTTGATGTTAGGGGAATGAACCCCAAGATAAGTATTAAATTTTTTTTGGTTTTTTTTTTTTTGCCTTTCATGCAATTGTTTCTAACATATTTATAAGATGATTTCTATGTTGCATTGTTTGTCCCTCCCCGAAGGTATAACCCCTGTTTTCACTGTATTTGATGTTGGTATAATTTTTGGAGGGGAAGGGATACAGGTGGACCCATTGCAACAATGAGATGTACAATTTGTTATGCCGAAAAACGAAATTTACAACTTTGGTGGGGAGGGGGGCAGGACCGGGTGGGGGGAAGGGAGTATGGAAAGGGATGGGAAGGGAAACAAAGAGGAGGCAACAATGCTTGATACGAAATGTACTCCTTATCTTGACCATCTAATTGTAACTTCTCTGTACAGTATTCTCACAAAAAAATAGCCCTGAAAAAAAAAACAAATAAATATAGATCTTTATAGAGTGCCAGAGGTTTCTATACATTCTTCAGTTATATAGACTACATTCTTACCAACTCTTGGGTATTTATTATGCCTCCATGTAATTAATATGACTGTTTCCATCCTTAATGAATTTTTAATTGAATCAACCACTGTCCGGAAACTATTACATCCATGGAATTAAAAGTATTCTTTTAATGTGTCAGAAAATATTCATTAAAATCCATTGGCCTCCTAAAATCACTCTGTTTAATTTTATAGTAGTATCTTTCAGGAACAACTAATTCAACCTTGACTTTCATAACCTTCCATCAGTATTCCTATGAATAGGGATGAGACTCTTAGGATTTCCCTCCATTGGTAGGGGACAGGAACGGGCTTCTAACACAGGGCTTATGTTGCGGAGTTGGCCTATGGCTTCCCTTGTAGCCCGCCAACCTTCAGAAATGCCAGGTTACCAACAATTTTCAGCCATCATACAAATCCAGAATGGTTACCTTGCAAAGAAAGTAAATGTAAAACCAGAGCCATCTGCAAGTTGCCAGATTTTTATCTGTCTTTTCATTTTTTTTTCCTGTCAGTCTTTGGGGCCCAGGAACTCAGGTTCAGCTGTGGGTACAGTGGCTGCACCCCAGCCTAGACTGATAAAAGCGGAGGCAGAGTTGCCACTACCTGAATTCAAAACCTGTGCTTGACAAAACAAAAATAAATAAATAAATAAATATATTTAAAATATTTAAAAAATTATGAGGCTCCTTGGCTTGGAATTCACGCCACTTTTTCTGCCAGGCCTGGGATCTGAACTCAGGGTCTGGGTAAATCTGCAGCATTGTGGGGGAACGGGAAGCTCACCGTGCTGGAGGACAAGAAAGTCAAGCCTGTTCTCAGGGCCTGAATTCAAGTCCTAGCACTCGAAAAAAAATAATATTGGTATGCATTTTAAATACATGATTTATATTTACATGCACATTTACTGCATATTGTGGTTAGTGTAGTTATTCATTTTATTTTGTGTTTTATTTATTTTAATCTATTTAATGAGTATGATTACACATATAACACTTTTTACATCCTATTACATAGGACATAGATTTGTCAATGTATTATACATCATTCCTGAAACCCAGGACTTTCACCGATAAGGAAAACAAGTGAGACAATTGGTTTCTGCCACCAGGATTAAGTTTTTGGCAGTTCTGTAATTTGAACTCCAGGCCTAGAAGACCCACTTCACGAATGGGTTAATGTTAGCACAACAGTCTGATGCAAGTGAAGTTGGTGAGCAAATTTCAGGACCTGAGATCAAGGCCTAGCAATGGCCAATACATAAACAGATAGATGTGTAGATTGCTGTGTGTGTGTATTTACATATGTATATTCATCTATAAATAAAAGTATATATAGAGAGACAAACATTTATGTAGATTCTAGTATATAACTCTATATAAAGTGATGTCTGTCTATATCTTATTTTTATATATTCTATTACTACCAATTATTAGTTCTAAAACTATGCCTCCATTAATTACTCATGGTAGAAGACTTAATAAGGTACTAATTCAATTAATCCATGACTTATATTTATTGAATACAATCTTATAATAGACTAGCTAATTAGTAATTAAATTAGTATATGTCAAACATTCTATTAGTGTTCCTATAGATAGGAACGAGTCTCCTAGGATCTTCAGCTGTGTGTAGGTGGCAGTCCCAGGATCATGGAACTCAGGGCCTAGGTGTCTCTGTTGGGCTCAGGCTTCACTGACAGCCCAGAAGCCTTAGGCCATGCAAGGTGACATACAATTTTCCAGCCGAGTCAATGAGACCCAGGATGGTCACAGTGCCAAGGAAAAAGAGGTAAAATGGTTGTGTAAAACTTCTTGGATTTTTCTTCCTCCGTTTCTTTTTTTTTTTTTGGTTTGATGTATTTTTGCCAGTGCTGTGAGTTGAACTCGGGTCCTAGGATCCCCGGATCATCTGTGGGTGTAAATGCTGTACCCCAGCCTAGGATAATCATGGTTTAAGACAATAAAGTGCTTCCTTCAGCAAAAGGAGCTCAGGGACAATGTCTAGGCTCACAGTTCAAGCCTCAAAAAAAAAGCCATTACAAAAAGCCATTAAAAAGCCACAAAAAAGAGCCATTAACTCCATGTATCTGTGTGTGTATGCATGTATTTCTATCAGTGAACATCCAAGGTCTCTATGAAGAAAGGCACACAGCTAGGAAATTTGCTTTGAATAGAATGATTTCATAGCACAGATGGTGTTTTCAAGACAGTGCATATTTCGGGGCTCCCCTCACTGTTCCCAGGGTATCCTGAGGGTTTCTACGCACCCCAGGCTGCTGGAGGAAGTCTGCCTCACTGTTGGAACAGGCAGACAAAAAGTTTCACTCCTGTACAGCTGTGTAACAAACAATTTATCGGGGGCAATTAGTGAGGATGAGTGTGGATGGGCTCTGAAAACCAGGAGAAAAAGGCCTCTTTGTACCCCAAGCTAACTCTCTCCCCAGTGCTCTGTTTTGACAGGAAGCTTTCCATTGTGCCACCTCCTGTGGCAGGCCAAGCTCCCTGCACTTGTCCTGTCTTTGTGAGACTATGTTCCAATATTGAAACAAACTGCTTCAATTAATTCGAGTCCTTCTGGTAGACAACTAGGGAGCTGAACCTAATGAGAAGATTCCTAATTGGCAATGGTGGTGCCTCCCTAAGATTCTAGAAGTTTGCTAAATCTAAGCACTTGTGCAAAATCACAATGCTTCCTGTCATCTAGATCTGGTGAAGCTTATCAGGTTTTGAAACCTTTGTCCTCTCCTAGTCAGGCCTTGGGTGGCTAGGTTTTGGGGTTGAACACAGGGCCAGGGTGATGACCATGAGCTCAGAGCAGAATCCAGGTGCTTTACCATTTTGTGTCACAACTTTACTTCTGCTCTGTGTTTGTGTGTGTGTGTGTATACCCTAGTCCTGGAGCTTGAACTCAGGACATGAACATTGTACCTGTTTCACCTGTTCAAGTATACCACTTGAGCTTGAACCAGAGAGCCAGTTCAGACTTTTTTTCTAGGGATGTGGTACTTAGGATTCAAACTCAGGGTTTCATACATGCAAAGCACTCTACCCCTAACACAAGTTCCCAGCACTCCACTTCAGGTTTCCTTCTTTCTTGTAAGTTGGAGGAGTTCAAGTCTGGGCCTCGGTGCTGTCTCTGAGCTCTTCAGCTCAAGTCTAGCACTCTACCACTTGAGCTACAGCGCCCCTTCAGGCTTTCTGGTGGTTCATTGGAGATAAGCATCTCAAGGAATCTCCTGCCCAGGCTGGATTTGCACCATGATCCTCATGTCTCAGCCTCCTGATTAGCTAGGATGACAGGTATGAGCCACCGATGCCCAGCTTCCTCTTCAAGTTTCTAAGTGGTAAATATATGATAATAGTATCATGGGACATTTTGTCAAGTTAGATGGCAGCTGTTAGCACCAGACTCCCAACTTGCTCTGTGATGAGGTACTTGTAGTCCCATACTTGTGATGAGGTATTTGTAGTACTATACTTACATTGTTGCAGTCAGAACATTCTATCTTTTTTTTTTTTTGGTGCCAGTCCTGGCTCTTGAGTAAGGGTCTAGACACAGTCCCTAAGTTTTTATGCTCAAAGCTAGTGCTTGACTGCTTGGGTGACAGCATGACTTCTGGATTTTTTTGTGTACACAGTAGTGAGGAATCGAATGCAGGGCTTTGTACTTACTAGGCGAACATTCTATCATTAAGCCCCAGGAGTGACAATTGTATGAACAGATAAATGTATAGATTGGTAGATAGACAAATAGATGTATATGTATAAAACAAGAGAGAGATGTCTGTATATTATGAAATTGCATATACAATATTAATACCGATTATTGGCAATTAAATTATTCCTTCCATTTTTTAAGTATCATGATTGAATACATAATAAAGTATTAATTGAAATCTAGTCAATATTGTATAATTGTGTATAATTTTATAATATCGTATACTAACTACTAATTTAATTGTTAATTTTATAACATTCCATTCATATGGATATATATGGGAATAGGTTTCTGAGAATCTCCATTCATTAGTGGCAGTCCTGGGATTCGACCTCCAGGCCTAAGTTGCTGGTTTTGGCTATGGCTTCCCTAATACCCCACCAAACATCAGCAATGCAAGATAATGTATGCTTTCTGGGCCTTGTCATTTAGACCCAGGATGGTCACAATACAAAGGGAAAAAAAAAGAAAACTATCTCCTTGAACTTCTCAGTTTTAGGCTTCTCCTTTACAGTTTTTTATTTCTTTTTCAACCCCGAGATTTGAACTCGGGTCCTAGGATGCCACCACCAACTGTGACAGAGATGTCAAGACCTGAGTTCAAGCCCCGTGCTTAGGCAAAATAATAATAATAATAATAATCATAATAATAATAGTAATAATAATAGTAATAAGGTCCTGGTTTGGAATTTGCACCATTTTTCTAGTAGGCCGGGGATTTGCACTCAGGGTCTGGGTGCAGAGGAAAGGCTCAGCATCCTTGAAGACAAGAAATTCAGACCAGTTCCCAGGGCCTGAATTGAAGCACCAGCACTGGAAAAAGTAATATTAATATATGAGATCCATTTGCATACATGGGTTACTACATCTGACATTTATTACCCTTATTTATTTAGTATTTAGTATATACACATGTAACATTTCTTTTATTACATCATATCACACAGGATATAGTTGCATATGGATTATACATCATACTGAGACCAAGGACTTTCACAGAGAAGGAAAATAATGTGTCAAAATTGGCTTCTTACTCCACGAATAAATTTTTGGCCATGCTGGGATTTCATCTCACAGCCTACAATGCCCAATCCGTAAATAGTGTTAGTCTTAGCAGACCAGCCTCCTGAAAACTGAGCGGCCAGGAAGTTCTGAGAACCTGTTATCAAGCCAAAGTAGTGCCCCCCATATATATATATATATATATATATATATATATATATATATGTATATATATATATATATATATATATATACATATATATATATATATATATATATACATATATATGTATGTATACGTTGATAAATATGTAGATTGAAGTAGATAGAGAGATAGACATAAACATATATACAAATATATACATATACAGAGAGTGGGACTGTGAGGATATTAAATTATATATGTTATTTCCAATTATTAGTTAATAAATTTTGCCTCCATTTAATGAAGTATCCGGGTTGAATACTTATAAAAGTATTAATTAAAAATTAATCAATATCCTTAATTATACCATGGTGCTAGAATGGAAAACATAAACCTAATAATTTTTGTGAGGCATTCTAAAATAGGGTCATGAATCCACTGCACAATTATTGTTACATTAATAACACTCCATAAGCATTCACATGAACAGGAATAAGTTTGTCAGGCTCTCCTTCCTTTTGTGGGTGGCAGTCCTAGCATTCAAACTCCAGGCCTGGGTCGTTTAATTATAATGCAAACCATTGGAATGACACCGCGAAGACTTCAGATTGTTACCATTAAAAAAAAGAAAAAAGAAGAAGAAAAGTAAGCAAGGTGCCAGTGGCTCTTGCCTGTAATCCTAGCTCCTCAGGAGGCCAAGATGTAGAGAATGCCAATTTGAATTCAGCCAGGATGGGAAAGTCCATGACATTCTTCTTTCTAAGAGATCAAAGGGGAAAACAACATGCATGGGGCTGTGGCTCAAGGGCAGAGCACTACTCTCGAGCAAAAGGTGCTCAGGGACAGAGCCTAGGCTCATAGTACAACCCTGGACCTGCCAAAAATAAAAAACGAGGCAGTAACTCCATGTATCTGGGTATGGACAATGGGCATTCAGCAGGTTGCCCATGCCCAGCCCCCCAACCTGGGCAAGCTGGGACAAGCCCTCAGAGAGTACAAAGTCTGAGCAGGCAACATGAACAAAGAATCCTTCTCTGCCATTTAAGAACTGAAGCTTTATGTTCTGGCCGAGGTGTCCCATCGGGACACCATGCAGCCAGCCACTGCCTCCAGGGAAAGCACAGTTCCTAGGCTGTAAGAGTTGTCAAAGGTTCTGGCTCCATATTCTCTATTCTTCTGTAGGATGACAGGCTAGACTTCTGGGGCATGTGGCTATCACTCATTTATCATTCTCATTGCTGAGTCACAAGCTGGTCCCAAATCATGGCAAAGATATGAAATAGAGATTTCTACACCAAAGGGGGTAAGCCAATAAACCCCACCCTCATAACTCCCGTTAGAAGGGAGCCTTGGGCTGAGATTGTGGCTTAGTGCTAGAGTGCTTACCTAGCCCGCATGCACAAACCCTGGGTTTGATTGCTCAGTACCACAGAAACAGAAAAAGCCAAAAGTGGTACTGTGGCTTAAGTGATAGAAAGATAGCCATGAGCAAATGAAGCTCAAGGGTATGCCGAGACCCTGAGGTCAATCCCCAAGACTGTCAAAAAGAAAAAATTCATCCTGGTGTGATATTTTGCTCTGGGACTCAGAGGAGGGCTGAAGTTATAGATAAGATGTAGAGTAGAGGACAGGTGCTGGTGGCTCACCCCTGTAATCTTAGCTACTCAGGAGGCTGAGATCTGATGATACCAATTGCAAGCAATAAAGTCTATATGAGACACTTTTCTCTAATTAAACACCCAAAAAGCCAGACTTAAAGCTGTGGTTCAAGTAGTAGAGTGCTAGCCTTGAGCACAAAAGCTCAGGGATATGATAGCATCCAGGCCATGAATTCAAACCCCAGGACTGGCACACACACACACACACACACACACACACACACACACACACACACACACACACACACACACCAAGATAGAGCATTTGCCAGTCAGCTTGCACAAGTTCCATCTCTAGAAACTCAATATAAAAAAAAAGAAGGAGAAGGGAAGGAAAGACTTGCTCCACGAGGTGATATAACCAATGCCAAAACTCCACAGGAGTTCCAAGATGTGGATTCAGGACAGAGGGCCTCAGGCAGAAGGTACAGCATGGGCAAAGGTCCTGAGGTGTGCTTTAGAGCAGATGGTATGGGTGGAATGAAGGTTCTGTGGCTTCAGACAAGTCTGGTAGGACATTCAAGGCTGGGTCAAGGTTTATATGTGAGTCACAGGTAGGGCAGAGGCTGGAGTCCCAGAATGGGGCCCAGAAGGAAGATTAGATGGCTTTTTACCAGAGACCCCAGCCATTTCCTGTGGCTGGAAGCTTATTTTTCAGAGCTCCTGACCCTCAGACCTCCTTTGCATGGAGGAGTAAGGGCAAACTCAGGGTAGAACACTTGCTTAAGAAAAGCTTCTAGCCCAATGCCACCAGTGGCTCAACCCCTGTAAATCCTAGCTACTCAGGAGACTGAGATAGAGATCGTGGGTAAAGCCAGCTCAGGGGAGGAAAGCAAGTGAGACTCTTCTTGACGATGAACTACCAAAAGCCAGAAATGGAGCTTTGGCTCAAGTGGCAGAGTGCTAACCTTGAGGGAAAAAATGAAGAGACCAGAGCCTAACCCCTGAGTTCAAGCCCCAGTACTTGCACCTAAAAAAATAAAGAAAAGCTTTCAGAAGCTCCTAGTCTACTGTGGTGAAAGGCCAGATCAGCCGGGCACCGGTGGCTCACACCTGTCCTCCTAGCTCCTCAGGAGGCTGAGATGTGAGGATCACGGTTCAAAGCCAGCCTAGGTAGGAAAGTCTGGGAGACTCTGATCTCCAAGGAAACTCCAGAAACCCAGAATTGGTGTTGTGCCTCAATTGGCAAGCCAAACACCTGGGGGACAGGCCCCAGGCCCAGAGTTCAAGTCCCATGACCAACACCTGGCCTGCTTGGACCTCACTCTGTGGATCTAGGCAGAGTAATTTCAAGTGGGCCACTGAGGGTCTCCCAATATCTAGGTGTCCTACAAGTCTTGAGAGCAGCCTCTTTGGAGGCCTTTGCCTACAGAGCAGGCCACAGTATCAGAGAAGGTTGGAGCCTTGAGCACGGAGATCATTAATCTGTTCATCAGAATGGCATCTGTCATGGCTGCACTGTGCATCTGAGCAATAAATTGACCTCTCAGACCAAAGTTCTGGGCCAGCAGGGGCAGGAGCTGCAAGATGGCACAGCAGGTAATGCCCACTCACTCGAGTATCACAAGAGTGTGAATCTGGCAGGCACACATTGGGCGGGTATTGAGTTGGGCTCATGAAAGACTTGTAGTCTCAGGTATCCACAGCCAGCAGGCTGCTGCTGGTAGCAGTCTCTATCCCAGGAGTCACAGGGTTCGGAGCCTTACTTTCCTTACCAGTGCTCAGGGCAATCGTGGGCCGACTACAAACGAGCATCCATAGTGGCTTCCCTTGGTCCTGTGGCCCCGTGCATGGATAGAAAGGCAGGTTCCATGGAACTTACTGGCATGACCCAGACCCCTCAGCCCAAGAATGACTTAGGGAAAAACTACTTGATCTGCTTTGAGAGTTTACTATGACTATGCCTCAGGAGTGCCCCCAGTTTTCTAGCTGAGCTCATCATTACCACCTTCTTCTGTGTGTGTGTGTGTGTCTGTGTGTGTATGTATGCCTGCACACACTTGCACACATCTTTGTACTAGGGCTTGAACTCAGGGCCTGGACTCTGTGCCTCACCTTTTTCATTCAGGGCTAGCACTCTACCACTTGAGCCACAGCTTTTCTTCCAGCTTTTTGGTGGCTAGTTGCAGAGGAGAGTCTCACAGACTTTTCTAGCTGGGCTGCCTCTGAATGGCAATCCTCAGATCTCAGACTCCTGAGGAGGTTGGACTAGGAGGGCATGAGCTATTAGCATCTGGCCACACTTTCCTTCTTGGCTGAAACAGACTACCTATCCCCCAGCCGAGCGCCCATCTACAGCTACCCTCCTTCCCCAGGCTACAGAAGAAACATACCCTCCCATGAGTACAAAGAAATGGGATCAGGTTAGAGGTTTATGTTCTCCACACAGTCACGGGATGCTGGGAGCTGAAGTGGAGGTCAGAGATCTAGGCCAGGGGAAGTAGACAGCTGTTAGAACAGAAGAGCGTATGAAAAGACATCCTTGCAACTGGATGCCAGTGGCTCATGCCTATAACCCTAGCTACTCAAGGCTGACACCTGAGGATCAATCAAGATTCAAAGCTAGCCTGAGCAGACTCTTCTCTCCAATGAATCACCAAAAGCTGGGAAGCAGAGATACCCTAGTTCAAGTGGTACAGCACCAACCTTGTGCAAACAAGCTAAAGGATATCACCTAGGCTCTGAGTTCAAGTCCTGGTAAATACACACACACACACACACACACACACACACACATGCATACACGCATGCACGCATGCACACAAACACACATGCAAGCACATGCATCCACTATCATCCTTAACTGGAGCCAATTGTTCATACCAGCAATTCCAGCGACTCAAGAGGCTGAGCTCTTAGAATGGCAGCTTGAAGCCAGCCCAAGCAGGAAAGTCTGTGAGACTCTTCTCTCCACTAACTACTAAAAATGGTGAAAAGTTATCTGTGATTCAAGTGGTAGAGTGTTAGCTCAGGGACAGTGCCTAGGCCCTGAGTTCTAGCTCTGAGATTTTTTTTTTAATATACACCCTTTGCCTTCCCCACCCCCACAGACCATAAATCCAGATTTTGGTCATACTAGATCTCATTTTTGCTCCTGCCACTTCCATATCACTGCCACAAATGGCCGGTGTGTGGCCAGCCACGGGTTAAGACGTGAACTTACGCAAGGAAGGCATAACCAGGTCAAGGCTAATGCCCCAGAACACTGAGCTACTGGCCGTACCAGTCTCTCATCCCCCAATTCCCTGGTCCTGGAATCTTAAGTCTGTGCCTCTGTATTCTGGGTATCTGGAATTGTCTAGAAGGACCTGAGAGGCCAAGCTGGGGCTGGGAGATAGACTTGGCTGTGATAATGTTCGTTGACATTTCCTAGACAACAACAGATACTTCCAAGCCACCTGGGCCTCACCTCTATGCAGCCCAAGATCCTTCTTGCTTGGGCAGCCTTCAGTCAGCTATCAAGCTCAAGTGTGTCAGAGCCACTGGCAACCACCCTTCCCCCACTCTACTGCCAGCCTGCTGGGAGGGACACGCAGCCAGAGGCCCAGCTGAGGAAAAGGACAAGACATCCCATGACTGAACCCCACCCCTCCAGAGGTAAGGGAGAACCTATGCCAGCTGGCCCTGCTGACACAGAATCCCCTGGAAGTGGCCAAAGATATGGACAGCCAGACTTGGGCCCCAATGAAAAGTTGGACTATGCAGGTCTCTGGCAATTTAAGACTCATTGTAGACCCTGACGGGGCAAAAGGCAAGGTTGTAATGGAAGAGGGGCAACATCCGAGGTCAGGAAGAGGAAGACAGGAACCCAGGAAGGGGACAGAGAAAGATGAGGAAACACACACACACACACACACACACACACACACACACACAGGGGTAGCCCAAGGCCTCATCAGTCCCTGAGCACCCGAACATGCCAAACCCCGAGTAGATGGCACTACCGTCCTCAGACCAACTGTAGACAAATCTCAGCCTCTCACACGTCTGGAATGGCTCATAACACAGAATGGCATTTCCTACTGTACATAACTCTATGCAGAAAACTCATCCACCTTATTTTTGGTTGTAGGTCATGGGGTTTGTACTATGGGCCTGCATGCAGTCCCTCAGCTCTTCAGCTGAAAGTGTGCGCTCTACCACTGGAGCCACAGCACCACCTCTGGTTTTCTGGTGGTTCATTGGAGATAAAAATCTTACAGACTTTCCTGCCCAAGCTGGCTTTGAACTGCAAGCCTCAGATCTCAGCCTCCTGAGTAGCTAGGATGACAGTTGTGAGACACTGGCAGCACCTGGCTTCAGTTACCTTCTTATAGCCAGGTGAAACCCAACTTGTCAGGCTACAAACCACGTGCAACCCTTCACTTCAGACCTTGACACCAGCATCCAAAACTATATTTCCATGGATGGAGGGAATATAATTGACACTACCCTCCCATCCCTGCTCCCATTAGCCTACTCCCTGCCTAAGACAGGCCACGGCTTCTGGAGTTGTTGGTAAGGCAACGCCCACCCTGCTGTGACTTCACACTGGGGCAAACCTGGAGAGTTTTTAGAAATTTCTGTACACTTAGGCTAGCATCTGGTCTCCCAACGACAAGACCCCCCATTGCTTCACCATCACTTGCAAGCAAGGGTGTATTTCTGTTTTTGTTGTTGTTGTTGTTGTTGTTGTTGTTGAAGGGCTTGAACTCAGGGCTTGGGAACTGTCCCTGATGATGATTTTTGCTCAAGGCCAGTTCTGTACCTTTTGAGCCATGGCGCCATTTCTGTTTGGAGATTGGGAATGACACTCTCATGGGACTTTCCTGCCACGCCTACTCTGGTGGAGTCTGCTTAGCATGGGAAACCTGCTTTCAGACCTGAGAATGGGGCTTCACAGAGACCTATCTCTGAGAATGGGACTTCACCGAAGTCTACCTCAGAGAATGGGGCTTCAAAGAGGCCTACCTCCTGGAAAGGCTGGCAAGCCCCTGGGAAAGATGTGTTTCTGTCCCTGCTTTTCTTTTCTTCACTGTATAAGAGTGCCTATTATTCTTTTACTGTTTCTGCTGCTCATTGTACTTACTCATGCTCAATGTTCCCTTATTCAAAGCTCTTTCTTAAGAGAGTTGATGACTCCAACATCTGATGAGTGTCTTAAAAATATGACTAACTCACCAGAGTTAAGTGCTACCCTGAAAGCCCCTCTTATGGAGGCTAGTAGACAAGTCATAAGTAAATATAAAAGTATTGGGGGTTTCACGACAGCAGAAGGAATTGTTTGTAAGAGATTTACAAGAAGCTGTAGGCCGGCTAGAACAGAAAGAATGTATGGCAATTGCTGGGAGAACTACTTAGGAGAAAGAATTTCCTGTTACTCTCTTTCATTTACTAAGAGACTTGCTAGATCTAGGCCTCCTTGGCGCTTACTATTAAAGAAGGAACAGGAAAGATCTTATGGGACAGTTAAGGCCTCTATAGAAAAAGGTAATAGTTAATTGGTGATAAACATCGAAACCCATAGTATTTCTTAAAAATAGAGATAAGCCAGAAACAGTGCCTATCAGGCGACCAGCTGGTAACCACCCAAGAATGAAGCCCTGCAGCAAGATTGTGTAACCTTTTTCCCTTTCTCCTGGAGACTTTTGCTATAAAAGTTTGTTATCCTCTGCATTAAATCGCACTCAGCATCCACTCCTCTTGTGTGTGAGTTGTCTGTTTGCCATCTCCCCACCTATTCCAGTTCCTCCACTAGGTGTCCTCCATCATCCCGACAGAGCCGATCCGCGGCACTTTCCTGCCTGGGCTGGGAAATGAGATCCTCTGAATCTCAGCCTCCCGAGTAGCCAGGATGACAGGCGTGAGCCACCAGCACAAGGCTTACTGTGTCTCAGTCTTTAGAATTTCCATGTAGTCCTCCTCTATACACTATCACCTAGACACTCCTCTATCTCCCCCACAGAAAGCAAAGAAAGGCTTGGAATTTGGTTAGGGCCATGGGGATTAAAGAGCTCCCTCCACATCTCTACCCCTCTCTAAGCTCCCATCTGCCTCCTCTGGATGGACTGGTCCTCTGAGACAGGTCAGACCCACTAGGACTTCTGGGGTTTGCCCTGTATCCCCCCAACCCCATCCAACTTGTACCTGAGGATTTCTGGGGCCATTTTCCCGGTGGAAGATTTTGGGAGGGTTGCTGATAACCACCTCCAGGGGTGTCCAGGGCAGAAGGAATATCCAGCTCTCCTCTGTCAAAGAAGGAGACACTAAGCATGGATGGATTTACTAAGAGCTACAGGGCATAGCCAACCACCTGTCACCAAGGTCCATCTGAGTGCTATTTTATTTTCACAGTCCTGGAGCTTGACCTCAGGGCCTGGGCACTGTCTAGGAGCTTCTTCTGACCGAGGCAAGCACTCTGCCACCTGAGCCATGGTGCCGCTTCTGGCTTTTTCTGTGTTTGTGGGACCTAGGAATTGAACCCAGGGTTTCCTGTGTACTAGGCAAGCCCACTACTGCTAAGACACAGTCCCAACCCTGGATAGCTGTTCCTCTGTGAACCCTCGGGCCTGTCTCGGGATAGTCTTTCACATCAATACTGAGTTTCTCACCAGCAGCCCTGGCTGTAAATAAACATGCTCAACTATGTTGTAATTTATCTACAGCATCTTTGCTCTCTGTGCTTCCTGTCAAATCCTCTTTGTTAAGAAAAACCTCCTTTCAAGTGCTGCCTCTAAAAAGCCCACTCCAATCGCCCTGACAGAGCAAGATCTTCTCCACTCTGCAGGCTGCCTGCCTTGTCATGCTTTGCCTTCAAGCTGGTGTGGGTTAAGAGCACACGAAGGAGAAGGCCTGGCTTCCACCACCCAATTTCTGAAGGCTCTGATACACTACCTAGAACCAGTGCTGTATCACACTCTGTGAGAAGGCACTCAAGGCCCAGGCAGTCTGGGGGCAAAAAGATGGGGCCATTTTTGTGTGTGGACTTGAACTCATGTTCTGGGAGTGGTCTCTCTGAGTTTTCATGCTCAAGGTAGTGCTCCACAAATTGAGCCACAGCTCCAATTCTAACTTTTTGGTGGTTTCATGGAGAGTAGATTCTCACCAGCTTTCCAGCTTATGGCTGGCTTTGATCTTTGATCCTCAGATATTTGCCTCCTAAGTAGCCAGGGTGTCAGATGTGTACCTGAGCCAGAGGTGATGGGCCCCAGACCCTTTCTTTGTTTATCTCATGCCAACAAGCAAGCCGTAGTTAAAATAGTCATTTACAAGGGATCAAGTTCCTCTGTTAGGTCAGTTAATACAAGGAGATAATGTGCCTTTGGAAAAGGCTAGTCTGAGTTGGCCTAGGTGAGTGTGTGTGTGTGTGTGTGTGTGTGTGTGTGTGTGTGTGCATGTGTGTGTGTGAGTTTCGGGGATACCTACCCCCATCTCTGCAGTGCCTCATCCTCCCAGTGGTGAGTACATCCAGAATCCCCACCCCAAGGAAAGTGGGTAGGGGAGGGTATATAAGGTCACATTGAGTGGGATGATCTGAATTCTATCCTGAAACTGAAGCCTGGAGAGCTAATGGAGAGAAGGGGAGGTTTAGAGGAGCATCAAAGAAGCCCCTTACTTTTGGCTACAAGTACCAAAGAGAAGACTGAATCCATTTTTTTAGTAGTAAGATAACAGGTGCCCACTATTCATTTATTTTATCATTTTTTTCTGAGCCCTAGGACTTGGATTCAGGGCCTCAGTGTCGTCCCTGAGCTTCTTTCATTCAAGGCTGAGGTACTACCACTTGAGCCACAGCACATCTGGCTTTTTTTCTGGTGGGGGGAGGTGTTTTGGGGGAGATAAGTATATCACAGACTTTGCTGCCTGTGCTGGCTCTTAGTCATGACCATCAGACCTCAGCCTCCCAAATAGCCAGGATGATGGATGGGAGCCACCAGCACCTGAACGCCAACATCCATTTATATTCCTCTAGGGCCAGTGCCGGCCACCTGCACTGCACCCCTCCTTATTGTGAGTGGGAAGTAATCATGAGTGGGTTTGATACTTCAACAGCCCGCCTACTTACCTTTGAGCATTGTATCTGATCAGTTTGATGGCAGCTACTTCCTTATCCACAGCAATGACTTGGCTCTGTCACAAGAACAAAGGTACCACAAGAGCTGCCAGGTCTGGAGTCTTTCCTCTGCACCCCGCCCCCCTACTTGAAATGACACACCCCAGCAAAGCGAAGTAGACATAGAGTGAATTCATTTTCTTATAACTGCGGTCTGGCCAGATAGATGGCAGTGAGGATCAGAGGCCCAGGATCATGCTAGGCTGTTGGACAACACGATGCCTCCTCATCCACTTTCCTTTAACTATCTTAGCAGAGGGTAGTGGGGAAGTACTGAATGAATAACCATCACGTTCTAGCCCGGGCACAGAGTGGCTGACCTCAGGGAGCTATTTCAACAGGCTGAGCAAGACAGCTCCTGACCCACAGCCCACCTCCAGAATGAGAGGGTTACCGTGGGTCTCAGCCACATGGAGACACTGAGCCACCTCCTCCAGGACACATTCAACCAGTTTCTGAAAGAGAGAGAGAGACAGAGAGACAGAGACAGAGAGACAGAGACAGAGACAGAGAGGGAGAGAGAGAGAAAAAAAGAAAGCAAGAAAGCAACAAAGCAAGAAAGAAAGCAAGAAAGAAAGCAAGAAAGAAAGAAAGAGAAAGAAAGAAAGCAAGAAAGCAAGAAAGCAAGAAAGCAAGAAAGAAAGAAAGGAAGAAAGGAAGAAAGAAAGCAAGAAAGCAAGAAAGCAAGAAAGCAAGAAAGCAAGAAAGCAAGAAAGCAAGAAAGAAAGAAAGAAAGAAAGAAAGAAAGAAAGAAAGAAAGAAAGAAAGAAAGAAAAAAGAAAGTCAAAATTGGACTTATGCCTGATGCCAGTGGCACAGGCATAATGCTATACAGGAAGCTGACATATGAGGATCATGGATTTTAGCCAGCGCAGGCAGGAATGTTATGTGAGTCTCTTATCTCCAAAGAACCACCAGAAATCCAAAAGTGGTGCTGAGGGCTCAAGTGGTAGAGCACCTGCCTTGAACTGAAGAGCTTGGGGACAGCGCCCAGGCCCAGAGTTCAAGCCCCAGGACTGACAAGAAGTAGACTTTCCACCACAATAAGTGGACTGAATAGCAACCATTGTCATAGGGAGCATGGCAGAGAAGTCAGGCTGAGCTTCCTGTAAACTGGGGGTCATGAATAGGTCACCCAGCTTCTTTGTGCCTCATTTTCCCCAGCTGCAAAACTGAACACAGTGAAGGATCCCCTTCCACATGGGGATAGGGTAAGGATGAAAGAGAGCCACAGCACCACTTCCTGTTCTCTGGTGGTCCATTGGATATCAAGTCTCACAGACTTTTCTGCCCAAGCTGGCTCTGAACCGTGGTCTTCACATCTCAGTCTTCTGAGTAGCTAGGATGACAGTTGTGAGCCACTGGTGACTTCCGGTTTCAGCGACCTTACCTACCCAGAGGAAAACCATCTCATAAGGCCACAAACTCCTTGCAACCCTTCACTTCAGACTTTGTCACCAAGAATCCAAATCCATCCTTTACAGAAACAGACACAACAATCCCAGCCCTGCACCAATTCACCCACTCACTGCCTGCCACAAGCCATGTCCTCTTGAAGCTGTGGCTTCAAGCTGGGGTAAACTTGGGGAGTTCTTAGAAATGTCTGTACAGTGGGGTGAGCACCTGGTCTCCAAACCACAGCACCCCCCTTTTCATCCCTTGCACACCTGGACCATCCTTTGCAGGCAAATATGTTTTACTTTCTTTCTTTTTTCAGTTGTGGGGCTTGAACCCTAGGCCTGGGTGCTGTCCCTGAGCATTTCAGCTCAAGGCAAGCACTCTACTACTTAAGCCACAACACAACACCACTTCTGCTTTTCTGGCAGTTCGTTGGAGATAAGAGCTTCAGGGTTTTTCCTGCCCAGGCTGGCTTTGACCCCTGATCCTCAGATCTCACCTGCTGAGTACCTAGGATGAGAGTCATGAGCTAGTGCCACCTGGCCAAAGATACTTTTCCATGCCTGTCATCCTATCCCCTCAGGAGACTGAGATCTGAGTACTGCAGTTGGATGCCACCCTTGGCAACAAAGTCCATGAGAACTCTTTATCTCCAATTATAAACACCCAAACAAGTTGGAAGTGGAGTTGTGGCTCAAATGGTAGAGTGCTAGCTTTGAGTATAAATGACAAGGGATAGGACCCAGTCCCTAGTTTCAAGCTTTTTCTAGCAAAGACCCACCCAAGAAAGGGAAGCAGGTGGACATGCGGGAGCTGAAAGCTCACACATAATACTCAAGACTCCCAGAACAGACCCCATCCTGATCTGATTCTCTAGATTCTATGTCCTACATCATGGTAATCTTAGATGGAACTTACCATGCACCATCAGGATGTTCAAGTACAATCGCATATTCAGGATCCCCTGACCTTATCAAAGACTCAAGATCTCTCACTGTCCTGCCTCTACACTGGATAGGGAGGTGAGGTCTAGTTATCCAACCACAGGATGTGGGAATGAAAGGATTTCTCAGTCAAGGGACACAGACTCAAGGGCTCCAGGTCCCTTTCTCTCAGGAAGGAGAAAAGGGCTGATCTATCCCAGGAATGTTCCTGGGTTGTGAGTATCCTCAAAGAAACAACCCTGCTCAGAGACCAGTGCCTCTGGTTTTCCCACCAGCCTCTATCCAAACCTGTCCCACCTTCAGTCTGCCCTCTCTGAATCCCAGATCTGCATCTAGACTAAAGGCTGAGCCTGCAAAGAGAACCATCTCTGCCTCTGAGAATGGCAATCTCGGGGTCCTCACGTCCCCTAGAGGAAGTCTGGGGCAACAAGGGTCCTTACTCCCATCCTCATTCCCTGGCTGTCTTGTGCTAGTGGCCAGCTTACTTCTGTCTCTGGTGGAGGAAAGAACGGGGGAGGGGGAGGTGTCAACTTCAGATTGAGCCCTGGAAAGTCCCAGGCCCCAAGGATGTACTGCACAGGCATCCTGCAGTGGATAGCCAGGTGGTCAATGGTGACCCAATGTGCCAGGACTCTTAATAGCAGTGTGGCTGGGTCAAAGGCTCTATCACTTTTGGTCTAGGTTGTCAGGCGAAGTCATGGCTACAATGTCCTGACACTCTCTTCCCTCTTCATCTTCCTGCTTATTCCTTGCCCCCCCACACACTCCCTCACAACAATACCTCCCTAGCCCTTGTACAGCTTGTTCTTATCTGACCAGAAAATAAACTCATTGGCACCAGGGATGATTGAAACCTGGTGGCACGCCTTGAGTCCTAGTGTCTACCTGAGGCTGCTTCCCTCTGCAGTCAGCTACCACAAAGCTCCTGGATATCAGAAAGTTGCTGAGGTGTCAGTAGCTTGGTCCTACATACTGGCTTTAGGCTCTGAAATTGTCCCCACATAGATTGTGAATGGTTGGCTCCCTTGTTCCAGGGACTCCAAACCAAGTCTCACATGTTCTCCCTTCTTCCTTCCTTTCCTCTTTTTCTCCATCTGGACTTCCCTCCTCTTTCTCTCTTTCCTTCCTTTCTCTCACTCCTGGACCTTGAACTCGGAGCCTAGGTGCTGTCCCTGAGCCTTTTTACTCAAGGCCAACAGACTATGGCTTGAGCCACACATCCACTTCTGGTGTTTTCTTTATGGTAGTTAGTTGGAGATAAGAGTTTTACAGGCTTTCCTGCTTGGGCCTCAAGCATCCATCCTCCCATCACAGCCTCCTATGTAGCCAGGATGACAGGCATGAAGCACCGGCATCCAGCTCAAACCAAGGTTTCTTCATGTGCTGTGGAACCAGCATTGGAAACTCTCATTGTCTATGACCCCTCCAGAGACTGGCGCACACTGTAACGCTTTGTGGGTAAATAAATGAGCGTCTGTCTACAAAAATACTACAGAAAAGTCCCATCCCATTCAGGTAAGCATCTTGGTGGGTGGGGAAAAGCCTGATGTAGCTCTCCCACAGTTCTCCCTTCTCCCTCTTCCCACCCTCCTTGTGCCACTGAATTTAATTGTTTTGGCTCTGAAGACATGATCCACGGTGTGCTCACTGGATTCTGGGGCCTCTGGGATGCCTATCTTCTCAAAGATCTCTGGCCAGCGGCTGACCGCTCTGTGGCACTCAATTCCCCACTCAGGAGTGAATGAGGTTGCCATGAGCTGAAGGCCAGGCTCAAGGGGCCTACTCTCCTACCCCTGGGGCCAGGCAGGATGGACCACCACATCTGGCCCCCAAGTTTCATGTTGCAGAGAAAGGATCCTCGAGGCATCTTGGGTATATGAACCTCCCAGAGTCCAGTGCAGGTGCTGAGAATCCTCTCTACTCATAGCTGGGAGGCTAGGGATGGTGAGGTCACAATCTCTGCTCCCCATGACATCCTCAATGTTATGTCTAGGTCTCAGGACCCCACCAAGAAGACCACCAAGAATCAGACTCTACAGCTGTTTTATTTAAACAGGCTGCAGCTCGGGCCTCGTCCTACGCTCTGACACAGCAGAGCCCAGGAGGAGATCCCCGAGCTAAGGATTTACAGGTCTTATGAAGGCACACAACCAGGTGGTTTAGCACCATGTGTTGCTCTGCTCTGAAACAAGCAACAAATGGGCACTGCCTCAAGTATTTTAACCCTTCACTCAACTGTGGTGGTCACACTAGAGAGAGTCAGAGGAGAATCAACAGCTGCCGCATAAAAGCAATCAAGGCACAACGTTCATAGCAGGAGACCATCTGGCTTGGGAATTCTGTTTGTGATACTTTGAATGTCATTGATTGTTGGCTGAAATGGTTCATCTAATTTGAGCCATAATCCCAGGCGTTAGTGGAAATTGCCAGCTTCAAGAAAAAACCCTGGAAAAGGTGTCATTTCAGTTGTCCCAATCAAACTTAAAGGGTTCCAAAGTTAGCGGTCCCCTTTTCTTTCCAGACAGCCTACAGCAGGTTAAAGAAACTGGCATTCAGCAAGCCCTAGATAACTGCCATGGCCTGATACCGAGCAGGCTCCAACAGGGGGAATGCACTTGCCTACCACTGCCCAGCAGGAAACAGCACAGGCAGGACATAGATTAGAGTCTGCAGAATTCCAGGGAGGACTTCCCACCAGTGCACTCCCCTGGGAGGGAATCCATGCAACCAGTGGGAGCCCAGAGCCCCCTGCCCAGATCCCCATGGACACCATCAATGCCCTGGGTAAAGTTGCCCTCTCATCCTTGGTAGTGGTGAACCATCTGCAATGTCACACCGTTCACCACTTCCCAGACCCTCCTAGCTTCACAGCCCCTGCCCTACTCCCCCCCTCCATCTTGTTCCCTAATTACATTTGGCAGACACATTCCCAACCCTTGAATTAGCTCCAACTATACAAACGAGAACAGACTGTCTGGCTGGAAGAGTGCGGCTGTGGTCACACTCGTCTCACAAGACTTCAGGCTTAAGACAGAAGGTGTCCACTTTGGTCTGTGGTTCACACAGGCCTCCTAGGGGAGACCCACACAGGCCCAGCAGCTACTGTGGGCTATAGGAAAGGGGGAAGAGAGAGGTGGAAAGGAACGTCTACTGAAATATTCCCCAAAGGAGCCATGAAACAGTGAAGGTGAAAACAAAAATTATGGCTGGTCTCATACTGGGCATTGCTGAAAAAAGAACAACAAATACACACACACACACACACACACACACACACACACACACACACACACACACACAAATCAAGAACAGTGACTGTAGACTCATCCATGCAGCACCTGCAATTTGCCAACTGATCACTCACCTGAGCACAGTCAGGCTCTCTCTCTCTCTCTCTCTCTCTCTCTCTCTCTCTCTCTCTCTCTCTCTCTCTTTCATGCACGCACACACACACACACACACACACACACACACACAGACTCAGAGCAGTGCCCCTCCTGAGTTTGTTGGTTCCTCATCTGGGACAATATACAAGCTGGAGCACGGGAGTTCCCTTGTCAGAACCAGGGGCTCGACCCAAGGAAGCACTGCTCTAATAATGCTGAACCACCCTGCCTCTCCCTTTCTCCAGGACCAGACACTTTCCCTTGGGAATAACCAGCCTTGACTTCCCATTCACCAAAACCCTAGGCCAGGACTTGGGGTGAAGGAGTCCTGAGACAGGTGGCTCTTCAGAGGCTGGACTGAAAACAAGCAGGAAGTCATGGTGCCCCCAGAGAAGTGTCTGACCCGGGGTGGGTGCAGTGTTGGGGAAATGGATGAGGTCCTAAAGGCTACATACGTGGATGAACTTCCTACTCCAGCCTAGATGCTTCTGGGTGACTTGGTGGATTCTTGGGGAGGATGAGGAAACCAGATGGACCTGGAGCACCAGGTGGTGGCAGAGCTGGGAAATGTGATCACCCTGTGAGTGCTGTTGACAACTGGAGTGGGGGGGACCAGCAGGGTGTATCTGTGTTGGAGGGGCATGTTCTTCCCAGACATTCACCTTCTATCTGATCCCTAGTCCCCTCATCTCCCTAGTGGGCTCTTCTGGGACCCTCCTCAGGGGAAAGGGTGACCGAGCACAAAAGACAAAGGCTCACACAGAAGGGGGGGATATCTTCTGCATCCAACACCACCCCACCACCAGAAAAAAGGAAAACTCCCAAGAAGGCAGGTGTGGAGGTGCTGCTCCCCACCTCTGACTAAAGCCACCGAGTTCCCCCAGGGAGAGAAAGGGTGAAGATGCATGGCTCTGTGGCTCCCACTCCTCTAGGCCAGGGGCTCACCCATCCCTGCATCTGCCTTTTTCCTGGGACACTGGCCACTAGGGATGGGGGTGGGATCCCCGGATCAACATCCACTCCCCCACCCCCCACTCCTGGGGCGCATTTGTGGCAGTCAGGGCTGGCCTGCCTGGTGCTGGGGAGGCATGTTTGGGACACAAGAGGGGAGGCAGGAGTCATGGATCTGGGTCCGGGTCCGTGGGGGGTGTGGGGTAAGGGGAGGTCATGAGGTGCAGACCCAAGGGGCTTCCACTGGGGACCAGGACCGGGTCAGGGCCGTAAGGAGGCCAGGTATGCACCATCTCTGGATGACTCCAAGAGGCGCCACGGGTCCAAGCTGGCAGCAACCTGTTTCAAACTAGGTGCCATGGGGAGGGCAGGAGAAGGGGCCAGGGCAAGGGTGGGCAGGTGGCAGGGCTGAGCTTGCCCCCTCCACAGCTGTGCTCCTGGTGCAGGGGCCTTGGACTCAGGGCCTACCTGGCCTCTGAGCCTCCCAGGGGCTGAGAGGGATGTGCCTGCTGTGCTGGCTTTGTGTCCTCTGTGCTCCTGGCCCAGACCTGTGCTCCTACAGCAGAGGAGGCCAGTCATGGATGCTGACACCCCTGGTGCATGTGTCTGCTCTTCTCTGCTCGCTCTCTGCCCCCACTTTTCATGCAGGCTGCCCAGCCCCTGCTGCACAAGTATGCCAGCTCCCGTGTGCCCCTGGCTGCAGCAACTATGTGCCCCTTCAGCCACACCCTGTCCTCCCCTCAGTCACACTCCCTCCCCACCTTGGCCATGTCCCCGCCCCTGGCTTTGTGCTGCCCTGACTCTGCCCTAAGACTACCAGGCCATGGCAGAAGCAGCCTCACCTCAGCTCAGGGCTTCCCCCCAACCCCAGCAGCTCCTGGGGGAATTGAAGATCCCCTCAGCCCAATCACTGGGGGAGACTCTTCTCCATCCACCCCACACACCAAGCAGGTGCAAGATAATGCTCCGAGTTTGTGTGTGTATGTGTGTGTGTGTGTGTGTGTGTGTGTGTGTGTGTGTGTGTGTGTGTGTTGTGTGATTGTCCTCTCAAGGACTCAGAACATTGAATCTTTTGGGATGACAGCACACAGCACACTTAAAAAAAAAGCACTAAGAACTCTGTGTAATGGATTTAGCACAGTGTGCCTTTTGAAGGACTCAGCACATAGCAACTTTTGGGATCCTCATGGTAATTTAATTACCAATAAGATTAGGCATGCCATTTTGACATCACTAAACTTAAATATCATAATATTATGGCATTATATGTCATAGTGACATTAGAGACATATGTGAATTCCTATTCTGTGATTTCATTCTATTACAAGCTAACAATATTGGTGGATATCAGAAATCTATTGCGACCTCAAAGCCATTGTGACATGAAAATCCCTTTGTGACATCACAGTGCCATTGTGATATCATTAGCCTGTTCTGACATCACAGACCTGTCCTGTCCATTGTGACCTCATCACCAATGTGACATCACAAAGCCATTGTGATATCACATTGCTATTGAGACATTACAATCACCTTGATACCTCCCAAACCCATTATGACATCTTTCGCACCTTTGAAAAAACACATGGCCTTTGTGACATCACAGTCCCTTTGTGTATCCCTATCCTCACTGTGAAATATCAATTGAGATCAGATATGCCATTGTAATATCACAAAGCATTTACAATATAATCATTGGTGTGACATCACATTGTCATTATGACAATATCAGGTCATTGTGACATCACAAATCTGTAATGACATCATACCACTATGACACCACATTGTCATTGTGACAACATATATATATTATGAAGGCCTATTATGTGATTTCGTTGTATTTCAAATGTGGGTTCATATCAAAAACACATTTTGACTTCATAACCATTGTGACATGACAATACCTTTGTGATATAAATTTGCCATTGTGCTATCTCTAAACAACTGTGACAACTCAAACATGTTCTGTCCTCATAAGTTTTGTGACATGTTGCCACTGTGTTAGGCCCATTGAGAGCTCAATCTATTTTCGATCTCATATTATTTCAGGTATGACATTAAATATTAGAAATATACTGTGATATTATGAATATTGTGACATCACACTGCTAGATGTAATGACCATTGTGTCATATTGTCACATCACAAATCTGTTCTGACTTCATCACATTTGTGCCAACAAATGACTTTGGAATCCTCACAATCCCATTCTAAACTCATATACTCGTTATGAGTTAATGACAATTGAGGTCTGGATTACCATTATCACATCACCAAACTACTGCAACATCACAAAACTATTTTGAACTCATCACTATTATGGCATCAACAACTAATTGTGACATAACAACACTCTTATGACATTATAATTTGACATCATATTGCAATTGTGATATTACTGAACCCTCATGTTTTCACAAACCTATTATGATCTCATCACATCTTAGAAAATTATGGCCTTTGAGACATCAAGCTCCTTCCGTGAACTTGTATCATTGTGAACTTGTAGCAATTGAAAATAGAAATAAGATGTGAAATTGCAAACTAGTTTTGATATCACTAACCCATTTTTATATCATTAACACTTTGACAACCAGAACCTGTTAAGAACCCTAGCACTTTTGACAAAAAACATGGCCTTTGTTTCATTACAGTTCATTTGTATATGTCATTGTGACTTCATTCTCATATCCTCACTATAAACTAATGAAAATTAAGATCTGACATGCCATTGTGACATCATAAATCCTTTGTGACATCATCACCAGTGTGACATCAGACTGTCATTATGACACCATCAGCTCATTGTTACATCACCAAGCTACAGTGACATCATAGCATTATGACATCGCATTGACATTTTGCTGTCATAGACACATTGTGAATGTATATCTTGTGATTTCATTCTATTTCAAATGTGGCATATCAGTTGATATCAGAAACACATTGTGACCTCATAACCATTGTAAGATAAACCCTGTGTGACATCATAACAAATGTGACATTATATTGTTGTTATGACATCTTTAGCTTCTGGTGACATCACAAAATGATAATGACAGTGTAGCATTTGCCATTGTCATTGTGACATCATTGTCACATGAATTCCAAATCTGTGATTTCATTGTATTTGAAATGTGGCATGTGGGTTGATATCAGAAACTCATTGTGATGTCATAACCATTGTCACATCAAAATCCCTTTTTGACATCCATTTGGCAATGTGACATCACACTGGCAATGTGATGCTAGTAAGACACCGTGATATCACAATGGTCATGAACTCACAATGGATTTCTGGTATCAACCAACATGCCACATTAGAAATAGAATCAAATAACATAATAGGCAAACACAACGTGTCTATGACATCAGAATGACAATGTGATGTTACAATGCTATTATGTCATTGTAGTTTTACATGTCAAAATGAGCTGATGGTGTCATAATAGCAACATGATGTCACAATTATGATTATGTCAGAAAGGATTTGTTATGTTTCAATGGTATATCTGATGTCAGTTTTCATTAGTTCCTCATGAGGATATGGATACAAAAAGGTTCTGTGATGTTTTCAAAGGTGGTAAGAGGTCATAATAAGTTTGGGATGGCCCAATGTGATCCATAATGTCACAATGGAAATGAGATATCCCATTGGGTTTTTCATATCACAGTGGTGATGAGGTAACAATGATTTTGTGATGTCACAGTTTGTTTGTAATATCAGAATGATATATCAAATTTCAAAGACTCATAATTCAATATGAGAATACCAGGTGATAGAAGAAGCTCCATAGTATGAGGTCATACTATGTGAAAACCCAATGCGACAGTGATTTCACAATGACAATGTTATATCTCACCATCCTGTTATAAGAATGTTTTGATGTCACAATTGGTGATGCAATACTGATGAGGAGGTTGCAGTAGATTTGAGATGTCCCAAGGGGTTGGTGATGGCACAATGGCATGTGGGATCTCAATTGTCATTAACACACCATGAGTATATGAGTTTGGGAAGGGATTCTGATGTCAACAAAGCATATGTAGTCAAAAAGGTGAAGAACTAACAGGTCTGAGATGTCACAAAGTGACGTAATGGTTATGATGTCCAGCGGTGTGGTATCATGATGTTACTCAGGATTTTAGATATCTCATGTCATATCTGAAATACGAGGTCGAACATAGATTTTCAACTCACAAAGAACCTAAGATATCACAATGGCATGTCACAAAATTATGAGAACAGGAGAGGTATTTGATGTCACATTGGGTTAGTGATATAACAAAGGCAATGTGCTGTGACAAAGAGATTTAGATGTCACAAAGGTTATGAGTTCACAATGGTTTCCTGATATCAATGCAGATGGCACATTTCAGATAGAATGAAATCAAAGAATAGGCATTCAAAATGGGTCTATGACATGAAAATGACAATGTGATGTCAAGGCAGCAGTGATGATAGTATATGTACTCATTACCTTGCTCATGTAACTGTAATCCTCTGTACACTGTATTTACAATAAAAAAAACTCACAGAAGAAAAAAAAGAAAAATATGGCATAGTGTTTTTGGGGTTTGGTCATGTCACAATAAATGGTGGTGTCATGATGACAATGTGATTTCACAGTCATAATTATTGCACAAAGTATTTGTGATGATAAAATGCTATGTGTGATAACAATTTTCATCAGTTCACTATGAAGATATGAGTACACAAAGGGTCTGTGATGCCACAGAGGTCATGTGTTTTTTTTTTTTTTTCATGTTTTTTTTTATGTGTGAAAATACCGTACAGAGGAGTTACAATTACATGGGCAAGATAATGAGTACATTTCTTATCAAACATTGTAGCCTTCTCCTTTGTTTCCCCTTCCCGTCCCAACCCATCCTCCCCCTGCCTCCCCACCCAATCCTCCCCGCTCCTCCTCCCCTCTCCCAATGAAAGTTGTAAAGTTCATTTTTGACATAACCACTTGTACATCTCAAGAGTTCACAATAGCTTTGTGATGTCACAATGTGATTGTGAAGGCACAACAGCAATGTGATGTCACAATGGTTTTGTGATGTCACAGTGGTGATAAGGTCACATGAGTTTGTGATGTCATTATGAGTTTGTAATACCACAATGATATGTCCAATTTCAATTTCTACTAGTTCACAATGAGGAAACAATTTCAAAGAAAGAAAAGCTCCAAAGACCATGAGTTTTTAGTCATAACTTTTGCGATATGCTGCCATTAGGATATTTTAGGCCTTTAGTAAGGTTATAATCTGTTTTCAAACTCATAATATTTCAGGTATGACATATGATATCAGAAATTGACTCTGACATGAACATTGTGACATCACATTGATAGACATCAAGAACATGGTGTTACATTGTGAACTCACAAATTTGTTAGGGCTTCATCACATTTGTGCCAACGACATGACTTTGGAGACAACACACTCCCTTTGTGAACTCATATTTTCATTGCGAATTAATGACATTTGAGACCCGGCATGCCATTGTGATGTTTCCAACCAATTGTGACAGCACAAACCTATTATAGTAGAAACACATTGTGATCTAATACCCATTGTGGTAGCACAATCCCTGCATGACTCCATATTTCGATAGTGATATCACTAACCCAATGTGAAATTCCAATCCTCTCATACACAATCCAGGTATGAAATGTGATACCTGAATCCAGTGTGACATCTTCATTATGGTGACATCACACTGATAGATGTTATGAGCATTTTGTCATATTCTGACAACACACACCTTTTAGGACTTCATCACTTTTGTGACAACGCATGCCTTTGGAGACATCACAGTCCCTTTGTGAGCTCATATATTCATTGTGGGTTAATGACAATTGAGATCACATGTGTCATTTTGACAATGTGACATTGTGACACACCTCTTGTAAACTCATCACCAGTGTTGCATCACCAATTGTGATATCAAAACATTACGAAGTCATCATATTGCAACATCACATTGCCATTGTGATGTCACTGTTCCACTGTGTTTTCAAAAACCTACTGTGTCTTCACAGCATTTTAGAAAATTCATAGCCTTTAATACTTCAGTCTTCTTCTGTGAACTCATATCCTCATTGTGAAATAGTAGCAACTGAAATTCGACATGTGATTATGAGATGTGACTTCACAAAATTATTTGATTACATCACCAATGTGACATCACAAACCCATTGTGAGCTTTCATTGCCATTTGACAATCACTATCACATTGTGACATCCCAAACGTATTAGGACCTCTTAGCATCTTTGAAAAAACACATGGCCTTTGTGACATCACAGTCCCTTTGTGTAACTGTAACCTCATTGTGAACTGACAATTGATATCAAACATGCCATTGTAACATCACAAACCCTTTGTGACATCACAAGTGTGACATAATATTGTCATTATGGCAGCATCAACTACTTTTGACATCACAACTCTACAATGACAAGATAGCATTATGAGATCACACTACCATTGTGATGTTATAATAAGATTATGAATGCCTGTTTTTAATCTTTTTTTTTTTTTGGTCCTGGGGCTTGAACTCTGGGCTTGGGTGTTGTCCCTGTTCTTCAGCTCAAGGTGAGCACACTATCGCTTGAGCCACAGAGCCACTTCTGGTTTTCTAGTGGTTTTCATTGGAGATAAGAGTCTCATAGACTTTCCTGCCTGAGCTGCTTTGAACTGCGATCCTCAGATCTCAGCCTCCTGAGTAGCTAGGTTTATAGGCACCGGCACCCGGCTTTTTCATTCTATTTCAAATTTGACATGTAACCATTGTAACATCATAAATCAGCAGTGACATCAAATTGTCATTATGACACCATCAGCTCATTGTGACATCACTAAACAACAATGGCATCATAGCATTATAAATCACAGTGACATTGTTATGACTTAACAGTGTGAAGGCCTATTCTGTGAATTCATTCACTCTGTTTCAGAAACCCATTTTGACCATATAACCAATGTGATATCACAATCCTTTGTGACATCACATTGCCATTGTGATATTATTAACCTGCTGTGCCTTCACAACCAGTCCCGTCCTTGTAAGTTTTGTGACATGCTGCCATTGTCATATAGTGGGGCCTTTGTGAACTCATAATCTGTTTTCAATCTCATATTTCTGGTATGACATGTGATATCAGAAATCCCTTATGACATCATACTGCCAGATGTCATGACCATTGTGTCACATTGTGACATCACAAAGCTGTTAGAACGGCATCACATTTGTGACAACACATGCCTTTGGAGGCATTACAGTCCCTTTTTGAACTCATATATTCATTATCAATTAATGACATTTGAGATATCCCATGCCACTCTGACATCATGAACCTATTGTGACATCACAAACTTATTGTGACCTCATCACGAGAATGGTATCAACAACTAATTGTGGTATCAAAGCATTATTTTGAGATGATATTGTGGTATTGGCATTGTTATTTCACTGTCCCATTGTGTTTTTACAAACCTATTATGGCCACATCACATCTTAAAAAATTCACGGCCTTTGAGACTTCAAGCTCTTTCTGTGAACTCGCGTACTTATTACCTCTAAGGCAAGGAGACAAACCATTGAGTCACATTTAATATAATAATACAATTTACACTAGAAAGGAGACTGTGATTACCTTATCCTGGACTGGATAACCAGGTCCAAGATCAGCCGTGACCACCAAACCTCAGACCTCCAATGGGCAGCCCCGCCCTATCTTAATTGCTCTGCAAACCACCAGCCAAAAAATTATGATCTCCAAAGCTCCAAACCTCAATGGGCAAGGCTTTTAACTTTTCCATTACTCCCTCCTTCACTACAGACCTGTCATTCCTTTCTGGTCTTTCTCTTTTTCCCTTCCACCATTTCCTTCTTCTCTTCAGGCCTCTCCAGTCTCCACAAGCCTACACTACTCTGCCCTAATGACCACTTTTCTGCTTCCTCTCTTCTCAGGTTTTTTCCCTTCCTGCTGTCTTACCACTTTCTTCCATCCAGGTAGCTCTCATTTTTATATCCCCTTCCAATGCTCTGAAAATGCAACTTATATATAGGTTGTACCTCTCCTCACTCCAACGGATCTTCTGCCTGTTTTCAACCGTCACTTCCCAAACTGCCCAATGTTCAATCACTTCTTGACAGCTCACCAAGAGAGGCATGACACCTTCACCTTTGGTGGCATCCCCACACTCTCCGGTGGGCCAGGCCAAGAATTTACAAAGATTAATGGCTCCCACAGATAATTCTGGCTCCACTGGTTATTTCAGTATCCTCATAGTGAATTAGAAGAAATTGAAATTGTATATGTCCTTGTTACATTACAAACTTGATGACAGGCTCTTCAGTAAGTGGTGCTGGCTAAATTGGCTTACTACTTGTAGAAAACTAAAACTAGATCCTTATATATCACCCTGCACCAGAATCAACTCCAAATGGATCAAAATCCTCGGAGTCAGACAGACATTCTGAAAACTTTACAGGATGGAATAGGAGAAACCCTAGGTCTCTTGGCACAGGCCGAAATTTTCTTAATAGAGACCCAGAAACACAACACATAAAAGAAAGGCTGGACAAATGAGATTGCATGAAATTGCAGAGCTTCTGCATGGCAAAGGACATAGCTAGCAAGATCAATAGAAAGCCCACGGATTGGGAGAAGATCTTCACTAGCCATACAACAGACAAGGGTCTCATATCCAAAATATAACTGGAACTCAAAAAATTAAATTCCCCAACAACAAATTTTCAAAGAAACAACTGCCCAATAAATAAGTGGGCTAAAGACTTACAGAGAAATTTCTCTGAAGAGGAAAGAAGGATTGCCATTAGACACATGAAGATATGCTCAACTTCTCTAGCCATAAAAGTAATGCAAATCAAAACCACATTGAGATACCACCTCACCCCAGTTAGAATGGCTATAATCAAGAACTTTAATAACAACAGATGCTGGAGCGGATGTGGACAGAAGGGAACCTTACTGCATTGTTGGTGGGAGTGTAAACTTGTTCAGCCACTTTGGAAAGTAGTAAAGAGGTTCCTCAAAAGACTCCACATAGAGCTCCCTTATGACACAGGAATCCCACTTTTGGGCATTTTCCCAAATGTTCACAAACAAGACCACACTAAAGCTACCAGCACGACTATGTTTATTGCAGCCTTATTTACCCTAGCTAAGATATGGAACCAACCCAGATGCCCCTCAGTAGATGAATGGATCAAGAAAATGTGGTACATATACACAATGGAATTCTATGCCTCCATCAGAAACAATGACATTTCCCCATTTGTTAGGGAATGGAAAGTCTTGGAAAAAATTATATTAAGTGAAGTAAGCCACGCCCAATGAAACATAGGTCCCATGGTTTCCCTTATTTGCAATAACTGGTATATGTCTGAGTCAAGCAAAAAAGGTCAGATAAGTTGATGTTAGGGAAATGAACCCTAAGGTATGTATTCAAATGTTTTTTTTTTCTTTCATGTGATTGTTTCTAACACATTTATAAGATTATTTCTTTGTTGCTTTGTATGTCCCTCCCCATGGTATAACCTCTGCTTTCACTGTATTTGATGTTGCTATAATTTGTGGAGGGGAAGGGAAAAACAAATCGTTTAAATAGGTATTCAGGTGGACCTATTGCAACAATGAGATGAATAAATCGTTATGTCGAAACGAACTTTACAACTTTGGTGGGGTGGGAGGGCTGGTTGGGGGGCGTGGGGAGGGTGGGATGGGAAGGGGAAACAAAGGAGGAGGCTACAATTCTTGAAAAGAAATGTACTCATTATCTTGGACAAGCAGAAATGATCAGATAAGTTTATGTTGGGCGAAATGAACCCAAAGATAAGGACTCAAATGTTTTTTTTTCTTGCTATTGTTTTTTTTAGGATATTTATAAGATGATTTCTTTGTTGCTTTGTATGTCCCTCCCCCATGACATAACCCTTGTTTTCACTGTATTTGATGTTGTTATAATTTGTGGAGGGAAAGGGAAAAACAAGTTGTTTAAATAGCGATTCAGGTGGTCCCATGCAACAATCAGACATACAACAAGTTATGTCGGAAAATGAACTTTAGAACTTTGGTGCCTGGGTTGCTTTGCGGGGAAGATGGGAAGTAATGGTAAGGGGAAACAAAGGAGGGGGAAACAATGTTTGATAAGAAATGTAATCATTACTTTGCTCATGTAATTTTAACCCCTCTATATGTATTTTCACAATAAAAAATCATGAAATAATAAAGAAAAAATCCATGTCAATATTTTTTGGTGGTTGTGGGGCTTGAACTATGGGCCTGGTCGCAGATTTCAATGAGTTCTTCAGCTCATCGATACCACTGTACCATTTGACCCACAGTGCCATTTCTAGTTTTCAAGTGGGTTATTGGAGATAAGAGTCTCACAGACTTTTCTGCTGAGGCTGGCTTTGGACCACTATCCTCAATCTCAGACTCCTGAGTAATTAGGATTGTAGGCATGAGCCACCAAAGCCCAGATCCAAGTCAATGTTTAAAAAGCAAGCTTATTGGAACTTCTGGTTTTTCCAATAAGCAATCTTACTTTTTAGCATTAGTTTATAACTATGAGGTATTTTTAGATGTAACTGTGAACTTTTTAATAGAATCAAATATAATTTTTACTATTACTCAGTATCTCACAAAATCCACTGTAATTGACTTTCCCCAAAGTCAGTTATTACATACTATATTACTCATGATTATTACAGTCTATATTACATATAGTGTGAAGCGAAAATAGCTTGGATTATTTCATATAAATTAGTAGATGCTATTTTAGCATTATAAATTCACATCTGTAATTTTAAAAGAAGGAAAGAAGGTTTTTAGAGTTAAAATCAATTATAAATGTGTAGTGTGTCCCAATTAAAGCAAAAATTCTGAGTTCATACAAACAAAATTATTTTCTTTCCACTAAAGACTTTGAAGTATTACTATATGAAATAGTGAGGCAATAAGAGGAAGAGTTCAAATCATGTCAATGTCTCTGTTATTCTACTACCCACTCCACTAACAAGACCTATCCGGTCCCAGATGTCACAAAACTTCAAGTATCTCCCTTAGAACTCTATTTCGAAAAGTTCTAAATCACTTATTCTTTTTGTACTTTCTGTTATATGAAACAAAATAGAGACACAAAACAATTGAAATAAAATGCACACATATGTTGAAGTCACCACAGCTGGAAAAACAACCAACAAATTAGAACGCCCTCAGGAACAAAAACATGTTGTGCCCAGTTATTTTTAAGCACAAAAACCTCAAATACATGTTACCCTTGACTAGAACCATAAAGATAACTGTGTCTCAGAAATACAGTTATGCTCATTTGTAATTAAATTCATCTAGATGAACCTAATATAGCAAATCCCTTGAATGGATCAAACTGTTTAAAAGAAATGTGACTGTAAGTGGAGTGAGATCTGAATATATTTAAGAGAATAAAATAACAAAAATCATGACATCTTAAAAAATTCAGAAATGCAATGAATAAGTCTAATAGTATCCATATTGAGACCTAAATCCTACTGATATAACAAGAACAAAATATGCAAATAGTAGAATCTGAGCAGTGTACCTGAGTGTACATAATTTAAAACTATTCCAAATTACACTTTGTAGCAGACAGAATGTGGGTTATTTAAAGGAAAATATCAACCCATGAAATAAATGACATTAAAAAATCTCATGAAAAGGGCTGGTATGGTGGCTCAGTGGTAGAGTGCTTGCCTTGCATGCATGAGGCCCTGGTTTCGATTCCTCAACACCACATAAGCAAAAATAAAGAAGCCGGAAGTGGTGCTGTGGCCCAAGTGGTAGAGCACTAGCCTTGAGCTGAAGAGCTGAGAGACAGTGCTCAGGCTCAGAGTTCAGGCCCCACGACCTGAAAACAACTACTCTCAGAGTAGTTGTTTCTGGAAAATAATAGTTTAATAAATGGTGGTCAGAAAAGCTTTCTACTACTGACAAAATTGCATACATATTTAGTTAGATCCAAAAAAGACCCAAGATATTCATGCTCATTTGAAACTTTGGCAAAGTAGCAGGATACAACTGTAACATTATTATGGATGTTGACTCTAGCATGGAATTAATTTCCTCTTCGATCTGACAAATGAATATATGAAAAAACAGAACTTCAACTAAATATCAAGACCTAACTAAACATATAACCAGAAAAGTCATCATGCAAGCCGTATTGCAACTGAGATAAAAGAAAATATCAATCATACTGATTCTGTATTTATTGTAAATGTTGACTTTTTCATAAATTATTTCTTTCGCTTGCATTTTAAAAACATTGCATTAAGTGTATATCTTGGTAACTGATTTTGGATTCCTCCTTCAATATAGTTCTGAGTATAATGTCTCACATCAATTCCTAACCCATGAAATGATGTTGATTACAAAATAAATAGTAATAAGCACTGTTTATAATACACAAAATGTCATAAGCATGACACCAATAAGCATTGGTTAACATTTTGGTATCATGGTCTCATGACTGATGAGGCCTATCTGCATGAGCATAATTGTACCTAGATTCCTCAGCCTAAATTTAACAACTGTTAAAAAATGTTTATATCTTTATCTGTCGCCCATCAGAGATTAAACCTGAATATAAAGCCTAAGGAAAATGATAAGGTAAGAATTTAGCTTTTCTAGATATAAAGTAAACAAAATGCAACATAGAGTAACTCTGGTTTAAAGTCAACCTATTTCTCCAAAACATTCTAAGCATTTCCTTACAATGTGTATTATTCTCAAGAAGGGAATGGGTAATGTGAGAAGAGGACTAACCAAGCATTGTCTTCAAATATACATAATTTGGATTTACCTCTTTATTGTGCTATAAGCATTTTTGATAAAAAAAACAGTTTGAATAATTGATTTCCAGATCAAGTATAATATATCCTACTTGCTTATACCAAAGTACATTCAGAAAATGTTATATAGCAATTAAGTAAAGAAAGTCCGGGCAGAAAAAATGGCATCTCTATATTATGTGATGCCCAATTCTTCGTTATTTCATTCTGCCTCCATTTAATGAATGTGATTGTTTAAATGCTTCATAAAGTATTAATTAAAATTGATCAGTATGCTAGAATACAATCGTGTATAATTTTATCCTAGAATCATGCAAGAACTGCCCATTCAATCACAACATACATCACATTCCATTGGTATTCATATGGATAGGAATGAGTTTCTTAGGATCTCCTGCATTTGGAAGTGGCAGGAACAGGATTCCAACTGTGGGCTCCAGCTCCCACCACTTAAACCTAAGGATAGGGAACTCAAGGGTGTGTCCAAGAACATCAGCAAAACCAATGATGAGGCAGGCACCAGTGGCTCCTCCTTGATACTTACAAGGCTGTGATAGGAGGATCATGGTCACTCTAAGCCAGAAAGTCCTTGAGACCCCTGTCCAACTTCAATGCCAACAAAGCCAGAAGTAGAGCCGTGTGGCTCCAGTCGTAGAGCGCTAGCCTCAAAAGCAGCTCAGGGACTGTGCCAGATCCTGAGTTCAAGGTCCAAAACTAGCAACAAATGGACATACACAACAATCTGTGCAGCCATCCAGCTCGAGCAGGTCACACTCTTGTCCCCAACTGAATTGGACAGAGTTTCCTGGGAAAGGGGCTGGGGGAGCCACTGTCATCTTAACTCTGCCCATTCTGCCTGCATCACAGGATTCTGGCCACACCCCCATTATTTCATGATTCTTTCTGACCAATGGGATACAAGAATTGTGGCTATGCCCACATTCCATGTTGCCTGGTAGAAGGATGAGGCTCTGTTAACACACTGAGGCTGAGCTCAACAGGGGAGAAATCATACCACAGGAGCGGTGGGCGAGCTGCAGGCACCTGGCCCTACTGGCAGCTCAGTACCAGACTGAGCTGGAGCTACAGCCCCCTGATCCATGAGCTGCCACCACAGCAATCATGGGGATGGGAAGTGGGACACGTGGGCGTCCAAGGAGAAAATCTTCATCCACAACCTGCCTGATGAGGTGGACTTCCAGAATCCAGCAGGTGAGCTCCACCATCGATGCAGCCAGCTGTCAGCTCACATCCAAACAATTGAGGAGTCCCTCGTGGTGTGTAAAGAGCAGATGTTGGTCCTGAATGAGCTGTTTTGGGAGAAAGCCTAGTGTGTGTGCTGGCTGTTCCAGGAGAAGATGGAGAAGAGGAGAGTGCTACAGGAGCTGCTGTTGATCCTCACACAGGAAGGCATGGACAGCAGGCTCCAGATGCCAACACAGGCTGAGCCCCACCACCAAAGCTGCTTCAGATGCATCAGGGCCTGTGATGGGTGAAATAAGGGAGGAGCAGAAAGGTTTTGAAGAATTGCAACTTGAAGACAGCGTGGAAACTGCCAGAGGATAGGTCAGGGTTCTCGTCACCATAGAGGACTCCCCCAAGGAACATATCTTGCTGCAGATGCCCCAGATACAGATCTGCCCACAGTTCAGGTGAGGAGCACTCCCTCCCTTTCTTCTGTAGACTGATGCGGATAATGACTCTCCATATGACATACTGACTCTCAAAAGCCTTGGCAGCCACCGGAATTAGGTGGTCAGGTGGCCTTCTCTCAGGCCTCCATCTGCTGGGTGATGGGAAGGTTAAACTGGTGGTTGGGTAGGGTAGAGGCTGCCTGGAGGTGGTCCGAGTTCAAGGGACATCTAATGGCCCATTGGTGGTGAGAGAAGAGACCCATGTTATGCTTATCACAAAGAATAAATTGTTTTCAAAAGGGAAAAAAGCCTCCAACAAAGATTTTTTTCTTCCAGTCCTGGGGCTTGAACTAAGGGCCTGGCCACTGTCCCTGAGCTCTTTTTGATCAAGGCTGGTGCTCAACCAGTTGAGCTCCACTTCCCCTTCCAGCTTTTTCTGTGTGGAATCAAGCCCAGGGCTTCAGTCATGCTAGGTGACCACTCTATCACTGAGCCACATTCTCAGCTAGGATGATTCATCCCTCCCAAACCCATATGGCCATTCCTCAGATAAATAAGAAGTAGGGGCTAAGATTAATATGAAGCACTTCTGGTTCACACCAAAATACCTCTCCGCCCCTATTCCCACACCCTTACTTGAAGTTTCTCTTCTACCATTGAGGGATGAGGGAGGGAGAGGGGAATCCCAAGAGAGGACTATCAACAGTGGCCCCCTAAGCCCCACATCCTCCCCCACACAAGGGGTCCTCCAGATTCCAATTTACCTGACTCAATGTGGAGTCTACAGTGACTTCCCACCACTGCAAGGCTCAGGATGAAATAAAGGTCAACCCTGGGCTCAGCCCACACCCAGGGTGGAAGCTCCTAATCCCAGACCTACTTCCACCTCTGACTGCCCTGAGTTAGGCCAAACCCACCACTCACCACTATGTTGGCGGTGATGACCTCATGGATGGATTCCAGGAAGAAGGTCTGTAGCAAAGAGCAGAAGCAGCAGGGTGAGCATGGCAGAAGGAGATGCGGTGATTGCTCTGGGATCTTCCTCCTTGGAGCCCTCCCTTCCATCCAGAGCCATGCTGACCCAAAACATGGACAAGACCACGGGGTGAGACAAGATGGACCAGCACAGGACTAAAGGAGGCACTGCTTTGTCGTGGAGCACTTGAAATTCCAATTATATTTGGCCAATGCCAATCCCAAAGCCAACATGCAAAGCCTCTCCTTGTTGTCGTTGGCCATGAACACTGTCCCTGAGCTCTTATTCTCGAGGCTGGCACTCTACCATTTGAGCCACAGGACCACTTTTGTTTTCTGACAGTTCATTGAGGATAAGAGTGTCACACACTTTCTGCCCAGGCTGTCTTGGCACTGTGATCCTCCAAATCTCAGCTTCCTGAGTAGCTAGGATGCCAGTCATGAGCCACCAGTGCCCAGTATGTGATGACTTTTGAAGGCATCTTGGCAATTTTGTAAAGGAGCCCCAAAGGGCCTGGATAGAACATGACCCAATCAAGGAGCTGGGATCAGAGAAGGATGACCTTCTACCCATTCTGTTCCCGAAAATTAAAGATGCCAGGTAGCGGTGTATGCATCAGACACCTAGGCCAGCAGCCACCAGGCTTAGTGGGGGAAAAGTAGAGAATACCTAAAGATTGCGGTGTAGAAATCTCTGATTTTCCATGCATGTGGTGTGTGTGTGTGTGTGTGTGTGTGTGTGTGTGCGTGTGTGTGTGTAAACTCAGGGCCTAGGCTCTATCTCTGAGTTTTCTTGCTCAAGGCTACTGCTCTGCCACTTGAGCCACAGCCCCACTTGCTTTTCGATTGTTAATTGTAGGTAAGTGTCTCAAGTCATCCTGTCCAGGGTGACTTGGAAGCATGATGGAGACCCCAGGGAAGCAAGAGTAGCACAACTCACAGGTAGAATCCCTATGGCTGGACACTCCTGCCCCCTGGTGGCCAGATGCGGGACATGCGGCCCCGTGCCATTGTCCTCTAAAGTTCAATTTTAAGAAGTGACCAGGGCCAAGCTGACTTTTGTTCACCCTGAGTGCTGATGCCAGAGCAAGTCTGTTCCACCCTAGGCCAAGAGAGCTCCAGGAGCCCTAGCTTCCCAGGGGCACAAGAAAGAGAGAGGTCAGCTCCAGGCTGAGCTAAGAGCCTTTGCCCACAGACACCCCAACTTGGCCTTCCTTATCACCATAAGACCTGTCAAAGAACAACCCAAAAAGCCAAAATTGGAGCTGTGCCTCCAAGTGGTAGAGCTCTAGCATTGAACCAAAGAGCTCAGGGACAGGGCCGCCAAACTTTGAGTTCAAGACCCCCAGCTGACCTTCCTCCATAAAACACAGGTTGGCTAAATGTGAACTAGTGGGATTTGTGAAGTGTTTCTGAAGAATGGGGATACTGAAGAAAGCACCCTAATTCTAATGAAAGCTGAACCTGTGACATACAGCTATGTACTGAGTCCTTCAAAGGGTGCTATTTGCTGGGTCTTTCCCACATGGGGGTTTTGTTCTGAGTCCTCCAAAAGGTGCTATTTGCTGAGACATCGCATAGGGTGCTATGTGCTGAGTCCCTGAGAAGAGTGGGCATTGCTGAGTTTTTCAAAGGGTGCTGTGTGCTGAGTCCATTACACAAGTACTGTATGCTGAGTCCTTCAAAAGGTGTGGTGTGCTAATTCATCTGAAAGGGTCCTGCTATGTGCGGATCTCTTGAGAAGAGAGGGATGAGGTGAGTTTTTTGAGTGCTGTGTGCTGAGTCCTTTACACAGAGTGCTCAGTATTGTCCTTCAAATGGTGCTGTGTGCTGAGTGCTTCCACAGTGTGGTATGTGCTGAGTCCTGCCATAGTGTGGTATGTGCTGAAACCTTCAAAATTCTTCTATGTGCTGAGTTCTTCGAAGGGTGCTATGCAATGAGTGATTTACAAAGGGTGCTTTGTACTTAGCCTTTCAAAGGGCTATGTGTGGAGTCTTAACACAGAGGGTGCTGTGTAATGAGCCCCTGGGAAACTGTGCTATGTGCTGAGTTTTTCAAAGCATGCAATGTGCTGAGTCCTTTACACTGCAAGCTATGGACTCCCTCTTTCAAAGGGTGCTGTGTGCTGAGTACTCTACACAGGGTACTATATGCTGAGTCCTTCAAAGGGAGCTGTGTGCTGAGTCCTTTACGCAGGGTGCTTTGTGCTGTTTTTGGAAGTGTGCTGTGTGTCATCCCAAAGAGTGCTATGTTCTGAGTCCTTGAGAGGTAGTTATCCCCAACAATCACACACACACACACATACACACACACACAAGGGTCACCATGCACGTTCTTAGTGTGTGGAGTGAAGGAGGATGGAGGAGAGTCTCCTCCAAGGGTGGAGCTGAGGGCAGATTCGATCCCTGGGGAAGGTACTGGGGTTGGGGGAGCTTGCTGAGCTGAGGTGATGATGCAATTGCCATGGCCTGGTAGCCTTGGAGCCCAGTCAGGGCTGTGATTGCAGCTAAGGGTAGGGGGCATGGCCTAAGGGAGGAGTGGGCATGCCCTAGTGGATGAGGGGGTGGGGCCCTGGGGTGCACTCTGGTGGCAGCGATGGGGTGGGGAGTAGGCACGCCTTTGTGGTGGCCCAGGAGTGGAGTGGGGGCAGAGAGAGAAAGAGCAGAGAGAAGAGCAAGCACAAGCACAAGGGGAAGCAATCAAAGTTCAGTCCTGGACAGAAGCACAGAGCACCTGGAGCCAGCGAGGCAGGCACATCACTGCGGGCAGCCCCACAGGGCATGGCGGCCATGGCTGCCCTGAATCTGAGGTCCTGGCACGGTAAGTACGGTGGTGGCTTCTGTGGTGGAGGCAGCAGAAGCTGGCAGCTGAGAGGTGGTGATGGTGGTGATGGCAGCTGAGGCAGGGGTGGCAGAAAGCACAGCCCCGTGCAGGTGCCCCCGCCCCCTCCCAGCAGCACCGAGTTTCAAATATGGCTCTACCTGCTCTGATCGGCGGCCCCTTAAGCAATCTCCTAGCAGAGATGGTGGGTCTCTGCCTGGCATGAGGCCCGACCTGGTCCCTGCCCTTGGTCCTTGCACTCCGGGCCTGGGTGCACCCAGAACCATTGCCTACAGCTTCTCCCAGCAGCAAGCATGAGTGGCCGCCTCATGGGACCACACCTGGTGACTCTCACACCCAGCGAACCTCCTCACCCCCTCACCCCCCCTTCCCCGCAGACCCAGACCCCCGCCTCCAGCCTACTCTCTCCCATCCTGCCTGCACCTCCTCTGCACCCCACAGTCCACCCTGGCTCTGCCACAAATGTGCCCCAGGAGAGGGGAGTGGGTGTCACCCAAGGATCCCACCCCAATTCCTAGCAGCCAGTGTCCCAGGAAAAGGGCAGATACAGGGATTGGTGAGGAGAGAGCACTACAGAAACCCTGGCCTAGAGCAGTGGAAGCCACATCTGCACCTTTCCTCTCCCTGGTGGGAACCTAGTGGCTTTAGTCAGATGTCGGGAGGACACCTCCACACCTGCCTTCTCGGGTCTTTTCCTTTTTGCTGGGGGTGGGGGGTGTTGGATGCAGGGGATAGGCCCCCCTTGCTGTGTGACCCCTTGTCTTCTGTGCTAGGTCACCCTTTCACCTGAGGAGGGTCCCAGAAGAACCCACTAGGGAGGTGAGGGCACAGGGGTTCAGAAGGTGACTATCTGGGAGGAACACACCCCCTCTGATACACACACACCTATCCTGTCGCCCCCCCACCCCAGCTGTCCACAGTACTCACAGGGTGATCACATTTCCCAGCTCTGCCAGCTTCTGCTGGTGTGCCTGGTCCTTCTGGTCTCCTAGTCCTCCCCAAGAATCCGCCAATTAGCCCAGAAGCATCTAGGCTGGAAGTAGGCAATTCATCCATGTATGTAGCCTTTAAGACCCCATCAAATTCCCCAACAACGCTCCCACCCCAAGTCAGACACCTCTCTGGAGGCACCAGGACTGCCTGATTTGTTTTTGTCTGGGCTCTGAGGAGTCACCTGTCTCGGGATTCCTTCACCTAGTGTCCGGGCCTAGGGTTTTGGTGAATGGGGAGTCAAGGCTGGTTGTTCCCAATGGAAGGGTCTGGCCCTTGGTAAAGCCAGAGACAGGGTGGTTCTGCATTATTAGAGCAGTGATCCCCTTGGGTGGGAGCCCCTGGTTCTGACAAGGGAACTGCCATGCTCGAGCTTGTACATTGCCCAGATGAGGAACTAACAAACTCAGGAGAGGCACTGCTCTGAATCTCTCTCTCTCTCTCTCTCTCTCTGTGTGTGTGTGTGTGTGTGTGTGTGTGTGTGTGTGTGTGTATGAGAGAGAGACAGAGACAGAGACAGAGAGAGAGAGAGAGAGAGAGAGAGGGAGGGAGGGAAGGAGGGAGGGAGGGAGGGAGATATCGATTATCTTTCTCCTCGTACAGCCTGACTGTGCTCAGATCAGTGATCAGTTGGCAAATTGCAGGTGCTGCATGGTGAGTCTTTTGTGACCGGTTTAGATGTGTGTGTGTGTGTGTGTGTGTGTGTGTGTGTTTGTGTGTGTTGGGAAATTAGGAGATGAGAAAAATGAAAGTATATTTAAGTCATCATGTTTAAAAGAGAAAAGCAGTTTATTTGTGTGCATGTGTGTATTTGTTGTTCTTTTTTCATAATGCCCAGTATGAGCTCAGCCACAATTTTTGTTTTCTCCTTCACCATTTCATGGCTCCTTCGGGGAAGGTTTCAGTATATGTTCCTTTCCATCTCTTTCCACCTCCCTCTTCCACTTTCTTGCAGCCACAGTAGCTGCTGGACCTGCATGGACTCCCTAGTAGGCCTGTGTGAACACAGAACAGAGTGGACACCTGTCCTTCTGTCTTGAGCCAGAAGGCTCGTGAGGCCAGTGTGACCACAGCCACGTTCTTCCAGTCAGACACTCTGCTCTCATGTGTATAGTTGGAGTTAATTCAAGGGTTGGGAATGTGTCTGCCAAACATAATTAAGGAATGAGATGGGTGTGAGTAGGGCAAGGGCTTTGAAGCTAGGAGTGTCTGGGGAGTGGTGAACGGTGTAACATGACAAATGGTTCACCACAACCAAGGATGAGAGTAGAACCTTACCCAGGATATTGACGGTGTCTGTGGGCATCTGGGCAGGGGGCTCTGGGCCCCCGCTGGTGGCGTGGATTCCCTCCTGGGGCAGTGCATCCATGTGTAGTCCTCCCTGGAGTCTTGCAGTCTCCAATCTGTGTCCCACCTGGGCCGTTTCCAGCTGGACAGTGGTAGACAATTTTCCCCTCCTGGAGCCTGCTCGGTATCATACCGTGGCAGTTAGCTAGAGCTCTCTGAATGCCAGTTTCTGTAACCTGCTTTAGGCTGTCTGGAAGGAAAAGGGGACCACTGACTTTGGAACCCTTTAAGTTTGATTGGGACAAGTGATATGCCACTTTTTCCAGGTTTTTTTTTTCTTGAAGCTGGCAATTTCCACTAATGCCTGGGTTCATGGGTCAAATTACATGAACCAATTCAGCGGTCAGACAGTGAAGTTCAAAGTGGCACACACAGAGTTCCCAAGCCAGATGGTCTCCTGCTATGAATGTCGTGCCTTGGCTGCCTTTCTCTGGCAGCTGCTGATTCTTCTACAGCTCTCTCTAGGGTGACCATCACAGTCGAGGATATCATGGGGAGCAGAGAGTGACCTCGCCATCCCCAGCCTGCCAGCTGTGAGCAGAGATGATTTTCAGCACCTGCAGTGGACCCTGGGAGCTTTAGAGATCCGGGCTGCCTCGAGAATCCTTTCTCTGTAACATGAAACTTGGGGGCCAGATATAGTGGACCATCCTGTCTGGCCCCACGGAGAGGAAAGGAGGCCACTTGAGCCAGGGGTTCAGCTCACGGCAACCTCATTCACACCTGAGGGGGCATGGAGTGCCACAGAGTTGGTCAGCCACTGGACAGAGATCTTTGAGAAGATAGGCAGCCCAGTGGCCCCAGAATCCAGCGAGCACATCATGGCTCACATCCTGGGAGCCAAAACAGTTAAGTGCGGTGGCATCAGGAGGGTGGGAAGAGGGACGAGTGAGAACTGTGGGAGAGCTACATCAAGCTTTGCCTCCCCCCGCCCTGCCCCAGGATGCTTACATGAATTTAATGGGACTTTTCTATAATATTGTCATAGACAGATGCTCATTTAGTAATCCAACAAAGAGTTACAGTATGCACCATGCTCAAGGGGATAAGGGAGTGGGGGTCATAGGTGATGAAAGGTTCCGGTGCTGGTCCCACACCACATGAAGAAACCTTGGTTTGAACTGGATGCTGGGGCTTCATGCCTGTCATCCTAGCTACTTAGGAGGCTGAGATGGGAGGATCAAGGCTTAAGGCCCAGACAGGAAAGACTATAAGACTCTTATCTCCAACTAACAACCAAAAAGAAAATGCCAGAAATGGATATGTGTACCTCAAACTGTAGACTGGTCGCCTTGAGTAAAAAGGCTCAGGGACAGCACCCAGGCTCTGAATTCAAGGCCAGGAGTGAGACGAAGGAAGGAAACAGAGAGAGAGGAAGGAAGGATGAAGGGAAAAAAAGAGGAAAAGAAGGAAGGGAGCATGTGAGCCTTGGTTTGGAGTCCCTGGATCAAGAGAGCCAACCACTCACAATCTCTGTGGGTAACATTTCAGAGCCTAAAGCCAGTATGTAGGATTAAGCCACTGACCCTTCAGCAACTTCATGACATCCAGGAGCTGTGTGGTCACCAACTGCAGGGGGAAGCAGCCTCAGGAAGGACCTAGGGCTCAGGGGGGCATCACCAGGTTTCAATTATCCCGGCCCCAGCAAGTTTATTTCCTGGACAGATAATAAGAAATTGTCTAAGGGCTAGGGAGGTGTTGGGATGAGGGAAGAGGTAGGATGATCTTAGGTCAGGTGTTTCAGGACATTGGAGCCATGACCTCTCCTGACAATATAGACCACCAGTTATAGAGTCTTTGACCCAGCCACACTTCTATTAAGAGTCCCGGAACCTTGGGTTCACCATAGACTGCCTGGCTGTTGTCCACTGCAGGATGCCTGTGCAGTACATCCTTGGGGACTGAGACTTTCTTTGGCTCAATCAGAAGATGACACCCCCGGTGTTTATTCCGCCACCATAGACAGAGGTAAGTGGGCCACTGGCACAGGACAGCCAGGGAATGAGGATGGAGTTGGGACCGGAGTTACTTCGAGACTTCCTGTAGAGGGCACTAGGACCATGTGACTGCCATTCTCAGAGGCAGAGGTGGGTCTCTTTGCTGGCTCAACCTTTAGTCTACATGGCAGATCTGGGATTCAGAGAGGGCTGGCTGAAGGTGGGGCAGGCTTGGATAGAGGCTGGTGGAAAAACAAGAGGCACTGGGCTCTGAGCAGGGTTGTTTCTTTGAGGATATTCACAACCTAGGAACATTCCTGGGATGGACCAGCACTTTTCTTCCAGAGAGAGAGGGAGCCCCTCTTCCAGAGAGAGCCGCTCCAGTTGGAGTCCCTGGCGGAGAAATCCTTTCATATTCACATCCTGTGGTTGGATAACTGCAACTCACCTTGCTGCCCAGTGTCAAGGCAGGACAGTGAGAGATCCTGAGTCTTTGATAAGTTCAGGGGATCCTCAGTATGAGATTGTACTTCAACATCCTAACTTGGTTCATGGTCAGTCCCATCTAAGACTGCCATGATGTAGGACATAGAATCTAGAGAATCAGAGCTGGATGGGGTCTGTTCTGGGAGTCCTGAGTATTATGAGTGAACTTTGAGCTCCCGTGTACCAACCTGCTTCCCTTTCTTGGGTGGGTCTTTGCTAGAAAATCTTGAAACTAAGGACTGGGTTTTATCCCTTGTCTTTGATGATCAAAGCTAGCACTCTACCATTTGAGCCAAAGCTTCACTTCCAACTTTTTTGGGTGTTTAACTGTAGAAAAAAGTTCTAATGGAATTTGTGCCATGGGTGGAATCCAACTGTAGTCCTCAGATATCAGTCTCCTGAGGGGATAGGATGAAAAGGATGGAAAATTATCTTTGGCCAGGTGCCAGTAGCTCATGGCTGTCATCCTAGGTACTCAGAAGCTGAGATCTGAGGATCACAGTTCAAAGCTGTCATGGGCAGGAAAGACCCTGAGACTCTTATCTCCAACGGACCACTGGAAAACTGGAAGTGGTGCTGTGGCTCAAGTAGTAGAGTGCTTGCCTTGAGCTGAAGAACTCAAGGACAGCACCCAGGCCCAGAATTCAAGCCCCACAACTGAAAAAAGAAAGAAAGCAAAACATCTTTGCCTGCAAAGGATGGTGGAGGTGTGTGTGTGGGAGAGGCTTTGTTTGGGAGACCATCTGCTGGCTTCAATGTACAGACATTTTTAAGAACTCCCCGTTTGCCCCAGTTTGAAGCCAGAGCTTCAAGAGGACTTGGACTGTGGCAGGCAGGGAGTGGGCAAATGGGTGTAGGGGAGGGATTATTGTGTCTGTATTCTCTCCATTGAAGGACGGATTTGGATGCTGGGTGACAAAGTCTGAAGTGAAGGGTTGCAAGAAGTTTGTGGCCTGACGAGGTGAAGCTGGAAGCCGCTGGTTCACAACTGTCATCCTAGCTACTTAGAAGGCTGAAATGTGAAGACCATAGTTCCAAGCCAGCTTGGGCAGAAAAGTCTGTGAGACTTGATGTTCAACGGACCACCAGAGAACAGGATTTGGTGCTGTGGCTCAAGTGGGATATTGCTCACCTTCAGCTGAAGAGCTGAGGGACAGCACCCTGGTCCAGAGGTCAAACCCCATGACCAACTACAAAAAAGGAGGGGGCTAAGTTTTCCGCATAGCAGTATGTCCATTAAGAACTGCCGTATTGGACTATGATACATTCCAGATATGTGAGAGGCTTACTGGTTTTTCTATAGTGGGTCTGATGTCGGTAGTGCCACCTTCTTGAGGGTAGGATGTGATCCTAATTGAGACAGTTCATGGGTCTGTACTCAGGGACTGCTGAAGCCTTGGGCTGTCCGTGTGTGTGTGTGTGTGTGTGTGTGTGTGTGTGTGTGTGTGTTTCTGTGTCTGTGTCTATGTCTGTGTGTGTGTGTTTGGAGTTAGAAGACCTGGGCCTTGAACTCAGGGTCTAGGTGCTGTTCCTGAGCTTCTGTGGTCAAAGCTATTGCTCTGACACTTGAGCCACAGCTCCACCTCTGGATTTTTGGTGGTTCACTGTAGATAAGAGCCTCACAGTCTTTCCAGAATGGGCTGGCTTTGAACTGTGATCTTCAAACCTCAGCCTCCTGATTAGCAAGGAAGACAAACATGAACCACCCCTGCAGGTTGTGTGTGTGTATGTGTGTGTGTGTGTGTGTGTGTATGTGTGTGTGTGTGTATGTGAGTGTGGAAGTGGGCTGTAACAAGGAGCAGTGGACCCTTTGGTAACTTCTGCGTGCTTTCTTTGTGGGGTACATGGACTTTGTGGCTGAGGTCTGGGGACCTGAAAGGGTGAGATGCTTGATGGGGACTCAGCACTGTTAAATTATAAGACCAAGGGATCTGTATGTCCTGGAGCTGTCTACTTCCTTGGGCCTAGTTGGTGGCAGAAGGAGCTTAGGAGGACCTGAGGGTGGAGCCCACAGGGGTGGCTCCCCAGGGGGACAAAGAGCATGGCCAGCACTTAGTAAGGATGAGAGCCCTGTTAATATGGAGCACACTTTCATGGTTCAGACTTTGGGTCTTATCATGATGTCTGATGGGCAAGGCCAACTTTATTTTAAATGTTGAGCTGTGATCTTCAGATCTTAGCCTCCTGAGTAGCTAGGATTATTGGCATGAGCCTCTGGCACAAGGGCCTCTGATTCTTTTTGGTATATTAGGGTTTGAATTCAAGGCTTTAGACTTGCCAGTCAGATCTTCTAACATGCGAGCCAAGACTTTCTGTCTTGGGCATTTCTGAGATAGAGTCTCAATATATGCTCAGGCTGGTCTCCATCGGGATTCCTCACTGTTACCTTTCTGGCCAGACCCTGGTTATAAGAAAATGAATTCACTCTATGTCTATATCACTTTGCTGGGGTGTCGTTTCGAGGAGTGGGGGCAGAGTGAAGAGGAAAGACCCCAGAACTGCCACCTCCTGGGGGACATTTGTTCTTGTGACAGAGCCAAGTCATTGCTGTGTATGATGAGGAAGCCGCCATCAGACTGACCTGGAACAATGTTCAAAGGTATGTAGGCTGTTGAAGTATCAAACCCACCCATGTCTGCTTCCCACTCACAACAAGGGGGTGCAGTGCAGGTGGTCCAGCACTTGCCCTAGGGGATTATAAATGGATGGTGGTGGTCAGGTGTCGGTGGTTCCCGTACATCATCCTGGCTATTGGAGAGGCTGAGGTCTGATGGACGTGACTCAAAGCCAGCCGGGACAGGAGCGTCTGTTTCTTATCTCCCATAAACCAACAACCACCCCACCACACACACAAATCCAGATGTGGTGCTGTGGCTCAAGTGGTAGAGCCTCATCCTTGAGTAAAAGAAGCTCAGGGATGACACTCAGGCCCTGAATCCAAGCCCTAGGACTCACAAAAAATAATGAAATAAATGAAGAATGGGCATCTGTTACCTTACTACCAAAAAGGATGGATTCAGTGTTCTCTCTGGTACTTGTATCCAAAGATAATGGGCTTCTCTTGATGTTCCTCTAAACTTCTCTTTCTCTCCATTATCTTTCCAGGCTTCAGTTGAAGGATAGAATTCAGATCATTCCACTCAATGTGACCTTATGTACCCTCCCCTGCCCGCCTTCCTTGGGGTGGGGATCCTGGTTGTACTCACCACAGGGAGGATAAGGCACCGGAGAGATAGAGTAGGTATCCCCGAAACTTACACACACACACACACACACACACACACACACACACACACATACTCACCCAGGCCGACTCAGACTAGCTTTTTCCAAAGACACTTCATCTCCTTGGATTAACTGACCTAGGAGAGGAACTTGATCCCCTGTAAATGACTATTTTAACTAGGGCTCGCTAGTTGACATGAGATAAAAAGAAGCTCAAAAGAAAGGCTCTGGTGCCCGTCACTGCCACGCCTACTCCGGCGGAGTCTGCTTAGCATGGAACACCTACTTTCAGACCTAAGAATAGGGCTTCACAGAAGCCTACCTCTGAGAATGGACTTCACCGAAGTCTACCTCAGAGAATGGGGCTTCAAAGAGGCCTACCTCTGAGAATGGGACTTCACCGAAGCCTACCTCAGAAAATGGGGCATCAAAGAGGCCTACCTCCTGGAAAGGCTGGTAAGCCCCTGGGAAAGATATGTTTCTGTTCCTGTTTTTCTTTTCTTCGCTGTATAGCAGTGCCTATTAATCTTTTACTGTTCCTGCTGTTTGTTCTACTTACTCATGCTCAACGTTCCCTTATTCAGGGCTCTTTCTTGGAAGTGTTGACGACTCCAACATCCGATGAGTGTCCTAAGAATATGACTAACTCACCAGAGTTAAGTGCTACCCTAAAAGCCCCTCTTATGGAGGCTATTAGACAAGTCATAAGTAAATAAAAAAGTATTGGGGGTTTCATGACATCACTTCAGCAGAAGGAATTGTTTGTAAGAGATTTACAAGAAGCTGTCGGCACGGCTAAAACAAAAAGAGTGCATGGCTATTGGAGACTTCCCTTTAATCCTGAAACATTTTCAATAGACCCATATAGATATCCTGTAGATAAGAAAGATGTAGAGGGATATTTAGACCAAAAGCTAAATAAGATTCCTAAAAGGTTGGTAGATGGAAGGTGGCAATGACTTATCAGAAGAAAACGGTGGAATCCTCCATTATCTAGAGGACCCCAAAGACTTCCCCCAGATCCATGGCCTTTTACAGGTGTGTATGATAAGGATGGCAACCGTTGGCTAAACCACTTAGGAGAAAGGACTTCCTATTACTCTCTATTTACTGAGAGACTTGCTAGATCTAGGTGCTTACTATCAAAAAAAGAAAGAAACAAGAAAGATCTTATGAGACAGTTAAGCCCTCTATGAAAAAGAGTAAACAATTTTGTGAAAGGGTTACAGAGAAGACACTATGAGCTTAAATTTGATATATGGCCAGATTTAACTAAGTATACTGACTATCATGATTTTTGGCCACAAATTGGGGACCCTCTAAAGAATGGCAAAGAAGCACAATTGCTTAGAAAAGATTTAAAACACATAAAGAACAAAACTAAACAAAAATAATAATAAAGTACTAGAGTTCGTGCCTTTCTGTCCAGCACTTTGCCCATATGCTCTGGTTAATGGTTAATAGGTGATAAACATCAAAACCAATTGTATTTCTTAAAAATAGAGGTAAAGGGGAAAACAAGTGCCTATCGTCATAACTCGTCATCCAAAAAAACAAGATCAGACAACCAGCTGGTGACCACCCAAGAACGAAGCCTTGCAACAAGATTGTGTAACTTTTTGCCCTTTCTCATGGAGACTTTTGCTATAAAAGCTTGTTATCCTCTGCAATAAATCGCACTCAGCATTCACTCCTCTTGTGTGTGAGTTGTCTGTTTGCCATCTCCCCACTTGTTCCAGTTACCTCCACCAGGTGTCTTCCGTCGTCCAGACAGAGCCGGTCCTTGGCACTGGCTCAGGCTCACACCTGACATCCTGGCTACTTGGGAGGCAGACATCTCAGGATCAAAGATTGCAGCCAGCCATAAGCTGGAAAGCTGGTGAGACTCTTCTCTCCATGGAACCACCAAAAAGTCAGAAGTGGAGCTGTGGCTTACGTGGTAAAGCACCAGCCTTGAGCACAAAAACTCAGAGACGCAGCTCCCAGATCCTCAGTTCAAGCCCACCAAAGAAATGGACCCATGTTGTTGCCCCCAGACTGCCTGGACCTTGACTGCCCTCTCGGAGTGTGATACAGCACCAGTCCCTGGGTAGTGTATCAGAGCCTTCAGAAATTGGGTGGTAAAAGCCAGACCTTCCCCTTCATCTGCTTTCAACCCACACCAGCAGGAAGGGAAGGCATGACAAGGCCAACATCCTGCAGAGGAGAGAAGACCCCACTCTGCCCGGGTGATTGGAGCAGGCTTCTTAGAAGCAGCACTTGAAAAGGGGTCTTGCTTAACAAGGAGTTTCTGACAGGAATCACACAGAACAAAGATGCTGTACATAAAGGACAACATAGAGGAGCATGTTCACTTTCAGCCAGAGCTGCTGCTGAGAAACTCAGTACAGATGTGCAAGACTGTCCTGAGACACGCCCGAGAGGTTACAGAAGAACAGCTATCCAAGGTTGGGATTGTGTCTTAGCAGTAGTGGGCTTGCCTAGCACACAGGAAACCCTGGGTTCTATTCCTAGGTCCCACATACACAGAAAAAGCTGGAAGTGGCATCGTGGCTCAGGTGGAAGAGCACTGGCCTCGACCAAAAGAAGCTTGTGTATAGCACCTAAACCCCGAGGTCAAGCCCCTAGACTGTCAACATAAAACAGCACTCCAAGGGTCCTTGGTGACAGGTGGATGGCTATGCCCTGTAGCTCTTAGTAGATCCATCCATTTTTATGTGTCTCCTTGTTTGACACAGGGGAGCTGGACACTCCTTCTGCCCTGGCATCCCCTGGACCCAATTATCAGCAACCCTCCCAACATCTTCCACCAGGACATGGAACAGCTGGCCCCAGAAATCCTCAGATACTGGTTGGGTGGGGCAGGGGGATACAGGGCAGGCCCCAGAAGTCCTAGTGGGTCTGATCTGCCCCAGATGACCATGCCTTCCAGAGGAGGCAGATGGGAAGTTAGAGAGGAGTAGTGATATGGAAGGGGCACCTTAATGCCTATGGCCCTACCCAGATTCTGAGCCTCCCTTTGCTGTCCCTAAGGGATTTAGAGGAGTGACTAGGTGGGAGTGTCTAGAGGAGGACTAGTTGGAAATTCTAAAGTCTGAGACACCATAAACCATGCGCTTATGGCTCATGCCTGTCATCCTGGCTACTCGGGAGTATCTTGTTTCCCCAGCACAGGCAGGAATGTCCCAGGAGAGTCTCATCTCCAATCTCCAACCAGAAGTGGCACCATGGCTCAAATGGTAGAGCACTGGTCTTGAGCAAAAATCATCATCAGGGACAGTACCCAAGCCCTGAGTTTAAGACCCTCAACCAAAAAAAAAAAAAAAAACCAAGAAAGAAAGACACCCCTTGCCCTTGCCTGCAAGAGATGGTGAAGGAGTGGGTTTGCTGTGGTTGGGAGACCAGGTGCTGGCCTCAGGGTACAGACATTTCTAAGAACTGCCCAGTTTTGCCCAAGGGTGAAGTTACAGCATGGTGGGCTTTGCCTTACCAAGAACTCCAGAGGTCGTGGCCTTTCTTAGGCAGGGAGTGGCAAATGGGAATAGGGGCGGGAGGGTAGTGTCAATTATATTCTCCCCATCCATGGCAGAATGGTTTTGTATGCTGGTGTCAAAGTCTGAAGGGACAGGCTGCATGTGGTTTGTGGCCTGACAAAGTGGGTTTCCCCTGGGTGTGAGAAGGTGACTGAAGCCAGGCATTACCAGTGGCTCACAACTGTCATCCTAGTTACTCAGGAGGCTGAGATCTGAGGATCGAGTTTCAAAGCTAGCTTGGGCAGGATAATCTGTGAGACTTTATCTCCAGTGAACCACCAGAAAACCGGAAGTGGCGCTGTGGCTCCAGTGGTAGAGAGTGCACCTTCAACTGAAGAGCTGAGGGACTGCGCACAAGCCCGAAGTTCAAATCCCATGACCAACAAATAAAAATAAGGTAGCTGAGTATTCTACATAGCGGTGTGTACAGTAGGAAATGGCATGCTGTGTCATGAGCCATTCCAGACATGTGAGAGTTTCTGAGTTTTGTCTACAGTTGGTCTGAGGATGGTAGTGCCATCTTCTCAAGGGTTGGGATGTTAAGGTGCTCAGGGACTGCTGAGGCCTTGGGCTACCCATGGTGTGTGTGTGTGTGTGTGTGTGTGTGTGTGTGTGTGTGTGTGTGTGTGTGTGTGTGTGTGTGTGTGTGTGTCTTTTTCCCTCATCTTTCTTTGTCCCCTTCATTGGTGCCTGTTTGCCTCTTTCTGACTTCAGTTGGTGCCCTTCCTGCACAGCACCTTGCCTTTAGCCCCCTACCAGGGTCTACAATGAGTCTTAAATTGCCAGAGACCTGCATATTCCAGCTTTTCTTTGGGGCCCAAGTCTGGTCATCCATGTCTTTGGCCACCTCCAGGGGATTCTGGGTTAGCAGGGCAGGCTGGCATAGGTTCTCCCCTGACAACAGGGTGAGGGAGGCGAGGGCTCAGTCATGTGATGTCCTGTACTTTTTCTCAGTTGGACTTCTGGCTGCATGTCCCTTCCTGTAGGCTGGTAGTGGAGTGGGGGAAGGGTGGTTGCCAGTGGCTCTGGCCAACTCAAGCATGATAGCTGACTGAAGGCCGCCCAACCAAGGATCTTCTGGGGCTACATGGGAGGTGAGGCCATGGTGGCTTGGAAGTATCTGTCAGTGTCTAGGAAATGTCAATGTACCTTACCACAGGAAAGTATCTTCCAGCTCCAGCTGGGCCTCTCTAGGTCCTTCTAGACAATTCCAGATGCCCAGAATACAGAGGCACAGACTTTAGATTCCATGGCCAGGGAACTGGGGGATGAGAGACTGGTATGGCCAATACCTCAATGTTCTGGGGCATTAGCCTTGATCTGGCTATGCCCCCCTTGTGTATGTTCACTTGTTAATCCAGTGCTGGCCACACACCAACCTCTTGTGGCAGTGTTGTGGAAGTGGCAGGAGTGGAAATGAGATCTAGGATAACCAAAATCTGGATGTATGGCCTGTGGGGATGGGGATGGCAAAGGGTGTCTATTAAGAAAAAATATCTCAGAGCTGGAACTCAGGGCCTAGGCACTGTCCCTGAGCTAACACTCTACCACTTGAGCCACAGCTCACCTTTCAACCTTTTTACTAGTTTAGTGGAGAGAAGAGTCTAGTGGACTTTCCTGCCTGGGCTGGCTTCAAGCTGCCATCTTAAGAGCTCAGCTTCTGAGTAGCTGGGGTTGATGGTATGAGCCATTGGCAACTGCTAAAGATGTTACCGTATGTATGTGTGTGTACGTGCACATGTAAGTGTGTGTGTGTGTGTGTGTGTGTGTGTGTGTGTGTGTGTGTGTGTGTGTGTACCAGGGCTTGAACTCAGAGCCTCGGTGGTATCCATTAGCTTGTTTGCACAAGGTTGGTGCTGTACCACTTGAACTAGGGTAGCTCTGCTTTCCAGTGTTTTTGGTGATTCATTGGAGAGAAGAGTCTGCCCAGGCTAGCTTTGAATCTTGATTGATCCTCAGGTGTCACTCTTGAGTAGCTAGGATTACAGACATGAGCCACTGGCATCTAGCTACAAGGATGTCTTCTCATACTCTCTTCTGTTATAACACATTGTCTACTTGCCCTGGCCTAGATCCTCTGACCTCCACATCAGCTCCCAGCAGCCCCTGACTGTGTGGAGAACATAAAGCTCAAACTTGATCCTATTTCTTTGTCCTCAGGGGAGGGAATGTTTCCTCTAAAGCCTGGGTTAGGAGGGGTAGCTGCAGCTGGGTACTCGGCTGGGAGAGAGGTACTCTGTTTTAGCCAAGAAGGAAAGTGTGGCCAGATGATAATAGCTGATGCTGTCCTATTCCTAGCTCCTCAGGAGGCTGAGATTTGAGGATTACCATTCAGAGCCAGTCCAGCTAGAAAAGTGTGTGAGACTCTCTTCTGCAAGTAACCACCCAAAAGCTGGAAGAAAAGCTGTGGCTCAACTGGTAGAGTGGTAACCTTGAATGAGAAAACTGAGGGACAGATCCCAGGCCCTGAGTTCAAGCCCTAGCACAAACATGCATGGGTATGCGTGCACACACGCACATGCTCACACACATACACACATACACACATACACACATACACACACACACACACACACACACACACACACACACACACACACACACACAGAGGAAGGTGTTAATGATGAGCTGAGCTAGAACTGGGGGCACTCCTGAGGCATAGTCATAGTAAACTCTCAAAGTAGATCAAGTGGTTTCTCCATAAGTCCTTATTGGGCCAAGTGGGTCTGGGCCATGGCAGGAAGTTCCATGGAATCTTCCCCTGCATCCGTGCACGGGGCCACAGGACCAAGGGAAGGACACTATGGATGCTCCTTTGTAGTCAGTCCAAGATTGAAGACCTTCATCTGTCCCCAAGCAGTGGAGAGGAAAGCAGGGCTCCAAGCCCTGGGACTCCTGGGATAGCGACTGCTACAAGCATCAGCCAGCCAGCTGTGGATTCCTGAGACTACAAGTCTTTCATGAGCCCAACTCAACACCTGCCCAAGGTGTGCCTGACAGAGTCGCAAACTTGTGATACCCGCATGAGTAGGCATTACCTGCTGTGCCATCTTGCAGCTCCTGGCCCTCCTGGCCCAGAACCGTGGTCTGAGACATCGGTTTACTGCTCAGATGCACACTGTACCCATGAATGATGCCATTCTGATGACCCGGCTGATGACCTCCATGCCCCAAGGCGGGACCCTTCTCTGATACTGTGGCCCATTCCATACACAAAGGCTGCCAAAGAGACTGCTCTGAAGACACCTAGACGTTGGGAGACCCGACTTTCAGGGGCCCATTGGAAAGTACTCTGCCTAGAGTCACAGAGTGAGCTACAAGCAGGTGTTGGTCATGGGGCTCAAACTCTGGGCCTGGGCACTGTAGCTCAGCTCTTCAGCTTACCACTTGAGCCACAGCGTATCCTCCAGTTTTCTGATGGTTCCTTGGAGATCAGAGTCTCCTGGACTTTCTTCCAGGGCTGGATTTGAACCACGATCCTCTGATCTCAGCTTCCTGAGGATCTAGGAGGACATGTAAGAGCCACACGCACTTAGCTGATCTGGCCTTTCACCACAGTGGGCTAGGAGCTTCTTAAAGCTTTTCTTTATTTTTTTTCTGTGCCAGTACTGGGGTTTGAACTCAGTTTGAGCCCTGGTCTCTTAACTTTTTCTCAAGCTGGCACTTTACCACTTGAGCCACATTTCCATTTCTGTCTTTTGGTAGTTCATTGGCAAGAAAAGAGTCTCACCAACTTTCTTCTCCTGAGCTATATTTGACCCACTATATCTGATCTCAGTCTCCTGGATAGCTAGGATTTACAGGGGTTGAGCCACTGATGGCTAGAAACTGTTCTTAAGAAAGAGTTCTTCCCTGCATTTGCCCTGACTCCTCCGTGCAAAGGAGGCCTCTGAGGGTCAGGAGCTGTGAAAAATAGGCTTCTAGCCACTGAAAATGGCTGGGGTCCATGGTGAAAAGCCAAGCTAATCCTCCCTGGGCCCAATTCTGGGTCCCCACCCTCTGCCCTACCTGTGATTCAAGTACAAACCTTGACCCAGCCTTGAATGTCTTGCCAGACTTGTCTGAAGCCACAGAATCTTCATTCCACCCACACCACCGGCTCTACACCATACCTCAGGACCTTTGCCCATGCTGTACCTTCTGCCTGAGGCTCTCTGTCTTGTTCCACATCTTATAACTCCTGTGGAATTTTGGCACAGGTTGTATCACCTCCTGGAGCAACTCTTTCCTTCACTTTTCCCTCTTTTTTAAAAAAATATGGAATTGCTAGAGATGGAACTTGTGAAGGCTGACTGGTGTGTGTGTTTTGCCAGAATGGGGGGTTTGAATTCATCACCTTGACAGTATCCCTGAGCTTTTGTGTTCAAGGCTAACACAACAGTACTTGAACCATAGCTCTACTTCTGGCTTTTTGGGTGTTTAATTGGAGAAAAGTGTCTCATTATAGTCTTTCCTGCTTGTAATTTTGATCCTCAGATCTCAGCCTCTTGAGCAGCTAAGATTACAGGGGTGAGCCACCAGTACCTGACCTCTACCTCTTACTTCTAACCTAGGCCCTCCTCTGAGTCCCAGAAGAATATGTCTCAACCGGGTCCCTTTTTTTTTTTGACAGTCTTGGGGCTTAAACTCAAGGTCTGAGCATGTTCTTGAGCTTCTTTAATGAAGGCTAGCACTCTATCACTTAAGTCACAGTGCCACTTTTGGCTTTTTCTTTTTCTGTGGTACAGAGGAATCGAACCCATGACTTCATGCAATCTAGGTAAGCACTCTACAACTAAGCCACATTCACAGCCCAAGGCTCACTTCTAACAGGAGCTACGAGGGTGGAATTTATTGGCTAACCCCTTTCGGCACAGAAATCACTGGCTATGTCCTATCTTTCGCAGGATTTGGGACCAGCCTGAGACTTGGCAGTCAGGAATAATGAATGAGTGATAGGCACCAGGCCCCACATCCTACAGAGGGATCTAGAATATGGAGCCAGAACCTTGGACAACTCCTACAGCCTAGGAAGTGTGGTCTCCCTGGAGGCAGTGGCTGGCTTCTAGGTGTCCTGATGGGACACCTAACCCACAACATAATGCACCTGTTGCACACACCAGCCCAGGCAAAGCCTTTGGGGCTTCAGTACTTAAATGGCAGAGAAGGATGCTTTGTTCAAGCTGCCAGCTCAGACTTAGTATTGTCTCAGTGCTTGTCCAAGCTTGCCCAGGTTTGGGGGCTGGGCATGGGCAACCTGCTGAATGCCCATCATCCATACACCATCCATCTATACACAGAGACATAGAATTACTGCCTCCTTTTTTTTTTTTTTTTTTTTTTGGCAGGTCCAGGATTGAACTATGAGCCTAGGCGCTGTCCCTGAGCTCCTTTTGCTCAAGGGTGGTGCTCTGCCCTTGAGCCACAGCCCCACCCATTTGTGCATTTTTTTCCCTGTGGTCTTTTAGAAATAAGAGTGTCAGGAAATTTCCTGCCCCAGCTGAATTCAAACTGGCATTCTCTACATCTCAGCCTCCTGAGGAGCTGGGATTATAGGCAGAAGCCACTGACACCTGGCTTTCTTTTCTTCTTGTTCTTTTTTTAATCGTGACAATCTGAAGTCTTCACAGTGTCATTCCAATGGTTTGCATTCGAAGGAAACTACCCAGGCCTGGAGTTCGAATGCTAGGACTGCCCCCCACAAATGGAGGTAGAATCTGACAAACTCATTCCTACTCATGTGAATGCTAATGGAATGCATAAAAGTAATAATTTGCAGTTAATTCTTGATTCTATTTTAGAGTTCCACACACAAATTACTGGATTTATATCTTCCATTCTAGCACCTAATGGAAGGGTTTTGACTAATTTTTAATTACAGATTTTGTAAGTATTCAACCATAATACTTCATTAAATGGAGGCATAATGTAATCACTAATAATTGGTTATATATATAATATCTTAACATTCCCTCCCTGAATATATATGCATATATATATACACACATACTCACATATATATACATCTATCTATCTATCTATCTATCTATCTATCTATCTATCTATCTATCTATCTATCTATCTATCTATCTATCTTTCTATCTTTCTATCTTTCTATCTATCTATATATTGGGCACTACTGTGGCTTGATCACAGGTCCTCAGGACTTCCTGGCAGCTCAGTTTGACACACCCTGGTCTGCTAAGACTGTGACCCCATTTATGGATTGGGCATTGTGAGTTGAAATCCCAGCATGGCCAAAAATTTATTCGTGGAGTAAGAAGCTAATTTTGACACATTTTTTTCTTCTCTGTGACAGTCCTTGGTCTCAGTATTATGTATAATCCATATTCAAATATATCCTAGGTGATATGAGGAAATGAAACATTATATGTGTAATAATACTAAATTAATAAGTGTAATAAACGTCATAAGCTGTAAACCCATGCAATATAAATAGATCTCATATATAAATATTAGTTTTTCCAGTGCTGGGGCTTCAATTCAGGCTCTAGGAATTGGTCTGAATTTCTTGTTTTCAAGGGCGGTGATCTTACCCTTCACTTACAGTGTCACAGATTTACCCAGACCCTGAGTTCAAATCAAAACCCTGCCAGAAAAATGGTGCAAATTCCAAGCCAGGGCCTTATTATTATTTTTTTTGGCCAAAGCATGGGGCTTGAACTCAGGTCTTGGCATCTCTGCCACAACCAACCTTGGGATATTAGGACCAGAGTTCAAATCTTGAGGCTAGTAAAAAAAAAAAAACAAAAGAGAAGGATAAAATTGAGATGGGAAGGGGAAACAAAGAGGAGGCAACAATGCTTTATAAGAAGGGTACTGGTTATCTTGCCCATGTAATTGTAACTCCTCTGTATGGTATTCTCACAATAAAAAAAAAAAAAACTGAGAAGTTCAAGAAGGTGGTTTTACTTTTTCTTCCACCTTTGCGTTGTGGCCATCCAGGGTCTAAATGACAAGGCCCAGAAAGTGTACATGACCTTGCATTGCTGATATTTGGTGGGCTATTAGGGAAGCCATAGCCAAAAGAGGCAACTTAGGCCTGGAGGTTGAATCCTGGTACTGCCACTAATGAATGGTGGGAGATTCTAAGGCGCATTCTGATATACATCCATACAAATGAAATGTTATAAAAGTAACAAATAAATTACTAGTGTATGATTATATTATAAAACTATATACAAAATTTATACTACATTAATTTTCAATTAATACTTTATTATTTATTCAATCATGATACTTAAAAAAGGAAGGAATAATTTAATTGCCAATAATCGGTAGCAATATTGTATATGCTATTTCATAATGTACAGACATCTCTTTCTTGTTTTAAGCATATACCTCTCTATCTATCTATCTATCTGTCTATCTATCTATCTACCTACTTACCTATCTATGCACCAATCTACACATTTATCTGTTTGTACACTTGTCACTCCTGGGGATCAGTGGTAGTGTGCTCTCCTAGGACATACAAAGCCCTGGGTTCGATTCCTCACTACCACATGCACAGAAAAATCCGAAAGTTGTGCTGTCTTGCTTAAGTAGTCGAGTACTAGCTTTGAGGATGAAAGCATAGGGGCTGTGTCTAGACCCTTATTCAAGACCCTAGTAGTGGCACCAAAAAAAAAAGATAGAATGTTCTGACTGCAATGATATAAGGATAGGCACCAAATACCTCATCACAGAGCAAGCTGGGAGTCTGGTGTTGACAGGTGACATCTAACCCGACTTAGCCAGAGGTAAACCACTGCAACCCAGCTCCACCGAAACAGATGCTGCTGGATCACTCACCCCTGTCATGCAAGATACTCGGGGGCTGAGATCTGACAGTGGTGGGTTTAGAACTCAGTCCTGGCATGAAGTCTGCAAAACTCTGACCTGTGGATCAAAGTGGCAGAGCTCTAGGCTTGAGCTAAATATCTTAGGATAGTACCCCCAACCTTTGAGTGCATTCCATGTGGCTGACCCCCCCCCAAAAAAAACCACCCCTCTAAATCATTAGATGTGAACTTTGTGAGGTTTGTGATGTGTTTCTAAAAGAATGGTGATACTGATTAAAGCACCCTAATTCTAATGACAGCATGTGGGATACAGCTATGTGATGAGTTCTTCATGAGTTGTTGTATGCCTAGTCCTTCACGGGGTTCATTCTTTCATCTGGTCCTTGTAAAAGCTCCACAAGTAAGATGATTGTGCAGATGGGAAAGTTGAGGCTCAGATATGTCCCCATGTCAGGGCCAAAATGATGTATGTACTGAAATGTAGTGAGTTGTTTCCTGCAGACAATTATTTGGGTTTACTTTTCTCCATCATGTACCTTGAACTCAGAGCCGAGGCACTGACTTTCATCTTGGGCTCATGGCTAGCACTCAACCACGTGGAGCCAACGACTCTTTTCAGTATAGTGTCAGAGCTTAGGTGTCTTTAGCTGAGGTCTGTCATCCTGCCTACTCAGGAAGCTGAAATCTGATGATCTGCGTTCCAAACTATCCCAGACACAAAAGGTCCCATGAGACTATTATCTCCTATTCACCACTTAGAAACTTGAAGTGGAAGCTGTGTACCAGTGACTCACGCCTGTCATCCTAGCTACTCAGGAGGCTGAGAGCTGAGGATCACAGTCCAAAGCCAGCCTGAGCAAGAAATTCCTTGAGATGGTTATCTCCAATGAACCAACAGAAATCTGAAGGGGCTCTTTAGCACAAGTGGTAGAGCTCTAGACTTGAGCTGAAGAGACAGCACCCAGGCCCAGACTTCAACTCCTCCAACTTACAAGAAAAAAGAAACCTGAAGTGGAGTGCTAGGAATGTGTCTTAGGGGTAGAGTGCTTTGCATGCATGAAACCTGGGATTGAATCCTCAGTGCCACCTCACTAGAAAAAAAAATCTAAAGTGCTCTGTGGCTCAAGTGGTAGAGTGCTGTCCTTGTACAAGAGAAACTCAGGTCAGTGGTCAGTTCCTGAGTCCTTCAGGACTGGTGTATGCACACGCACACACACACACACACACACACACACACACACACACACACACACACACACACACACACAGAAGTGAAGCTGTGACACTAAATGGGAAAACACTGAGCTTCTGCTTTGAACTCATGGTCAGCACCTTCGCCCTGTGTTCAACCCCAAAATCTAGCCACCGAGGGCCCAACTAGGAGAGGTCAAAGGTTTCAAATCTTGATGTGCTTCACCAGCCCTAGATGACAGGAAGCATTGTGATTTTGCACAAGTGCTTAGATTTAGGAAGCTTCCGGAAACCTAGGGAGGCAACACTGCCAATAATGAGTCATTTCATTAGATTCAGGGCCCTAGTTGTCTGTCAGAAGTACTCTTCAATTAATTGTAGCAGTTTGTCTCAACATTGGAACATAGTGTAGCAAAGACAGGATGAGTGCAGGGAACTTGGCCTGCCACAGGAGGTGGCACAAATGAAGACTTCCTGTCCAAACAGAGCACTGGGGAGAGAGATAGCTTGGGGAAAATGAGGGCTTTTTCACCTGGCCTTTAGAGCCCACCCACACTCATCCTCACTAATTGCCCCAGATGTAATGTTTGTTACACAGCTGTACAGGAGTAAGGCTTTTTGTTTGCCTGTTCCAACAATGAAGCAGACTTCCTCCAGCAGCCTGGGGTGTGGAGAAACCCTCAAGTTACACTGGGAACAGTGAGGAGAGCTCTGGAACATGCACTGTCTTGAAAGCTGTGCTATGAAATCATTCTATTCAAAGCAAATTTCCTAGCTGAGTTCCTTTCTTCATAGGGACTCTGGATGTTCACCGATAGAAATACTTGCATATATACACAGATACGTGGAGTTACTGGCTCTTTTTTTTGCGGCAGGTCCTGAGTCTTGAGCTGTGATCCTCGACATTGTCCCTGAGCTCCTTTTGCTCAAGGAAGCATTTTATTGTGCCTTAAAACATGATACATCATTAAATGGATGCATAATTCAATATCTATTAATTATTAGTAATATATTACATATGATTTAATATGTAAACATCTTGCATTCTATAAATATTTTTATATATTTAAATATACAATCAAATAAACCTATAAATCTCTCTCTCCCCCAGCCCTCTCTCTCTCTCTCTCTCTCTCTGTCTATATATATATATTTGCAGCAATTTACACTTCTATCTATTTATATATTGGCGACTCCTTGGGCTAGAAGTCAGGTCCTTAGAACTGCCTGGCAGTAAATTTTTTTGAAGCTGCTGTGTTTAATGGCCACTTGATGAATTGGGCATTCCAGGCCCTGAGTTCAAATCCCAGCAGTGCCAAAGTTAATAGGTGGAGTAAGAAGCCAATTTTGAACTGTTGTCCTTTCTGTGAAAATCTTGTGTCCTAGGTACAATATGTAATATCTATGCAAATACATGCATATATATGATATACATTATAAATGTATATAAAGATTATTTTTGCCAGTCCTGGGCCTGGAATTCATGCCTTGGGAAATGTTCCTGAATTTCTTTTCTTCAAGGCGGTGAGCTCCTATGTCACCCAGATCACAATAGAGTTACCCAGCCCCTGAGTTCAAATCCCAGGTATGGCAGAAAAAATGGCCTAAATTCCAAGTCAATGCCTTAACATTTTTTGTGTGTGGGGGGGGGACAGGTATGGGTCTTGAAATTAGGTTGTCCTAACTCTGCCTCAGCCTTGATTACCCTAAGCTGGGGTACAGCTTTTACACCCACAGATGACCCAGGGATCCTAGGAACCAAGTTCAACTTCCTTCACTGGCAAAAAATCATCAAACCAACAAAAATGGAGGATGAATAAACCAGGAAGTTTTACACAACAGTATTACCTTTGTTTCCTTTGCACTGTAACCATCCTGGGTGACTGTGACTTGGCTTGAAAATTTTATGTGACCTTGCATAGCCGAGGCTGTCAATGAAGCCTGAGCCCAATCCATGCACAGAAGCCCTTAGTTCGATCCTGGGACTGCCACCTACACATGGCTGAAGATCCTAGGAAACTAGTTCCTATCTATAGGAACACTAATAGAATGTTGACATGTACTAATTGAATCACTATTTAGCAAGTCATTCTAGTATAAGATTGTACACAATAAATATAGATTATTGATTAATTTAATTAATATTTTATTAAGTCTTCTACCATGATTAATTAATGGAGGCATAATTTTATACCAAATAATTAGTAGTAATAGAATATATATATAAATACAATATAGATATCACACTTTATATATAGTTATACACTAGAATCTACATAAATGTCTGTCTCTGTATACATTTATTGATAGATGCATATACATATATAAATACACACACACACTTCAGTCTACACATCTGTCTGTTTATATATTGGCCACTCCTAGGACGTGAACTTGGGTCTTCAAATTTGCTCGACAACTTCACTTGCATCAGACTGGTATGCTAACATTGACCCATTCATGAAGTGGGCCTTCTAGGCCCTGAGTTCAAATCACAGAATTGCCAAAAACTTAATCCTGGTGGAAGAAGCCAATTGTCCCACATGTTTTCCTTACCGGGCAAAGTCCTGGGTCTCAAGTATGATGTACAATATATATGCAAATCTATGTCCTATGTGATAGGATGTAAAAAATGTTATACATGTAATCATACTCACTAAAATACATAACAAATAATTAAAAACAAAATAAAACAATTAATACACTAACTGTAATATGCAGTAAACATTTGTTTTTGGGTCTGGTTGTGGGGCCTGAACTCTGGGCCTGGGCGCTGTCTCTCAGCTCTTCAGCTCAAGGCTAGCAATCTACCACTTGAGCCACAGTGCCACTTCCGGCTTTTTTCTTTTTGCTTATGTGGTGCTGAGGAACCGAACCCAGGGCCTCAGGCATTCAAGGAAAGCGCTCTACCACTGAGCCACCTTCCCAGCCCTGCAGTAAACAATTGAGAGTAAATGTAAGTCATGTATTTAAAATGTATACGAATATTTTTTTTTGAATGCTAGGGTTGAATTCAGGCCCTGGGAACAGGCCTGACTTTCTTGTCTTCCAACACAGTGAGCTTGCCTTTCCCCCATAGTGCTGTAGATTTACCCAGATCCTGAGTTCAAATCCCAGGCCTGCCAGAAAAAAATTGCATGAATTCCAAGCCAAGGAGCCTCATAATTTTTAAAATATTTATAGTGTACATATGTATGTGTGTATGTGTGTATGTATGTATGTATGTATGTATGTATTTTTATTTTGCCACAGGGCTTGAACCCATGTCGTGGCAACTCTGCGTCAGCTTTGATTACTCTAGCCTGGGGTGCAGCCACTGGATCCACTGCCAATCCTGGGTTCCTAGGCCCCAATGGCTGACAGGAAAAAAGTAAATAAATCAACACAGAATAAAACCGTTCAACTTGCAGATGGCTGACAGTTTTACATTTGTTTTCTTTGCAAGGTGACCTTCCTGGATCTGAATGACACAGCTGAAAAATGCTCTTAACATGGCTTACTGAAAGCTGGTGGGCTACCAGGGAAGCCATAGGCCAACATGGCAACATAGGCCCTGAGTGCAAAGCCCAGTTCTGACCCCTACCAATGGCAGGACATTCTAAGAGTCTCGTTCATATTCATAGGGATTCCAATGGAAGGTTTTGAATGTACAGGTTGAATTAGTTCTACCTGAATGATACTACTATAACATTAGAGTGATTTTAGGAGGCCGATTGATTTTAATTAATATTTTTGACACATTAAAAGAATACAATTAATTACATGGACACAATAATTTCAGGACAGTGGTTGATTTAATTAATAATTCATTAAGGATGAAAACAATAATATTAATTACATGGAGTCATAATGAATATCCATGAATTGGTAGGAATGTAGCATATATAACTGAATCATGTATAAACATCTCTGGCACTATAAAGATCTATATTTATTTGTGTACTACCATCTGCATGTCAATCTGTTCTTATTTTGTCAACCCCTGGGGTTCGATCTCAGATGCTGGGATCTGCTTGTCAGCTCCATATGCCCCAGGCTGACATGCTGACACTCACCCACTTATGAGTTGGACCTTGTAGGCTGTAAGTTCAGATGCCAGCACTCACAAAAATTGAATCGCGGATTAAGAAGCCCAAAGTGACACATGTTTCCTTTTCTGTGAAAGGTCTGGGTGTCAGGTGTGAAGTTTCATACACAGGCAAATCTATGCCCTATGTAATAAATATTCCATGTGTATTAACAGTCAATAAAATAAATGATAGATAAATGAATAATTCAAAAAATAAAATGAATACACTAAACACAATATGGAGTCAACATATGGGGCTTGATCTCAGGGCCTGGGAACTGCCTGGCAGATGAATTGGCTAGCGGCTGCTGTGCTGACAGTCACCCATTCATGAATTAAACCTTGTAGGCCCTGAATTTAGATCCCAGCACTGCCAAAAATGTAATCATGGAGTGAGAAGCTGAGCATGACACATGTTTTCTTTTTCTTTGAAAGTGCTCTGTGTCAGGTAGGATGTATAATTCGTATGCAAATCTATATGCTATGTAAGAGGATGTCATAAATGTAATAAATGTCATAGGTGGAAAAATTATCACTACAGTAAATGATAAACAAATTGAATTAGTAGTGAATCATTGTAGGATAAAATTAGATATAAGAACTATTGGACTGCATTAAGATGAATATTTTATTAAGCACTAACAGAATAAAAATTGCATGGAGACATAATTAAATACATAATAATTGGTAGTAACACATGATGCATACATAATTTAATTTTATGTAGACATCTGTCTTGTTCTATAAAATATGTAATTATATGTATGATATATATACATATGTGATAAATAATAACAGGATATTGAGTAATTATTAATTAATGCTTTATTAATGGTTCAACTGGGACACATCATTGAACAGAGACATAATTTAATACCTAATAATTGGTAGTAATATTATCTATAATTTAATAATATACAGGCATCTCTCTTTTTGTGTATATAATATTTATATACAGCAATCTCTATCTATTTATATCTTGTTCTCTCCTGGGGCTCAGTGGTTGAGTTCTCACCTAGTAAGCACGAATCCCTGGTTTTGATTCCTTAGTGCCACATAAACAGAAAACCTGGAAGTTCTGCTGCCTTTCCTCAATTGAGTGCCAGCCTTGAGCACAAATGCTTAGGGACACTGTCGAAGCCCTTACTCAAGCCCCAGGACTGCTGCCAAAAAGGCAGAATGTTCTAACTGCAACTGTAGAAGGACAGGCCTTCAAATACCTCATCACAAATCAAGCTAGGAGTCTGGTGCTGAAAGCTTCCACCTAACCTGACGTAGCCAGATGTAAACCCCTGCAACCCAGCTGCAAGGAACCAGATGCTGCTGGCTTACCCCTATCATCCTGGCTCTTGGGGGCTTTAAAACCCAGTCCTAGCAGGAAGTCTGTGGGACGCTTTAAAATGTGGCTTGAAGTGGTACAGCTTTAGCCTTGAGCAAATGTTATTAGAACGGTATCCCCATGCTTTGAGTTCCAGCACCCTGGGTAACTCCCCCCCAAAAAATCCCATTAAACCATTAGATGTGAACTTGTTTGGTTTGTGAAATATTCCTCAAAGAACGGTGATACTTATGAAAGCACCCCAATCCTAATGATAGCTTATCCAATAGAGCTATGTGCTGAGTCCTTCATAGGGTGCTCTCAGCTGAGTCCTGCAGAGTAACATGTGCTGTGTCCTTCATTGGGTGCACTCTTTCACCTGGTACTCAAAGACCTCCACAACTCAGATGATTATGCAGACAAGAATATTGAGGCTGAGATATGTCCCCATGGCAGAGACAAAATTATGTATTACTGAAGACTAGTGAGTTGTCTCCTGTGGACAATTGTTTTGTTTTGATTTTTCTCAGTCATGAACCTTGAACTCGGGGCCTAGGTGCTGACCCTTATCTCTTGGGCTCATGGCTAACACTCCACCACGTGGAGCCACTAACCACCTTGCAGCAGAATGCCACGGCCTAGGAGTTGATAGCTGAAGTCTGTTGCCTTGCCTTATAAGAAGTTGAGATCTGTGGATATGGGTTCCCAACTATCCCAGACACAAAAGGTCCTATGAGACTATTATCTTCAATTCACCACTAAGACAACTGAAGTGGAAGCTGGGTGCTTGTGACTCATGCCTGTTATCCTAGCTACTCGGAAGGATGAGATCTGAGGATCATGGTTCAAAACTAACCTGGGCAGGAAAGTCCTTGAGACATATAGCTCCAATGAACCACCAGAAAACCTGAAGTAGCTCTGTGGCTCAAGTGGTAGAGCACAAACTTGAGCTGAAGAGCTCAGGGACAGCACCAGACCCAGACTTTAACTCCTACAACCTACAACAACAACAATAAAAAAAAAAACAGAAACAAACAAACAAACCTGACTTAGTGGTCTGGGAATGTGCCTTAGAGGTAGAGTACTTTGCATATATGAAACCCTGGGCTTGATTTCTCAGGACCACATCACTAGAAAAAAGCCTGAAGTGGCTCTGTGGCTCAAGTGGGAGAGGGCTATCCTTGTATAAGAGAAACTAGGTACAGTGCTCAGGTCCTGAGTTCAACCTCCAGGACTGGTGTATGCACACATGCGCACGTGTGTGTATGAGTGTGTGCACGCGCACACACACACACACACACACACACACAGAGACCAGAAGTGAAGCTGTACGTGCATGTGTGTGTGCTAGAGAAAAACAGAAACATGAATATGCTTCTAGTGTGTTCTAGATACTTAAGGGTGTAGACAAAAAAAAACATTCATAATAATTAGGTCATTTTATAGGCAAAAGGAGCAATGCAGAGAGTATGAGGATAGCTCCAGCTTTCGGTCCTCTCATCCTGAAACAGTAAATTCACTGCAGCTCAATGCTAAGTGACAAAGCTGGCATGTCCTGTGGACATTTGCTCCCAAATCCTGGGACACTCATTTCTCACTTTTGGCTTCAAACCTGTGACCAGAGGAGAAGATGAGGAGAGAAAATCCTTCTCAGAGAAAGCAGCTGTAAGAACATTGGGGTAGTTTACTTATAAATTCAAACCATTGGAATGACCCTGTTAAGAAGTCAGATTGTCCAGATTAAAAAATGAAGAAGAAAAGAAAGGCAGGTGCCAAGGGCTGCTGACTGTAATCCTAGCTCCTGAGGAGGCTGAGATGTAGAGAACCTTAGTTTGAATCCAGCCAGCATAGGAAAGTCCCTGACATTGTTATTTCTGAGAGATCACAGAAAAACCCAGAAGTAAGGCTTGGATTCAAGGTTAATGCAATACCCTTGAGTAAAAGGAGCTCAGAGAGTATGCCTAGGCTCACAGTTCAACCCCAGGACCTGCAGCAATGATGGACCTATGATGCCTCTCCCAGGATTCTGGAAGCTTGGGAAATCCAAGCACATGTGTGGTATCACGATGCTTCCTGTCATATGAGTCTGGTGAAGCTCATCATGTTTTGAAATGTTTCACTTCTCTTAGTTGGGCCCTGGGTGGCTAGGTTTTGGGGTTGAACACAGGGACTAGGTGCTGACCATAGGCTCAGAGCAGAAGCCTGTGTGTGTGTGTGCGCGCGCACACACACACACACACACACACACAGACTAGAAGTGAAGCTGTGGCACAAAATGGTAAAGCTCTGGGCTTCTGCTCTGAGCTCATGGTCTCAAGATTTAGACTAAGGATTTCTGTGGAGCACCTCCTTGGCGAATCCTTGAGGAAAGCCGTTTGAAGCCTCCTCAGGAGATTGCCGTTAAAAGCCAGCCCAAGTAGGAATGTCTTTGAGACTCTTATCTCCAAAAACCAACAGAAAACCAAAAGTGAAGCAGTGGCCCAGAGGGTAGAGCTCCAGCTTTGAGAGAGAAAGCCGAGCAGGAAAAACAGGCCAGACCAGGCAAGAAAGTTTGGAAGGTGCTTATGTCCAATTAATGACCAGATGGCTTGAAGTGGAGCTGTGAGGGTGGTAGAGCCTCACACTTGAGCAAAACAGCTGAGGAACGCATCGGGCTTTGAGATTAAGCCCTGGGATGGCCACAAAATAAAGAAGAGAATACCAAGTTATGTATCAGTGCCCTACCTACTTATGTGTGTATATTACCACCCTCAGTGCAAACAGACCATATTCAATGCTTCTGCTTTATTTACTGATTTATTTTTCAGATATACTCGTTGCACATACTGCATCATTCTTTTCATTTCAAGCCCATGGCTTTTCTCTTCCAGGGTAGCAGGCCTGTGTCTTTATATGATGCACACTTAAGCTCTCAAGAGCCTTTATTTACATTTTATTATGAGGCCAAGGCAGGGACAGTGACAAATCAGGCAGGGGTAGAAAAGTGTTCATAGAAATAGCCAGTATTCAGAATTAAACTTGGAGACGTAAAATGGTAGCATACTTATGTAAAAACTACAATGAAGAAAAAGATGAGGGTGCTGGGTATTTGGATTAGTGAGAGAGTGCTTCCCTAGCATACAAGAGCCCTGGGTTCGATTCCTCAGTAGCACACAGAAAAAAGCCAGAATTGGTGCTGTGGCTCAAGTAGCAGAGAGTTAGAAACAGTGCCCAGGCCTTGAGTTCATCCCAAGAACTGGTAAGAGATCACTAGCTACGTAGGTAAGTAGGAAGGAAGGTAGGTAGATAGGTGGATAGATAGATCTTGGACGTCAGGAGGAAAGAAGGGAATACTTCCCAGTGTGAGGCCTTCTGCAGGGAGCCAGGCCACCACATTGACTTCACACAACCACAGAGCAGGAAGACTGTCTCTGTCCCACTTCTCAGGCAGCGGAAGGCCCAAGAGCCAAGAGGGCAGAGCCAGGTTCTAACTCAGGTGCTTAGAGACAGAAGAGAAAGGGCCCTGCCTCCCCTTGGACTGGGAATTTGCATTAATGATGTGCAGAATAAAGGAAGGAGAATGGATTGGCAGATGTGGAAGAATGGTCTTTAAATCTGACAGATGGAGAGTCAAAATCCCATTCCTTAAGGCAGAGAGCAGGGTTTTTCTTCTCTGTTCCTCCCCTCTCCCCCTCTAAACTGGCTCTCTATTGTTAACCTAAAGATAGCCTGAGGCTCCCTTCACCTGAGAGAGGAAGGTTAATTAGTCATTGTTTGAAGAGGCTGAGAAAGGCCTGACCCTGGTGTAACTCTAACAAATGTTTCAGGGTTCCCCCCTTTGCTGGCTGTGCCTGGAATGCATGAAGTGCTTTTGCAGCTCACTTCCCTGTTGATTATGTACATTCTGCCTCCTAATCCTGCAAGCCTAGGTCTCTTCACCTAGCATGTCTTTTGAAACTGTTTTTGGTCCTTCAAATACAATGTTACACAGGAGTTCTTCCTGCTAACAGGGCTAGGGCTTGGATCCTGAAAACTTCATTTGAACCCAGGATGGGTCAAAAATGTTTCTTTTCTGCTTCTATAGCTCAAGAATTCTAAGAACATTTAGAGTGCAAGTAACTTCTCATCACCAAGAGAAACACAGGAAGCTCTTGAACATCTGACCTTTCCAAAGTGGAAGTTAGATTGTCCTAGATTTTCCTGCCCTAGCTGGCTTCACCCTGTGATCCTCAGATCTCAGCCTCCTGAGCTAGATGATGGGTGTGAGCCACCACTGTTCTGCTGGGTTCAGAAGTGTAATGATATCGACAATACAAGTCAACTGCTCATCACAAAGGGCTTGGGGAGCATATTATGTCTTTCAACATTTGACCTTTCAGAACCCCGTAGGACACAAGGTTATAATGCTAGAGTCTGAGAGGCTGGGCATATGGATCTGCTACACTTGAACCTTGAGCTCTGATTTCAATTCTGCTATGTATCAGCGTTCATTTTCCAGAGAATGTTCTCCTAATTAGCAAATAGAAAAAGTACTTTGATTAACCCTTAATTTTTTCCAGTTGTGTGAATTGAATCAATTCTAGGGACTTTTCCTGAGCAAGGCGAACACTGTACCACTTGATCCACAGCGCCACGTGGGTTTTTTGGTGGTTCATTGGAGATAACAGTCTAACAGGCTTTCCTTGTCTAGGCTGACTTTGAACGGTGGTCTTCAGATCTCAGCCTCCAGAGAAGCTAGAGTTCCAAGTGTGAGCCACTGGCATCTGGCCTATTGTTTTTGACAGTCTTGGGGCTTCTTTTCCTCAAGGCTAGTGCTCTACCACTTGAGCCCCTCCACAGTTTCTGGCTTTTTCTGAGTATGTGGCACTGAGGATTCAAACCCTGGCATTCATGCAAGCTGAGTGAGCTCTATACACTAAGCCACATTTCTTGCCCCACCCTTACAATTTTATCCCTCAACTTGCCTATCCTCAAGAAAAGGCTTCTGACTATAAATCATCTAAAGAGATCACTATAGTAAGGTATCCAAAGGTCAAACACAGCTCATACTTGAGTGAGACTCTAAACATGTGAAGACTATGACAAATGCCTCCATTTAATTATGTATCATGTTTCAACACTTAATAAAATATTAATGAAAAATGAGTTAATGTCCTAAATTATTGTGTATAATTTTATAATATATGTTCAAAATGTAATAAATATTATGTGTATAATAATAAAACAATAAATTAATGAATCAAATAAAAATAAAATACAAAATCAAAATCAATAGTAATCATAATATGTAATAAATATACATATGTAAGTATATATCATATATTACACATGTACAGAAATAGTTTTTCCATTGCAGGGCCTTCATTCAGGCCCTGGGAACTCTAGCCTGAATTTCTTTTCCTCAAGGACAGTGAGATTTGCCTTCACCTATGGTGCAAAAGAGTTACCTGGACAGTGAAATCAAATCCCAGCAATAGCAGAAATACTGGCACCAGTTCCAAGACTGAGACTTAATTTTTTAAATGGAAGCAGTTATGTTTATTCAGTTTCATATTGAGCATTAAACAAAAATGCAGTGGCGAATTTTGTACAGCTATTCAGACATCCTTCCTTTACCCCTAAAGTGCTTCTCTGAGAACTATATTGTTTCATTTTTTGTACATTTTTATTGTAAAAATGTTGTACAGAGGGGTTACAGTTACATGAGCAAGGTAATGAGTACATTTCCTATTGAGCATTGTTGCTTCCTCCTTTGTTTTCCCCCTACCATACCTTCTCTACCATCTCCACAACTACTCCCACTGCCCAGGTCAGTGACTTATTTTTTTTTTATTTTTGGCTTGGCACAGGGTTTGAATTCAAGTAGTGACAACACTGTACCTTCCCACACATTGCTACAGATTTACCAAGACCCTGAGTTCAAATCCTAGGCTAGGAAAGAAAACTGGCAGAAATTCCAAACAAGTGAGCTTTATTTTTTTAAATTTAATTAATTAATTTTTATTTGTTTTTTGTTTTTTTTGGCCAACAATGGGGCTTGAACTCATGTCATGGAAGTCTGCCTTAGCTTCGATCACCCTAGGCTGGGGTGCAGCATCTGGACCCATATTCGATTGGGGGATCCTAGGCCCAGAGGGACTGCAGGAAAAAAAAAAGCTGGAAAGCACAAAAAGTGGTGAGCTGCAGAGGGCTGGAGGGTTTTAGGATTTTTTTCTTTGCAAGGTGACTATCCTGGGTCTTAATTACCTGGTTGCAAAGTGGAGCTGACCTGCCATTGCTGAAAGCTGGCGGGCTATCAGGGAAACCATAGGCCAACCTGTCAACATAGGCTCTTGGTTCAAACCTGGTCCTGACACATAACAATGGTAGAAGAATGCAAGGGACTTGTTCCTATGCATATGAATGCCAATTGAAAGAGTAGTCCATGCACAAGTTGAGTCTAAAATTGGATGCAATAATCCTAGGTTGCTGATTGATCTCAATAGTTTATTAAGCATGAAAAGAATAATATTCCTTTAATGGTGGAATAATAAATACCTAAGTGTTGGTAGGAACGTAGTAGGTGTTATTCAGTCATAGATGGCTCTGGCACTGTTTACCAATGTTTATTTATTTGTATACCACCGTCTGCCTATCTATTTATCGCTGTTTTGGCCAAACCTGGGGCACAAACTAGCGCCTAGTAACCAACTGACAGCATCATTGGCTAGAGGATGCCATGCTCACACTCACCCATTCATTAATTCGGCCTGCTAGGCCCTGCGTTCAGATCCTAGCAATACCAGGCATGATGGAGAACACATCTACAAATCTAGATGCTATGTGATAAGATGTAAACAATATAATCAATGGTATAGGTGTCATCAGAGTCAATAAAATATATGGTAAATAAATGAATAAAACAAGAAATAAAATAAATAACCACACCAAACATGATATGGATTGAACATCTGTATGGAAATAGGAATCCTTTCTTTAAAAGGTATATAAGGAGTATGTTTTCCAGGACTGAGGCTTGAATTCAGCCCCCCTAGGAGGAGGGAATGGCAAGAGAGCCTGGGATTCTCGTTTCTGGACCTAGAAAGAGCCATGGAATGCAATTGTTATCATCCTTGAATGAGTAGTTTGTGCATGATGGGAATAGAAAATGATAGGCAAGACTCATGGGGTATCAATTATTTGTAATGAAGAGTTGATGAAGCATGACAATAATCATCCCAGTCATGAAATGGAGGCATCAGGAAAGATCCAAAAATCGGAAGTGACACGGTAGATTGGATTCCATCACAGGTCGCCTTCTCTCCTACTCTATACAAATACGTACTTATTTGCATACTAAATTCAGCTTATGAATGGATGACTATTGTGCTCTCCTTCTCCCTCCCCGGGGACTCAAACTCAGGTCCTGGGAATGGCCTAGCTCCTTGGTGGTTCACAGGCTGCTGTGCTCATATGGACTCATTCGCCAATTGGGCTTGCTAGGCCCCGAGTTCAGATCCCAGCCTGCCAAAATATTCATACTGATGTCAGAAGCCAATCGTTGCACCTGTTTTCCTTTCCTGTTTAAGTCCTGGGTCTCAGCTAGGATGGAGAATGCATGGGCCACCCTGTGGCCATGGGAATAGGGTGTCATCCACATCAGCCGAGTTATACCTGTCATCATATACTCAAGAAAATACACAATATATCCATGAATAGCATACAAAATAGCGAATAACTACACTAAAGCCACGATGCAGTCCAAACACATATGTGAATATACATCCCATGTTTCAATGATAAATTGAGGACTGTTGTGGCCTCCCTAGGGCTCGATCTCAGCTCCTGGGAACAGACCAGCTCCTTAGTGGTTCACAGGCTGGTGTGCTCACGTGGACTCATTGGGCAGTTGGGCCTCCTAGGCCCCGAGTGTGAATCCCAGCACTGCCAAAAATTCACCCTGATGTGAGAAGCCAGTCATTGCACCTGTTTTCCTGTGCTTTGCAAGTTCTGGGTCTCAAATAGAATGGAGTATGTATAAGCAACTCTATACTCATGGGACTAGGTTGTCATCCAGGTCACCACAGTTATATCTGTCATCTTATACTCAAGAAAATACACAATATATCAATGAATAAGAGACAAAATAAAGAGAATGACTACACCAAATGCAAGATGCTGCCCATCCATGTATGGAAATATAGATCCTTGGTTTAATTATGAATTTATGATTATATTGTCCCCCACCAGGGCTTGATCTCAGGTCTAGGGAATGACCTAGTGCCTTAGTGGCTCACAGGCTGGTGTGCTCACGATGACCCTTTCACCAATTTGGTCTGGTAGGCCTTGACTTCAAATCTTAGCACAGCCAAAAGTTTCATCCTGATGTGAGAATCCAATCGATCTACCTGTTTTCCTTTCCTGTGAAAGTCCTGGGTCTCAGAGAGGATGGAGAATGCTATATAGGCAACTCTATAGCCATAGAAATAGGTTGTCCAGGTCAGCACAGTTATATCTGTCACCATACTCAATAATATACACAATATATCCATGAATAAATAAAAAAATAAAAAAAATCTACACTGAATGCAAGATGCATACGACACCTGTAGGTAAAGAGAGATCCTATGTTTAAAAAAGATGGGTTTATTATTTTGTCCAGTGCTGGGGCTTCAAATTAGGCTCTGGACTGGAACTGACATTCTAGTCTTTAAGAATGGTGAGCTTCCCCTTCCCCCACTGTGCAACAGAGCTACCCAGACTTGAGTTAAAATCCCAGCACTAATAAAAGATTCCTCCTTATGTCAGAAGGCAATCGTTGCACATGTTTTCCTCTCCTGTGAAGTCCTGGGTCTCAACAAGGATGGAGAATGCATAGGCAATCCTATAACCATAGGAACAGGTTGTTATCCATGTCAGCACAGTTATACCTGTCACCATACTCAATAAAATACACAATACCTCCATGAATTAGTCATAAAATAAGAAGTACACTGAATGCAAAATGTTGTCCACACATGTATGTAAATATAGATCCTATGTTTAAATAATGAATTTATGACTATCGTGGGGCACCCTGAGGATCAATGTCAGATCCTGGGAATGACCTAGCTCCTTAGTTGCTCACAGGCTGGTTTGTTCACCTTGACCTATTCACCAATTGGTCCTGCTGGGCCCTGAGACAGATCCCAGCATTACCAAGTGGATCATGAAGTAAGAAACTGAGTGTGAAAATTATTTTTCTTTTCTCTGAGAGTCCTGGGTGTTAGGCATGATGGAGAACATGTCTACAAATCTAGATGCTATGTGATAGTATATCATCAGTGTAATAAATGGAGTGGGTGTCATCGTAGTTAATAAAATCAATGGTAAATAAATGAATAAAAAAATACAAGGAACAACCACACCAAACATGTATGGACTGAACATCTATAGGTAAGTATAAATCCTATCTTTACAATGTATATAAATAGTATGTTTTCCAGGGCTGGGGCTTTAATTCGTGCCTAATGAACAGGCCTGACTTTCTTATCTTCAAGTATGGTAAGATTCCGCTTCATCCACAGTGCTGCATGTGTACCCAGACCCTGAGTTCAAATCGAAAACCATGCAGAATAAACAGTGCAAATTGCAAGCCAGAGAGCTAATTTATTTTTTATTTTATTTTATTTTATGCTCAGCACAGCACTTGAACTCAGGTCGTGGCAACTCTGCCTCATCTTTGATCACTCAAGGCTGGGATGGAGCCACTGGACCCATAGCTGCTCCTGGGATCCTAAACCCCCAGGCCTTGCAGGGAAAAAATGCACAGAAAAATGCTGTGAGACAGCTTTTTATGTTTTCTTCCTTTGCACGGTGACCTCCTGGGTCTAAATGACACTGTTGCAAAGGGTACTTCACCTTGCATTGCTGAAGGCTGGCAGAATACCGGGAAAACCATAGGCCCATGTGGCAATGTAGGCCCTGATTTTGAATCCCTGTCCTGACACAACCAATGGCAGGAGATACTAAGAGATTTATTCTCATCCATAGGAATAACAATGGAATGTTATCAATGTCACGGTTGAATGAGTTGATTGTGAATGATGCTTCTATAAAATTAGACAGCATAATTTCAGGAGGCTGATTGATTTTATTTAATATTATGAAGCATTAAAAGAATACTATTACAGGAACACAATAATTTCAAGACATAGATTTCATTAATAGTTTAAAGATGAAAACAATAACAATAATTACATGGAGGTATAATAAATATCCAAGAATTGGTACAAATGTAGTCTATATAAGTGAATAATGGACAGACATCTCTGGAATGGCATAAAGATATATATTTATTAGTATACTGCCACCTGCGTGTCAATCTGTTCTTATTTTGTCAACCCCTGGGGCTCAAACTTAGGTCGTAGGAACTGCCTGTCAGCTCAATTTGCCCCAGGATGGCATGTGGACACTCACCCATTCATGAATTTGGCCTTGTAGGCCATGAGTTCAGATGCCAGCACTCCCAAACAATGAATCGTGGAGTAAGAATCTGATGGTGACATGTTTTTCTTTACTGTGAATCTTCTGAGTGTCAGGTATGAAGTGGAATACATATGCAGACCTATGTCCTATGTAATCAATTTAATCAATGTTCTATGTGTCATAATAGTCAATAAAATAAACTGTCAATACATGATTAAAACAAAAAATAAAATGAATAACTCCACTGAATGCAATATGGAGTCAACATATGTATATAAATATAAATCATATATGGAAATTATACATGAGTAGGATGTTTTCTAGTGGTGGGGATCAATTTCAGGCCTAAGGAACAGACTCGATTTTCTTGACTTCAAGGAGGAAATCTTCCCCTTCCCACACAGTGCAAGAGAGTTACCCAGACCATGAGTTCCAATCCCAGTTTTGGCAGAAAAAAATGGCTCCTTTATAGTATATAAGGTCCATTTCTTAGGTATTTCATTATGCCTCCATTTTATGAATGTGATTGTTTAAATGCTTAATAAGGTATTAATTAAAATCAATCAGTGTCTTATAATGTAATTGTGTATCATTGTATCCTAGAATTATTCAAGAACTGTTCAATCATGACTTACATCACATTCCATTGGTAATCATATGGATAGGAACAAGTTTCTTAGGATCTCCTACCATTTAGAGGTGGCAGGACCAGGATTCGAATAGTGGGCTCCAGCTCCCATCACTTCAACCTGAGGATAGGGAACTCACCAGTCTGTCCACGAACATAAACAAGACCAGTGATTAGGCAGGCCCAGTGGCTCTCAGCAATCCTCCTTGTTACTTACAAGGCTGTGATGGGAGGATCAAAGTTATCCTAAGTAGGAAAGTCCTTGAGACCCCTGTCCAACTTCAGTGCCAACAAAGCCAGAAGAAGAGCCATGTAGCTCTTGTGGTAGAGGGCTAGCCTTGAGCAAAAGCAGCTCATGGACTGTGCCCAGATCCTGAGTTCAAGGTTTGGGACTGGCAACAAATAGACACACACAAGAATCTGTGCAGCCATCTGGCTAAAGCAGGTTACCCTCTTGTCCCCAACTGAATTGGACATAGTTCCCTGGGAAAGTGGCTGGGGCAGTTGCTGTCATCTTGACTCTGCCCATGCTGCCTGCATCACATGATTCTGGCCACACCACCATTCTTTCATGTTTCTTTCTGACCAATGGAATACAAGAATGGCGGCCACGCCCACATTCCATGCTGCCTTGTACCCCCTGGGATTCCCTAGGTTGGTTGTCACCACTACCAGCAGTTGAAGAAGGTAGAGATGGCTGAGTAGTGAGCAAGAGTCTTGAAGCTACTTTGGAGTAGGAAATTGATGTGCCCTCCTGCTTCCCAGCCCCCTCCCCTGCTTCCTCCAAGGCACTGCATTTCAAACCTCAGGTGGTGGCAAGCTGCTGGCAGGCTTGCAGCCCTGACCTGGTCCCGGCCCCTAGTCCTCTGCTCTGGACCTGAGTGCCTGCAATGCCCCCTCCATTGCTGCTCACCCCACCAGGAGCATCCACCAACAACTTCTCCCAGCAGCACAGGTGAGTGGCCGCCCAGTGGGCCTGCACCCTGCGACACTCGTACCTGGTGACACCCCCCCCCCAGGTCAAGGACTTGCACCTCCCTCACACCCCACAGTCTAGCCAGGGTTCTGCCACTAATGCACCCCAAGGGTAGGGGGTGGGTGTCAACCTGGGGATCCCACTCCCATCCCTAGTGACCAATGTCCCAGGAAAAGTGCAGATGCAGTGATGGGTAAAAAGGGAGCACGACATCATCCCTGGCCTGAAGCAGTGGGAGATACAGAGCCATGCATCTGCACCCTTTCTCTCCATAGTGGGAACTTGGTGGCTTTAGTCAAAGGTGGGGAACAGCACCTCCACACCTGCCTTCTCGGGTCTTTTCCTTTTTTCTGGGCATGGGGGTTGTTGGATGCAGAAGATAACCGCCCCCCTTGCTGTGTGAGCTCTTGTCTTCTGTGCTTGGTCATCCTTTCACCTGAAGAGGGTCCCAGAAAAGCCCAGGAGGGAGGTGAAGGGCGCTGGGGGTCAAAGCAGAAGGTGAATATCTGGGAGGAATAACCCAACCCCCCCCCCCCCACATACACCCGGCCTGTTTCCCTACCCCTCAGCTGTCAACAGTTCTCACAGGTTCATCACCTTTCCCAGCTCTGCCAGCATGTTCTGATGCTTGGTCCATTTGGTCTCCTCGTCCTCCCCAAGAATCCACCAATTAGCCCAGAAGCATGTAGGCCAGAAGGAAGGAGTATGTCGATGTATGTAGCCTCAGGACTCCATCCATTTCACCAACAGTGCCCCACCCCTGGTCATACACCCCTCTGAGGTCACCATGACCCTCTGCTAGTTCCTTTCCCAGGCTCTGAGGAGACATCTGTCTCAGGACTCCTTCACCCAGCATCCTGGCCTAGGGTTTTGGTGAATGTAGAGTCAAGGCTGGTTGTTCCCAAGGGGAAGGATCTGACCCTGGAGAAACGGAGAGGCAGGGTGGTGTTGCATCATTTGAGTGGTGCTCCCCTTGGATGGGAGCCCCTGGTTGTCTCAAGGGAACCTCCATGCTCCAGCTTGTACATTGTCCCAGATGAGGAATGAACAGAGGCACTGCTCTGAGTCGTGTATGTGTGTTTGTGTGTGTGCATTAGAGAAACAGAGACAGAGAAGGAGGGAGAGAGAGAGAGAGAGAGAGGGAAAGAGAGAGAGATCATCTTTCTACTTGTACATTCTGACAGTGCTCAGGTGAGTGATCAATTGGCAAATTTCAGGTGCTGCATGGATAAGTCTTTTGTCACCAGTCTGGATTTGTGTGTGTGTAGAAGTGGGTTACAACAAAGATGGTCGAACCTTTTGGTAACTTTTCCTGCTATCTTCGCGAGGGCAGGAGGGGTGCATGGGCTTCACGGCTGAGGTCCAGGGGCCTGGAAGGGTAAGGTGTTTGAAGGGGACTGATCACCTTTAAATTACAAGACCAAGGGATTTGTGTGCCCTGGAGCTCTCTACTCGCTTGGGCCTGGTTGGTGGCAGTGGGAGCTTGGTAGGACCTGGGGGTGCATCTCACAGGGGGTGGTTTCCCAGGGGGACAGAGTGTGTGGCCAGCACTTAGTAAGGATGTGCACCCTGTGAGTATGGAGTGCACCAGCATAAGTCAGACTCCGGGTCTTCTCATCATGATGTCTGATGGTTGAGGCCAACCCTATTTTAAATCTTGACCTGTGATCTTCAGATCTCAGACTCCTGAGTAGCTGGGATTACAGACATGATCCTCTGGCACCGGGCCTCTGATTCTTTTTGGTATATTAGGGTTTGAACTCAAGGCCTTAGGCTTGCCAGTCAGGTATTCCACCATGTGAGCCAAGCCTTTCTGTCTTGGGCATTTCCAAAATAGAGACGAAATATATGGTCTTGCTGGGCTGGATCATGGTCCTCTTATCTGTGACAGGCATGCTCCACCAGGCCTGGTCCTCTGTAGTTGGGATAGTAGACATGTAGCACCACGTTCATTCATCGGTTTAGATGGATTATCTCAAACCCTTAGTGCACAGCAGTCAATTCTTGACCACAGGGTAAGCCCTGGGTTAGGCTTCAACTATTGGACCTCAGTCTCCTCTTGGGACAGTTGTGAGGAAACAAGGGATTTATACAGAGGGATCTCTGGCACAGGGCACAGAGGGAGCGGCCATTAGATACGGTTCTTGGCAATTCTGTGAGCAAATGAAAGGAAGATACCTGGAAAAAGCTCACGTGGGGCTTGTTATTACTCGTGGAACAGGTGAGGGATTATGAAACAAAACATGTCTCTCTTTCATCCTTACCTTATCCCCATGAGGAAGGGGATCTTTCACTGTGTTCAGTTTTGCAGCTGAGGATACTGAGGCAAGGAGAAGCCAGGTGACATACTCATGACCTCCAGTTCACAGGAAGCTCTGCCTGACTTCTCTGCCATACTCCCTAGTACAATGGGTGCTATTCAGTCCACTTCTTGTGGTGAGAAGTCCAATTCTTATCAGTCGTGGGGCTTGAACTCTGGTCCTGGGCACTGTCCCCGAGCTCCTCAGATCAAGGCTAGCACTCTACTACTTAAGTCACAGTGCCGCTTACAGTTTTTTGGTGCTTCTTTGGAGATAAGAGTCTCACAGACGTTCCTGCCCGGGCTGGCTGTGAACCATGATCCTCATATCTCAGCCCCCTGTGTAGTTAGGATTAGAGGTCTGAGCCATGGGCACCCGGCTTAAGTTTAATTCTGACTTTTTTTCTCTCTCTCACAGGAACTGGCTGAATGTGTGCTGGAGGAGGTGGCCCAGCGTCCCCATGTGGTTGGAACCCAAGGTGGCCCTCTCATTCTGGAGGTAGACTGTGGGTTATGAGCTGTCTTGCTCAGCCTGTTGAACCAGCTCCATGAGGTAAGCCCCTCTGTGACCTGGCTAGACTAACAGTTATTCATTGTCCATCCAGCCTTACTGGACTTAGTATTTTTTGTATGTTATTTTCTAGCACCTGGCCAAAATTATGATACATAGTTATGGAATGAAAATATAATGCCATCTTAAGAAAGTCATTTAGGGCTCTGGGAATGTGACTTCATGGTGTGGTGATTGCCTAGCTTGCCTGAACGCCTGGGTTCAATTCCTCACAGAAAAACACTGAAAGAGGTGCTGTGCCCCAAGTGGTAGAGTGGTAGCCTTGAGGAAAAAAAAAAGCAAGCTCAGGAATAATTCCCTAGTCCTGAGTTTAAGCCCCCTGGACTGTCAGAAACAAAACAAAACAAAATAAAACAGTAAATGCAAAATAAAGAACACATACTTGGAATATATAATTGCTCCTTCCATACTGATACCTGACAATAGTCCCTAATTCATGCATTTTGCCTATATTAGGATACTGTGTTGAAAAAAAAATGTTGTTCATTAGATCACTGCAGTTAATGCCAGGAATGTACTTAGATGTCAAGGGAAGATGAATTCTGGAAATTAAAAGATTCCAGGCTTTTGAGTGGTCACTGCTAATCACAGAGAAGGCTAGTCTAAGTGAGATTTGGAAATCTTTTTGGTCAGTCATGGCACTAAAAAGGCAGAGACTAATTAACAATTGTGATAGAAGAGAAGGAATAACTCCAGATGGAAGGAATAAATGATAGTAACTAACATATACCAGAAACTGTTCTAGGGAAATATTTTTGGTTATTGAAGAACTAGTTATCAACTAGGCTTATACCTCATTGCCTTTAACATTGTAAATCTCTTAGGCTAGTTTTTAATCTCTGTGTGATAAATGTATCTCCTTCTATGCTGTTCTTTCATACCTGATCTCCTTTGCTTTCTAAAAATCTCAGTCTTTCTATATTACTCTATGAATATTGCCTAATACTAAATAACACCTACACAGATGGCAGAGGATGCTAATGTAAGAGTGCCATAGCTCATGAGTCATTAATATAACAACATGGAAAAATAAGGACATATTTATTCCTACCCCAATTTTTCTGAAAAGCTGCAATGTCATCATTTGGTTCAAATTTCCATTCTTTGTCTACATAGTGTCTTTAAGTACACATAAATGCAAATATGAGCCAGGTGCTGGTAGCTCAAGCCTGTAATCCTAGCTACTCAGAAGGATGAGACCAGAGGATTGTGGTTCAAAGCAAGCCTTGTCAGGAAAGTCCATGAGACCCTTATCTTCAATTAATCACAGGAAACCCGGAATTGGTGCTGTAGCTAAAGTGGTAGAGTGCTCAACTTGAGATGAAGAGGTGAGGGACAGCGCCCACAAAAAAAAGTGCAAATATGACTTTCAGTTTCCCCAAAAGGAATGACAAGGTCAATAGTAATCTTTCCAAGCATAAAAAATAATTACAAAATGATTCAGTGCACCCTCTTTCACTGAGTTATTTAAGTTATGGCTTCTTTGTTGGGCATATTCTCTTCTTTTAAAAATTGTCAAATATTAGCTTTATAATAAACTTCATCTAATATTTTTTTCCAAAAGAGAAGTCCAGACTGTCGATATCACTTAGCTTTCTTACTATCCTCTTTCAAAGCTAATCCAGGCAGGAAAGTCTGTCAAACTATTATCTCTAAATAAACACTAAAAAAGCCGGAAGTTGAGTTTTGGCTCAAGCAGTAGAGTACTAGCTTTGAAGATAGGTGGGCAAGAAAGACAACTGTTAAGGGACAGGGTCCAGCCCCTGGGTTCAAGTCCCAGAACCAGGACAAACTAAACAAACAAGCAAACAAAAACAACCCCCAGATATTTCTTTGGGACTGTCCTTAAAGGAGTACTGCTCTGAGAAGAGGCTGCTTGTGCTGAACATATTCACAAGATCCTGCTTTTTTGGAATCCTTATTGCTATGGAGAACTCAGGACCAGACTAAAGGAATTGATAACTGACTCCTGCCAAAAGAGAATCTTCTCAGGGGTGAAATATCCATACATAAGACACTTTTAAACCTCCATGTCTTCGTTTCTTTGCAGTAGAACAACTTTAAAGCAATGTCATTAGGGGCTGGGAATGTGGCTCAGTGGTACAGTGCTTGCCTTGCATGAATGAGGCCCTGATTTCTCAGTACCACATAAACAGAAAAAGTCAGAAATGGCGCTGTGGTTCAAGTAGTAGAGCACTATCCTTGAGATGAAGATCTGAGGGAGAGTGCCCAGGCCCAGACTTTAGGCCCCACAATTGACAAAAACAAATGCAAACTAACTAAAAAAACAACGTTAATTCCTTTTATTCTATGCTGGCCTTCACATGGCACATTATTATCTTTTGTAATACTCTCAACTAGAAGTTAACAGACAAGTTTATATGAATAAAAAACACACTGGAAAAAGTAAGGGACAGAGTTTCCTTCAAGCCTTGGGATTCTTTTCTTGTACAGTAAAAAGGAAAGCACAAGTTAATTTGAACTTTATCATTTCTCTGTGTTCAATTCCTCTCCTGGGATCAGTTTCCACAAAGTCCAGTAACAATCATTGGTGCTTCTTGAGGTCAAATGAATGTTTTCTGTCTTCATTGAAATAACACAAGGACACTTTTGGACATGAGGTAATAGGTGTTTCAGAGACAACTTAGTAAAAGAGAAAATATAAAATTTATATTGCTTATAAATACGTTATCCATGAGTATATTTAGTTCAAACTTCATAATTGCTCTGCAAATTAAGCCAAATTTTAAATGGGAAGAAGGTCCTCAGATCATTCTTTTTGTGAGTGTATTTTCTGTGCGTTATTTCCCTAGTGCACATGAATTAACAGTAAGAGAAACATTTGCAACAATAGGAGAAAGAGAAGTTCTGTGTTTAAATATAAGGGTTCAATACAATATAGAAGACTACAAATAAGACAACATCGAAACAATAAAGCCAAGTCCAATATGTAGATTTATGGGAGTGTTCCTAGTGGAATATGAAGTATGAGGCCTTTCCCTTTCTCAATCACGTTTGCTAAACGCACAAATTTTTAAAAGTAGAATGGAAGAATAATTCTGGTTCCAATGAAAGTCAGATATAAGGGCATGGACTTAACTGGAAAAACAAGTCCATCTTGAGAGAGCAGGGATTATACTGGCAATGAACTAGTGGCTAAGATCACATTTCTTTTTCTTTCCTTTACTTGCATTTTGTTGTTGTTGGTCTTGGCACTTGAACTTTGGGCCTGGGCACTGTCCCTCTGCTATTCAGCTCAAGGCTACTGCTCTACCACTTGAGCCACAGTGCCACTTCCAGTTTTCTTGTAGTTAATTGGAGAAAAAAGTCTCTGGGACTTTCCTAGCTGGGCTGGCTTTGAACCCCAATCCCCAGATCTCTCCACCACGCAGCTTATGATCACATTTCTAACAGTGTACACTCAGCATATGCAATGTGTATGTTCATCTATCTTTATATGAATTTTTGAGTTAAAAATGTGGGCTACAGCTTAGACTTTTCACTCAAAAAATGTTTGTAGTTTAAAAGTTGATAATTCTGGAGATATAAAACCTAAGAATGTAAAGCAGTCTGGGAAGTTCAGTTTGCATGCAGCCTGGGCAGAACAGTCTTTGCCAAACTAGCAGCCAAAACCTGAATTGGAAGAATGTCTCAGGTGATGGAATACCAGGCATGAGCAAGATTGATGAATAAGAGCTTGAGGCTTTTGCATACATACATACAAACATACACATACACACAGAGGCACTTATATGTGCACACAAAAATACACAAATGAAACAACTCTTAGAATATGTAGAAAAGTTTAAAAATAGCAATAGAAAATATGTCTTTAGTAAGAATTAAGAGATGAATTTTAGTATTAGAAAGTCCTCATGAACTTTCTTCAAAAAAGTTTGAGACTATTACATAGGTGGGGACGAGAGATAGTAAGAGAGTCAATTAATCATTATTAAAGGGATCAAATGAATCAGAGATCCCAGCAGGTGCATCTGAAAATGATCATATCCTGTGTCAAATGTTAGAAGATCTTCTAAAATAGTACATAAACACTCTGAGCAGTCTGTCTAGTGGATAATATCATTGGAGAAGTTCAGAAAGGCTAGTCTATGTCTAGATTAAATAAACCAACAAACATGGCAGGGCAATGTGATACAAACCAGGAATTCTAGCACTCAGACTAAGGCAGGAGATTAGAGAGTGGAATTAAATAGTGATACATTTCCTGGACCAGGTAGTATAATTTTGTCTAATAAAACAAACCAAACAACAAGAAAGGAATACACAATTAGAAGTTTGGGCTAATTTTGTTATTATGTTTTGAGAAGTCAAGTTTCCTATTGAAATGCAACTCGTATATAATCTTCAGTTTTGTTTTAAATGCTCTCTTCATTACAGAACATTCCTAGATTCAAAATGGCTCATGATTCCCACCCAAAATATGAAAAAGTAAGTAAGCATCATTCTGTTGGATTCCAAAGAAATGAGGAAGGATTACAAAATCTTAAGCCTAGAGAAATTTCAAAGTTCATCTAAAGCAGGACTTTGTAGATCTTGCTAAATTAGAATTTAGAGTTAACATAAATATTTTAGTTTTGCTTGTAATTTCATATTTTATAGGATACTACAAAATTCTTTTTGAGTAGAGGGTTTAATTGACAAATTCACAAATGATTCTGGCATTCTATTTGCCTAGAATATGCTTTCAAGAGAGTTATAATTAGATCTTAGTTAATAGAAAATTCCAACCATTCATGTATAAAATGATAATGTAAATAATCTAGACAGAGTTGCCAAAAAATCGATATTAATTTATAAATATAGAAAAATTACAATTTTTGAGGGTTTTGTATAGCATTGTATGAAAAGAATAATTGTGTGACTTCTTCTTTCTTCTACCTATATGTAACAGAGGAAGCAATTTCCTTAATTACGTGCCTCTGTATACAATGAGAAAAATGCTACATTTGGGGTTATTGGTTTGTCCTAGGGCTTGAAATCTGGGCCTGGAAACTGTCTCTGAACCTGTTTATGCTCAAGGCTCGTGCGCTACCACTTCAATCTCAGTGCCACTTGTGTCTGACTTTTTCTGAGTTTATTGGATATTTGAACCATAATCTTCTGACCTTAGCATCCTAAATATCTGTGATAGTTTAAAAAAGTATAAATATAAATAACATTTGCAAGTGTTCTGATCTCAAGAATCTCACTGGGGGAAAAATGATGCAACCCAGTTAATTGTAGTATTCTTTCCAGAACAAGGAGAGAATCACATTATCAGAGGTGTAGTATTTTTTTTCACAATAGAGATAAGCTATTCATGATGTGAATTAAGGGAATATTAAGGTGCACTTTACAAGTTGGAAATTATTGGACTAGGATGACTTTATGGCATAAATCTTTGGATTGATGGTTCATAGAAATTATAGCTTACTCTGATAAAATTTGCTTACTCTTGAAGAATTAATTACAGATGCTTCATAATTTTATCCTCTACCAGAATGTGGCTATTTTTCTGTTGACTTCTCAATCTGTAACACTCCATTGGAAACTGCATCTATTGCAAAATTACTTAACATGCAAACAGGTACTGTTTTGAATCACTCAGGTATGGAATGTTCAGAATTTGAAAATGAGTAGTTATTAGTCATAGGAATTTTGAGGAACACATATATTCTGTCCTCTTAACAACTCATTTACTTTTAAAAGTTATGGGTTTCCATAGAATTAAACTATATTCGGTTTTAGTATGAGAAAGTACTAAATTTTTCCTTTTTTCAAAATATTGTCAAGTTTATTGTGAAAATAGTGTCTAGTTGGATAACATTCAAGTTGATGACTCTCTGATAAAAAAAAGTAGTAATCAATTCAAATTAGATGCCAAATAGTATTGATTTTTAAAAAGTTACTACATAAAATATTTACTATAACAATACAGTGAAATTATTTTTTATGTAGCTTATTTTTTAATTTAATTTTATTGTCAAATTGGTGAACAATGGGTTACAGTAATTGTAAGGTAGTGAAAACATAACTTTTCAAACTTTTTACACCCTCTTTCATTTTTCTTATAGTTTTCTTTCACCTCAATACTCCTCACAAGTTTTAATGTACATTTCCAACATATTGTCTTGTGAGTATTGTTATTGCATTGGCTTGCCCTTTGTCCTTTGTCTTGCCATTTTGTTATTCCTCTTCCCTTCCCTAATTAAGGTAAGTGTATACACAACACACAGGGCACAAAATCAAATACAGCCGATGCCAAGCCATAGGTGGAAAACCCAAAGAAAATAGAAATCATATAGTACATTATAAACAACTGCAAAAAAATCTCTGTTTCCATACCTTGGAGTTCATTTTGCTCAGCATCAGCTTATATGTTCATATATACACATAAAGCCACTGGAAAATAATAGTTGCATGGACACTATATCATATAAACAACATGTTACTGTTTTTGATGGAAAAGGTTGAATTAGGATTGGGGAAAACGTGATTCTGATAAAGGAATTTCAAAAGAGTTTAAAAATTATGACAGGTATATTTTAATTGTTCAAATTTTTAACAAATTAGCCTATTAAGAAAATTGCCTGGGAAAATAGGCTTTCATTCCAAGAAAGCTATGGAGACCTAGTTGAGAGGGAGCAATGTGGGTAAAGATAGCTCATTTTCACACTAAACAAACTTTAGAAACCTTACTGTAAATCCTGTAGGTTCCCTTGAGAATTGTCCTTACCCAGGAAATATACTCTCACTGTGTGAAATTCAAAGTTCTTAAGAAAACTAAGACATTAAATTTTGTGAATTGACCTTTAATTACCAAAATTATTCTTTGAAAAAGATAATTTGGGTCAAAATATTTAGGGAGAAAGGGCCCTTCAAAATGAAAGAAGGTATTGGGTTCGCACTTTTCTGTTTGTAACACTTTCCACAATGTCTTTGCACGTGAAGCACTGAAACACAGAAAAAAATCTGATTGGTTACGCCAATGATTACACGTTTCTAAGTAGCTCACAAAAAATAATATCCTTATTAACATGAGGTAGTGAAGACTTCTCTTATTACATAAGCCAAAAAGTTTGGGATTAGAAAAGAATTGAGAAAATTGAAAGGGTAAGAAAACAATGTTCTTAGAAGCCCTGTATAAGCATACTGACTTCAGCAGTGGAGGGAGGCCAAAAATTTTGATAATTTTGTCTTAATATTTTTGCTACCTAAAGTGATTTTACAGAGCCTATTTGGCTCACTACAATGTAGAACAGTTTGAATGAGGACAGGAAAATAAATTCTACGTCCAAATGAGGCAACTTAAAAGAGTTTTAAAAGAGAAACCATGAAGATGTAGCGGGGTGGGGTGGGGAGGAGATCTTATAGTCTTTCAGCTTCACTGGACTTGAAGTCAAGAAGCTGTGCTTAAATCAGGGAAGAGCTAGGAGGAGGACATAGAATTAGGACATAGAAGCATTGTCCTTTGTAATAGACACTGTTACCCAAGGTATGGATGATTTAACTCTATTCTGTTCCATACATCTTGCTGAGCAAATGCAAGACCAAGAAAAAATAATCTATTGAAATAATTTTGCAAAGAATAACTTCACTGATCCTGATATGGTATCTAAGGAGAGTCTTAAGAGAGAACATAAAAGTGGAGTATACTTCGGTTTCCTCTAAGCATCTTGTTAGTAAAATATATCTTTGAGGTTAGAAGTGGTTGAACCAAAAAGTAGTGGAGTACTTATTTTTGTGGAACTTTAGACACAAGAAGACTTTCAAGGTAAAAGAAAAAAAGTATAGCTAAATATTTGTGATCACAGCTTCTTGGATCGGTTTTTTGGAGACAAAGTTTTACATTAGAGTTTGTCCTCATTAACATAAATGTTGGATTTTCATGGCAACCAAATGCAAGGGTGAAGCTTAATGGACTCCCTTGGACAAGTAAACAGCATGGTAGAAAAAAAATGGCAAATAATATTTAGGAAATTAGTTTGGCTAATTACTTGCCAGAACAAAGAATGAAAGATATAATTCAAAATCACTTGACTTAAAAGTATGAAGAAAGAGTAGTGAAGAGAGATGGGAGAAAACATAGAGGACTCTTCTGTCTCCAGTGGAGTAATGGATTCTTGATCTTGTTTCTTCCATTCTATCTTCACAAGCCATCAAGTGTGGCTGAGGACTGGAGTATCCATTTCAGACAAAGAGAACTCACAGAAGAAAATATTTGCAGCAGATGTAGGTGATTCACAACCTTAGACAATCTACTTAAATCTGTTCAAAATTCTCTGCTACCCCAAACTGCCCTCTTTGAACAGCTTTGTTTGCTATTCCCCAGACTACCCTTCATGAACTATTTAAAATTTTGAGAGGTCATATACTCCTCTCTAGAGATTGCTGTTTGGTTGTGATTTTTGTGTGTTTTTGTTTTTTGTTGTGTTTTTTAATTAAATTTCAAAAGGTTGTGCAAGTGTATTACAATAAATATGTCCATCTAATTGTCCAATGCTCCTGGATCAGAGTGACTCCTTCTATCATTCTCAACCAACCCTTCTCCAAGATGTATTTCAGATTTATCACTTCCTTTATCACATGTGTACATTGAGTATTCTAACTGTACTTGCCCCTTGTTCCATTTTTCATTCATTCTGTCTTTACTATTATTCCTCTCTGGTTTCAACTTCCTGATAGTCATTCTGTTAAACTGTTAATATTCTGAAAGTTTTATATACTACCCATGGAGTTTCAATCCTGCGTACACCTGAACTGATGTCAGCTTATATTTCCATAATTCATTCATCTGCAATAACAATTTGCAAGACTGGAGAGGTGAAGCACCTAGACATGATTTTATTCTCATCCATTTGGCAGATTAATCTTTAGTCAACAAGAAAGTTTAAAAATGACTTAGAATATATTCCTAACTACCAAATTTTATAAATGGCTTTGAAAAAGGTTTATGATTATTTTATTTTACATGGGATAATATTTTCTACTACCTATAAGTTTTGGAAAAAGAAGAAGACTACGATTTACTACTATACAGGAATATGGTAGAAATAGAAGACAGATTTTATGTTTGTCACATCTCTGATGAGTACCCATATTCATGACTTTAAGTCATATTTCTTCTTACTATGTTAGACTGATAGGTAAAACATAAAACAACATATGATAAAGCAACTATTTGTGACTTTTTAAAATGTACCTTAGGGGCTGGGAAGGTGACTCAGTGGTAGAGTGCTTTCCTTGCATGCATGAGGCCCTGGGTTCGATTCCTCAGCACCACATAAGCAGAAAAAGCCAGAAGTGGCGCTGTGGCTCAAGTGGTAGAGTGCTAGCCTTGAGCTGAAGAGCTGAGGGACAGCGCCCAGGCCCAGAGTTCAGGCCCCATGACTGGCAAAAAAAAAAAAAAAATGTACCTTAGTAAGTGATTAAACTTACTTTATTAGCTAGTGTTTGGGTTTGAATTATGGGAGGTTTTTCTATTTGACACATTTCTGTAAGGCACCTACTGAACAACACAAATGGTGAGTGGTACTATTTCTACACTTTAATGAATGGTTGAACCTGTTTGGCATTAGTGCTGGGTAAATAAAACAACTCTATTGTAACTTGCACCCTAAACTTGAAAATTTTGTAATGTCAATATTGTCTACTTGTCAAATGTTATTTTGGTGAATGTGATTTTTAAAAGATTATTTGAAAAGGAATCTGTTTTCAGGAGATTAAGTGTAGGTTATCATTGGTTTGAGAATGATAACATTTTTATTCTACAGAAACAAGTTTTACTGAAGTACCAGTATTTTGAAGCATTAACGATCTTCTCAATTAATGTTTTTGTGAATTTTATTTGACCTGTAAGTCAAGTTTTTCTAGCCTTGGTAGACCAATTATGGATCTATCATTCTAGGAACTATTTTTTTTGCCTACTTATGCTGGACTGAAATCTTTGAGTAATCATTAGAAGAGGGGTATTAAAAATAATTTTGTGACATTTGTGATCTTGGTCACTCATATGGGCTGGTCATTTGTAAACTGAAAGTTTGAATTACTGTACTTTCTCTCAGATTTTGTGATCTCATCTTTCATTTTAAGTTGCATTGCATTACACAATTGCTTACCACTAATTCTGGTGTCATAAGGAATTGAGATGGATTTTCAATTACTTTCTGTTGGCATGTTTCATGAGCCTAGGTGAGAAATCTTCCCCTTGTTATCAGATGAAGAGGATAACTAAGACCTGGGATCCTAGGACCCGTGGGTCCTGCAGAAGAATAATACCTTTTAGATATCGTATCAGCAAAATTTGGGTACAATCAGTAGAAATGCTTCAGAAATATAGAGAAAAACATTTTGCAACCAGTGAGTTAAAACAATGGACAGAGCAGCAGAGTAAAATCCCTTATAGATTAGAGGAAAACAATTGTTTTTTTTTTACAATGTGAATTCAGAAGACCAAGAATACTTAGAACATATCACAAGTTTATACCAAAGACATTGCATTGATACTTTTTATATTCTAATTTACATTCTAAACCTTATTATTTATATTCCAATCTATTTATTGTAATAAATATCTATTTATTTGTCAAATTATCAATTAATTCTAGTAAGTTCCACTGTGTGAAATAAAATATCAGCACGTATAAATATAAAATATATAACTATAAAATATAATAAAAAAGGCACATGTTTTGCAATGTTCTGTTGTGGTTACGGTATCAAAGGCAACTGTCTTTTAAAATATTATTCCATTATTTCTACCTCAATGTTTGGTAGAGTTGGACCTAAAGCTTTACCATTTGGAGATTTACAGCCTAAAGACAAGAGGAAACACTGTGATTAAAACATTACCAATTTAAGGCCTAATATCGAGGAGAAACATCTAGACTTCTCTTGTAACTATGAAAATATTTGATGAAAGAAAGGCAGTAGTGTAAATTCCTGCCTGGATGGATGGTAGACTGGCCAGGACATTTGGTAATCATGCATGTGAAATTTTTTTCACCTTCTTGGCTTTAGCTACTTTTGAAATGTTAGGTATAAAAAACAATTATATTTTGATAAAATACCTTCTAGCCTAAAAGATTCTGCCTTAACTGTTTATCTCTCTATGATCCCTTTTAACTAATATTAGTTTTGTTCCAATAAGAAAATCTACGCTGTCAGGGTAAGATATTCTGATTGGTCTGTTGGTACAGGGAAGAAGAGTAAAGGGTCAGGTAGACATTTGTACCAGTAAGACATCATTTAGGAATTTTTAAGCTGCAGAAGTTTAGAAGTAGCTCGTAAGCAAGGCTTACTTTGAATCCATTAACTCCACATAGCTAACTCAGTTTATAAATAATTACTTGAAAAACAATCACCTTTGGACCTAGCTATAAAGGCTTCAAAGTATGATCAAATTTAAAATGAAAAAGACTTAAAATAGTCATTGACAAAAAATTGCAAATGTGAGCAATCGACCAAACAATATAAGCTTTTCACAATATAAACAGAATTTTAGAGAAGTAAGATCAATAACATTTTTAGGAACAATAAGGTTTCCTAGTTACAAACAGTCAACCAAGGATATATGCCTGTATAAAGATTGCATCAATAACTACTTAAATTTACAGGATACTACATGCTTCAGCAGGACGTTTACCCAAATTACTACAATATAGAGATTATCATGGCATTTGCATAAGGATGATATGAAAATTTGTGAATTATTCCATATTTTTCATTCTTGAGATGCAAGAAATGAAAAACAGTTATTAAAAAATTGATTACAAAAATACAAGTCGTTATGTCGAAAAATGAATTTTACAACTTTGTGCGGGTGGAGGGGTAGCAGGGAGGATTGAGTGGGGGAGCAGGGGAAGGATGGGAATGGATGGGAAGGGTAAATACAGGAGGAGGCTACAATGCTTGATGAGAAATGTACTCATTATCTTGCCCATGTAATTGTAAACCCTCTGTACAGTATTTTCACAATAAAAAAATTAAAAAAGGCAAATGTAACAATATATGTAATTCATTGAACTGAAAGTTAGTTTGACATCAGTGCGTTAAATCCTCACCTTAGAATAGCCTTTACATAGCATAATCTTTACAAAACATTTTTTTTTAATTTTATTTTATTTTATTTGAGAACATACTGTACAGAGGGGTTACAATTACATGGGCAGGATAATGCATACATTTCTTACCAAGCATTGCAGCCTCCTCCTTTGTTTACCCTTCACCTCCCTTCCCAGCCTCCCCCCTCCCTCCCACCCAATCATACCCCCCCTCCCCCCCCACCGACATTGTAAAGCTGGTTTTGACATGACTTTTTGTACTTCTCATTGTTGCAACAGGTCCACCTGAATCCTTAAACGACTTGTTTGTCCCCATCTCCTCCACATGTTATACTGACATCAAATATAGTGAAAGCAGGGGTTACACTGTGGGGGAGGGACATACAAAGCAACAAAGAAATAATCTTATAAATGCGTTAGAAACACATGCATGAAAGAAACAAAAACATTAAAATACATATTTGAGGTTTCGTTTTCCTAACATCACATTCTCTGACTTTTTCCGCTTGACTCATACCTATACTAGATATTGCAAATAAGGGAAACCATGGGACCTATGTTTCTTTGGGCCTGGCTTACTTCACTTAATATAATTTTTTCCAAGCCTTTCCATTTCCTAACAAATGGGGAAATGTCATTCTTTCTGATGGAGGCATAGAATTCCATTGTGTATATATACCACATCTTCTTGATCCATTCATCTACTGAGGGGCATATGGGTTGGTTCCATGTCTTAGCTATGGTAAATAATGCTGCAATAAACATAGTTGTGCTGGTAGCTTTAGTGTGGCCTTGTTTGTGATCATTTGGGTAAATGCCCAAAAGTGGGATTGCTGGGTCATTGGGGAGCTCTATGTGGAGTCTTTTGAGGAACCTCCATACTGCTTTCCAAAGTGGTTGAACAAGTTTACATTCCCACCAACAATGAAGTAAGGTTCCTTTCTGTCCACATCCCCTCCAGCATCTGTTGTTGTTAGAGTTCTTGATTTTTGCTGTTCTAACTGGAGTGAGGTGATATCTCAATGTTGTTTTGATTTGCATTTCTTTTATGGCTAGGGATGTTGAACATTTCTTCATGTGTCTATTGGCCATCCTTCTTTCTTCTTCAGAGAAGCTTCTCTTTAAGTCTTTCGCCCACTTACTTATTGGGCAGTTGTTTCTTTGAGGATTTGTTGTTGGGTGGTTTAATTTTTTGAGTTCCAAGTATATTTTAGATATGAGACCCTTGTCCGTTGTATGGCTAGTAAAGATCTTCTCCCAGTCCGTGGGCTTTCTATTGATCTTGCTAGCTATGTCATTTGCCCTGCAGAAGCTCTGCAACCTTATACAATCCCATTTGTCCAGCCTTTCTTTGATTTGTTGTGTTTCCGGGTCTCTATTCAGAAAATTTCGGCCTGAGCCAAGGAGACCCAGGGTTTCTACTATTCCATCCTGTAATGTTTTCAGAGTGTCTGCTTTGACTTCAAGGTCTTTGATCCATTTGGAGTTGATTCTGGTGCAGGGTGATATATAAGGATCTAGCTTTAGTTTTCTACATGTAGTTAACCAGTTTTGCCAGCACCATTTACTGAAGAGGCTGTCTGTCTTCCATTCTATTGTTTTAGCTCCCTTATCGAAGATTAGATGGCTATAGGTCTGTAGGTTCATTTCTGGGTTTTCAATTCTATTCCATTGGTCCTGAGGTCTGTTCTTATGCCAATACCAAGCTGTTTTGATTACTATGGCTTTATAGTAGAGTTTGAAATTTGGTATTGATATTCCTCCAGCAGTGTTCTTTCCGTTGAGGAGCGTTTTTGCTATTCGGGGTCTTTTATTGTTCCATATGAATTTTTGGATTGCCTCTTCTATTTCCTTGAAGAATGAGGGTGGAATTTTGATAGGTATTGCATTGAATTTGTAGATAGCCTTGGGAAGTATTGCCATTTTCAGGATGTTAATCTTTCCAATCCAGGAGCATGGGAGGTTTTGCCATTTTTTAAGTTCTGTGTTGATTTCCTTTTTCAAGATTTTAAAGTTTTCATCATAGAGGTCCTTCACTTCTTTAGTTAAGTTAATTCCTAGATATTTTATTTTTTGTGGGGCTATTACAAATGGAGTTGCTTTCCTAATTTCAGCCACACTTTTCTCATTGTTGGCATACAGAAAAGCCATTGATTTTGGGGGGTTAATTTTATAACCTGCTACTTTGCCAAAGTTTTGAATCAGCTTGAGTAATTTGGGAGTGGAGTCTATGGGATTCTTTAAATACAAGATGACAAGATCATGTCATCTGCAAAGAGGGAGAGTTTTATTTCTTCTTTCCCTATTTGGATCCCCTTTATGTCTGCATCTTGTCTTATTGCTGTAGCTAGGCATTCTAATACTAGATTGAAGAGAAGTGGAGAGAGTGGGCATCCTTGTCTTGTTCCTGAGTTAAGAGGAAATGGCTTTAGTTTTTCACCATTGAGTATAATGCTGGCTGTAGGTTTGTCATATACAGCCTTTATTGTATTGAGGAATGTTCCATGGATTCCTAATTTTTCCAAAACCTTCATCATAAAGGGGTGTTGGATCTTGTCGAATGCTTTTTCTGCGTCTATTGAGATAACCATGTGGTTCTTATTCTTGCTCCTGTTGATGTGATGAATAATATTAATTGATTTGCGTATATTGAACCAGCTTTGCATCCCTGAAATGAATCCTGTTTGATCGTGGTGTATGATTTTTTGGATGAATTGTTGAAGTCGGTTGGCCAAAATTTTGTTGAGAAGTTTTGCATCAATGTTCATCAAAGAAATGGGTCTATAGTTCTCTTTCTTTGATGAGTCCCTGCCTGGTTTTGGGATGAGGGTTATGATGGCTTCATAGAATGTGTTCGGTAGTGAGCTTTCTCTTTCAATTTCATTGAAGAGTTGGAGGAGAATTGGTGTGAGCTCTGCTTTGAAGGCCTTGTAAAATTCCGCTGTAAAACCATCTGGTCCTGGACTTTTCTTAGCTGGGAGGTCTCTTATTGCTGTTTCTATTTCAATGCTTGATATGGGCCTGTTAAGATAGTTTACCTCATCTTGGTTTAGTTTTGGCATGTCAATATTTGCTAGGAAGAGGTCCATTTCTGTCAAGTTCTCAAACTTATTAGCATAAAGTTTTGAGAAGTATTCCCTTATAATGTTCTGAATCTTGGTTGTTTCCGTGGTGATGTTTCCATTCTCATCTCTGAGTTTATTAATTTGGGTGTGTTCTCTTCTTTTTCTGATAAGATTTGCTAAGGGTCTGTCAATTTTGTTAAGTTTTTCGAAGAACCAACTCTTTGTTTTGTTGATTCTTTCTATAGTTTTTTTGGATTCTAATTCATTTAATTCTGATTTAATTTTGATTATTTCTTTCCGTTTACAGGATTGGGGTTTATCTTGCTGCTCTTTTTCAAGGAGGTTTAGATGTGTCATTAAATTGTTAGTTTCAGATCTCTCCAATTTGTTGATGTAGGAGCTCAGAGCTATAAACTTGCCTCTGAGTACTGCCTTTGCTGTGTCCCAGAGGAGCTGGTATTTTGTGTGTTCATTTTTGTTGAATAGCATGAACATTTGAATTTCCTTTCTAATCTCTTCCATGACCCACTCATGATTCAGCAGTGTGTTGTTCAGCCTCCATGTGATACCGGACTTTCTTTGGTGGCTTTTGGTGTTGAGTTCTAACTTTATTCCCTTGTGGTCAGAGAGAATGCAAGGTATAACTTCAATGTTTCTGAATTTAGACAAGTTTGCTTTG